>NC_044917.1:19271623-19407273 GCF_003576645.1 Ipomoea triloba
GAAGTTAAAACTGAGAATATTGTTTTTATTAATAGTATAGATCGCATTGCAGAGAAATATATATACTGAATTACTACCATTAGTAATTCTAGTCTAGAATTGTATTACGAATAGGAACGTAGTGAAGAATATATTTTATTAGGAATTCTATTTTAATTTACAATTGTATTCGGGATAATAATTGTATTACCATATTTGACAATATTACGCACACCAAAATATTATAGGTCTGTTTTGGGCGGTAAGTTAAAATTAAGGATATTGTTTTTATTAATAGTATAGATTGCATTGCAGAGAAATATATATATTGAATTACTACCATTAGTAATTCTAGTCTAGAATTGTATTACGAATAGGAACGTAGGGAAGACTATATTTTATTAAGAATTCTATTTTAATTTACAATTGTATTAAGGATAGGAATTGTATTACCATATTTTACAATATTACGCAAACCATAATATTATAGATCTGTTTTGGGCGAGAAGTTAAAACTGAGGATATTGTTTTTATTAATAGTATAGATTGCATTGCAGAGAAATATATATATTGAATTACTACCATTAGTAATTCTAGTCTAGAATTGTATTACGAATAGGAACGTAGGGAAGACTATATTTTATTAAGAATTCTATTTTAATTTACAATTGTATTAAGGATAGGAATTGTATTACCATATTTTACAATATTACGCAAACCATAATATTATAGATCTGTTTTGGGCGAGAAGTTAAAACTAAGGATATTGTTTTTATTAATAGTATAGATTGCATTTCAGAGAAATATATATACTGAATTATTACCATTAGTAATTCTAGTCTAGAATTGTATTACGAATAGGAATGTAGGGAAGAATATATTTTATTAAGAATTCTATTTTAATTTACAATTGTATTAAGGATAGGAATTGTATTACCATATTTTACAATATTACGCAAACCATAATATTATAGATCTGTTTTGGGCGAGAAGTTAAAACTAAGGATATTGTTTTTATTAATAGTATAGATTGCATTTCAGAGAAATATATATACTGAATTATTACCATTAGTAATTCTAGTCTAGAATTGTATTACGAAATTGAACGTAGGGAAGAATATATTTTATTAGGAATTCTATTTTAATTTACAATTGTATTAGGGATAGGAATTGTATTACCATATTTTACAATATTACGCAAACCATAATATTATAGGTCTGTTTTGGGCGGGAAGCTAAAACTGAGGATATTGTTTTTATCAATAGTATAAATTGCATTGCAGAGAAATATATATACTGAATTACTACCATTAATAATTCTAGTCTAGAATTGTATTACGAATAGGAACGTAGGATAAAATATATTTTATTAGGAATTCTATTTTAATTACAATTGTATTAGGGATAGGAATTGTATTACCATATTTTACAATATTACGCAAACCATAATATTATAGATCTGTTTTGGGCGGGAAGTTAAAATTGAGGATATTGTTTTTATTAATAGTATAGATTGCATTGCAGAGAAATATATATACTGAATTATTACCATTAGTAATTCTAGTCTAGAATTTTATTACGAATAGGAACGTAGGGAAGAATATATTTTACTAAGAATTCTATTTTAATTTACAATTGTATTAGGGATAGGAATTGTATTACCATATTTTACAATATTACGCAAACCATAATATTATAGATCTGTTTTGGGCGGGAAGTTAAAATTGAGGATATTGTTTTTATTAATAGTATAGATATAGATTGCATTTCAAAGAAATATATATATACTGAATTATTAACATTAGTAATTCTAGTCTAGAATTGTATTACGAATAGGAATGTAGGGAAGAATATATTTTATTAGGATTCTATTTTAATTTAGAATTGTATTAGGGATTGGAATTGTATTACCATATTTTACAATATTACGCAAACCATAATATTATAGATCTGTTTTGGGCGGGAAGTTAAAACTGAGGATATTGTTTTTATTAATAGTATATATTGCATTGTAGAGAAATATATATACTGAATTACTACCATTAGTAATTCTAGTCTAGAATTGTATTATGAATAGGAACGTAGGGAATAATATATTTTATTAGGAATTCTATTTTAATTTACAATTGTATTAGGGATAGGAATTGTATTACCATATTTTACAATATTACGCATACCAAAATATTATAGGTCTGTTTTGGGCGGGAAGTTAAAACTGAGGATATTATTTCCTATTCGTCATACAATTCTAGATTAAAATTACTAATCGTAATAATACAGTACGTATATTTCCCTAGAACGAAATCTATACCATTAATAAAAAAAAATCCATTATTTTAACATCTCGCAAAAAAATAGTCCTATACTATTAAGGTTTGCGTAATATTGTAAAATATGTTAATACAATTCCTATTCGTACTACAATTGTATTTTAAAATATGGTAATACAATTCCTAATAAAATATAATTCCCACTTTCTTATTCGTCATACAATTCTAGTGATAAGTGCATATTTGTCTATATTTTCCCCCTCTTTCACTAAGTAATTTTGCTTATAGATCATTCCTAATTTCATGAGAATTAGTGTTTATTTGTGTTATTTTACAAGGAGTATGAGTTAGAAAGCATTGGAAGCAAAGATGAGCATTTTCATGCATTTTGGTGGGCACTAGAGTCAAATGGAGGCCAAATATGAAGCTATTAAGATGGAGGAAAATCTAGGGAAGTCGTACCCCCATGCGTATGTGTAACACCCCCATTTTCCATATCCAAAATTCTTACAATATCTCTATTAAAATCATTAATAATTAATAATATTGCGGAAGCTCAAACATCTAACCAAAAGAATATGGGTGTTACCGCCACGCTCAAGTATTTCTCTTATACCTAAACGCTAAGGCTAAAGACAACCAAATTAAAATAATTCAAGGTATGTACTAGTACAAAGACAATTAAAAAAAACAACTAGCTAACCAATCTAACTAAATGACAAATTCCCTAGGTGATTCGCTCTCATCATCCACGCTCATGCAGATACACCTGAAAAATACTCAAAAGAGTATCCAAAGTTAGCGCAAGTCTAAGTAAGATTTAATTCACCTCCTAAAATAGCTATTCACACATAACACATAGGAGCACAACTTGTAGATAATAATATGTATAAATGTTTACATTGAATATATAGATGCAAATCACCAGTACTTACAATATTCTAAGTACTCACAGTTCTCCAAAAATAAAGACTTTCAAAACCCATAATTTCCCAAAAATACTCATAATTCATTATTTCCAAATCAATATTTCTCACAATAGAAATTTTAGGAACATTTGGATAGTAATATATCTCCAGAGTCATTGATAATATATACATGTACATATACAAGGAGGAACATCAATCTCAATACAATGGGCAGGGTCTTGTTTCATCAAGCCCAAGTGAACAATAATCTCTCTATTGAACACTACGCAAAATCCCACTCAATCTCAAATAATGGGCAAGGTCTTAATTAATAAGCCCTAGTGAACAGTAATCACTCTACTGAACACTACACAAAAATCCCATTTAATCTCAAATAATGGGCAGGGTCTTAATTAATAAGCCCTAGTGAACAGTAATCACTCTACTGAACACTACACAAAAATCCCATTTAAGTGGAACAGAACTAATACCTTAAGTGTGCACACCCCCAATGGGTTTTCAAGTCCAATGGGTAGTAACTAGTTCTAGTAGTCATGATACGTTTCTAATGACTACTACTCAACAGGGTAAATACCCTAGTGGTAGGCTTCGCTAACCACTCCTCAAAATAACAAAACCAAAAGTCATATGGAGACAGGATACGTTTCTACTGCTCATTATACAACCAACTGGGTCTTAACCCAAGTATCCAGAAACTCATAACAAGATACTACGCATCTTATAATTCATTAAGGGCATCACAACCCAACCAAACCTTTTATCCTCCATCTTTATAAAAATAAAGATAACAATATTTCTCATATGTCACTCCAAGATGGTATATTTTCAAAATTTAATCACAAGCTTTGTAGCCAACTAAAACATAGACTACTAATAACATTCACTTGAATTTCATATACAAATGTATGCATTTTTCCAAAATATTGATATGCCTCCCATAAAAATAATATTCCAACCTCTGTAACCAACACATATGCATATAATCTCAATTAAATAACTTCTCAATGGCACAAATAATCAACAAAACACAAGAAACAGAAACTGACAGAAATTTTAGAAATTATAACCTGGATTGTAGAATTTTCTGAGGAAAATCGGGAGCATATTTTAACACAAAAGTTTCCAGATAATAAGTACAGCAAGTCTAGATTATACACAAAAATTTTCAGGTCAATCCAAGTTCTAGAAGTATTTGTTTCGAAATTTAACTGACAGCACATTGCCACAACTTTACGAAATTTTTCTAGAAATAATGAAGCATATCTCTAAAAAAATAATTTTATATACATCAAATATCATAAGTCTAAGATCTCTAAATAAAATTTCAGGCCAATCGGAGTTCAAAAAGTATTTTTAACGAATTTTGATTTCAAACTGCGCCTGTCAGAATTTTCTCAAATTAAACGGTGGTTACAATGAATAGAACCCTTATTTCTTAATACCATGCAATCACCATATAACTATATACCACACAAAATATATTTATGCACAATTCACAATAAAAACTTAGAAAAATAATATTTTTATTGAGAAAAAAGATATAATTTTGGTGATACTTACTCTAGAGCCAAAACTCTACTACACCCACTAGAAATTCTTGATAATCTTTGATTGTCTGTTAGTTTGAGACTAATTGATGATGAATAGGGAGAAAATTAGGGTTTTATTTGTTTGAGAGGGAGGGAATGGCGACACAGAAAGAGGGAAAGAAATATATGGAATTAGGGTTATCTCAGGAGGATATATATATATATATANTATATATATATATATATATATATATATATATATATATATATATATATATATATATATATATATATGTATGTATGTATAAATACAAAACAATATAATTTGGTAGAATAATAAAATAGGATTACAAATATAAAGTATATATATATACTGTAGCTTTGTTCCATTACTTCCATATATGTATATATATATATGATTAGGAATTTAGGGAGGTGTATTCAATCATGACTTTTGTAGATTTTTAAGAACTTTTAAAATGATAGATTTTAATAAACTTTTATTGACTTTCATAGAGTCGTTCAAAACTTTTTAAAACTTTGTAAAACTCTATAAAAGTCTGTATAAAATACTTGCATAAACTTTTATTAACTTTTTTATTTTAAAAAGTCTACAAAAGTCATTAAAATTCTAAATTGAATACATCCTTACAAACTTTCATAAGCAATTCATAACAATGTTAAACACTAAAATTTATAGTTATAGAATTGTTCAAATAAAATATTTAAAAATATAATTACTTTTTCTTGAGAAATTAATGTTTAAAAAAATATAATTACTAGTTGCATAAAATAAAAAAAATTAATAATAAATATATAAATTATATTTGATATACTGGTAGGTATCAAGCAAAGAGCTATTATTTGCAATAACAATATGGGACTGCTAACAACAACAATGTGCTTCTCTTTGTAGCCTCAAATTGCTATTGCGAACAATAGTTCACTATTCGTAATAGCATGTTGTTAAAAAGAAAAAATATATTACGAATAAACATATGAATATTATGAAACATATAGTAAAAGTTGACGGTGATAGATAAACAAAAAAATTTACTCTGTTCATGTATTTAGGAGAAAAAGTTTAGAAGTTAGGGATAAAAAGTTCATAGAAAAAAAATCAAAATATACAAGCAACAATGAAATAAAAATAATATTATTTTGAATTTTTAGATGAAGATTGTAAAGTTTAGGAGAGAGAAAAAAATTGGTAGAGTTTAGGTATGTAGAAAATATAGGATAATGAAGAAAAAATAATTTATTGAATTTAGGTATAAGGTTTATAAAGTTTAAAATTTTAAATAAGAAGAAAAAAATAGGGTTTAATTAAATAGAGAGAGAGAGAGAAAAAAAAACCTTCAGTGTTGGTAGAAAGAAAATTTTGAAATCTTGGGGTTGGGGGTTGGATTTCAACTATTTATATTTGAGAAGGAAAAGTATATAAAAGTCTACAGAAGTTCTAAAATTAAAAAGTCCTTACAAATTCATAACTTTTTGAATACCACATGACTTTTAAAGATTTTTTAAAAGTTTGAATTGAATACCACATGACTTTTAAAAACTCTTTAAAAATCTTGATCGAATACCGCATGACTTTTAAATACTCTCTAAGAGTTTGAATTGAATACCTCCAAACTTTTAAAGCTCATAAAACTCTTTAAAATTCTATGAAAGTCATGATTGAATACACCCCCCTTAGGATAAGGTTAATACGTACTGCACATATACAAACATACATAGGACTAGTACTATGCAAGTCAAAATGGTTATTAACATATGTATATATTTACATAGGATTAGTAACTATAATACTACTAAAATAATATTAGAAGACTAGTCTTAACATAATTTTGGATCACATAAAATAGTATAGTAATAAATCAGTATGAATATGAACCATATAATAAAACTAACTTATCCTAAAAATAATAATGTTTTTATCAAAATACTAAAAATAACCGGGGTATCACAGTATGCCCGTCCCTCTAGGAGTACACAAATTCAAGCCATTTTTTGTGCTCATTGGAATGTTTGTACCCCCTTGCGTACGCCCATCCCTCAGCCCGTCCTAGATCTAAAAAACGAAGCAGATGGCGTACCCCCTCACGTATGCCCATACGCATGCCAGTACGCCTTTTTCCAGTGCACACTGGAACATCACATACTACCTCAGGGACAGGGGCTTCCCTCTGTGCTCTGCCATTATTTAAGCTCGTTTTTCACTCATTTTACTGGGTTTTGACCCATGGATGAACCCTAGACACTCCCATTCACTTCTTTTCATACTTTTAGGTTAGATTAGGCTAAGATCTATGTTTTTTTAAACACTTTTGAAGCTTGTAATCTTGGATTTTAAGCTTGGATTTCAAGATTCTACCACCCATTTCAATAGAGAAGCTTTCTTTCCCTTATCTCTTTTCTTTTGCAAGATTTATGTTTATTACTTGTGTTTTTGTGTTCTTTATGCTATTTAATCATGGGTAGTTAGTTTATGGGCTTGAGTTAGGGTTGTATTATCTATTTTGATGTTTAGGTTGTGTTCTTTATGCTATTTAATCATGGGTAGTTAGGGTTGCTATTTAATCTTGGATTTGAAGCTTGGATTTCAAGATTCTACCACCCATTTCAATAGAGAACGCCTTTCATCTCAATGAGAATTGGATGGAAGACTTGAGCCTTCCCACTCTCGAACCCAATTTCCCTTCTATGAAAATAGGGGTAGATTGGGGCATACAAAGCTTTTGTTCTTAAAGAATTTGGGTTAACACACCATTGGAGTGAGGCAATCCTTGTTCTAATCCTTGCCTTGACTAGGATTTATTTGTGCTTGACTCAAGACCCTAGGTAAAATGTTCTCCCCCCAAACTTAACTGTTAAAGCATCTAGATGGTAATGCCCCTAACTTGAGTCCTATTTCTTTATTTTGTATATATCTATTGTTTATATGTGTTTGTTCTACCTTGTTGTCGTTTGCTTAGCTTCTTATTGATTTCCTTGTGCTAGTGTCTAGTTTTGTGATTGCATATTGCGTGTCATAACCCCCAATCCTCAGCGGAATGACATTTCACACCTATACACTCACCATCACTTATTTTTGCTACTCATAAAAAACTGGCGCCGTTGCCGGGGATTGGAAATTTGGTGGTTCTATGTGATTGCTTGTTTTGCTAGCATTAAAGTTTAATTAGGGAATCTTAGGAAACTAAGCTTTTTCTTTGTTTTTGTTTGTTTTTTATTGCTAATGTGCTTACAAGTCTACATCATTTGATTTGATTGAAAGAGATTTTCTAAGATGGATCAAGGAGGATATTACCATTCTCAATCCTATGAAGGGTATGGAGACTACATGTCTCAACAAGGATACTATAATTCCCCATCCATTAGTCCTTGTATAATTCAAGCCCCGCCTCTAAATAATTACTATGATGCTTAATTTCAAGATCCTTACCCACCACAACCCTACCAAGATTCACCTTGTTATTCCCAACCTCCATAAAATAGTCCTCTCCAATATGCTTCATATGATCAATACTTCCAATATTCACATGACTACAATCCACCTCAATATCTTTTCCCACCACAAGATTACTCTCCAAATTCGTACCCCTCACCCATTCATTACACACCATACCCCCAAGACACTCAACCCCCATATGATCACTACAACCATTCACTAAGTGTGGGGAGCTATGGGATAAATGAGGAAACTTTGGCGTTGCTAAGTGTTGGGGAATCACTATTGTACCCGATGATGACATTGAGGATGATGGATATTCCATGAGACCAAGTGAGGAAGAATATGCCAATAATTAATGGGAACCTCAAGAGCCATTCTATCAAAAACCTCCACAAGCAAGTCAACCTATAGATGAGGAAATGAGGTCCATGATGAATAACATATTTATTCAAATGAATATGTTATAAGTTCAATTGGATGATCTTAAAGCTCAAGAAAAAGACTTGACAACTCAAGAACACATTCAAAGTTCATTTCCTTATGCAGAGGTTATACATGAGTTGTTCACGCCAAGTGAAGGTGGTGATGAAGAGGATAGTGAGGACAAAGATGATGATGATGAGAAAGTGGATGAGGAAATTGAAATGGAAACTTTGTATTTGGAAGAAAGTGTAGAGTTGCAAGGGAATGGTGACAAGGTGCAACTTGAAGATAGTCCAAGTGAAGAAGTGCTCAAGAATGATGAAATTGATGAAATTTGTGGTACAAATGAGGAATGCCTTTCAATGGATGACACTCCCTTGGGTACGAGAACTTTAGAATAATTTGGGAACCGGGAAGTGTTAATGGTTTTAAGAGTTTTGGCCCACATTGGCCTATGTTTGAATCAAGGGATTCCCACTTCTTATTAGTGCATGAGAAAGACACAAGACTCTCCTTATTTGCCAATGAAAAGGAAAGTAAAGAAAAGAAAAGAAGCAGAAGCCAAGGAAATGATCAAGCTTTTGAGTATTATCAAGACCCGGGGTTTAGAAAGAATACCTCATTTAATTTATGGATAAAAAATGGATTTGGGGAAAGGAAATTCTTGAAGATTGATTTGGATGAGCATAGTGTCTTAAACTTAAGAGTGGTGGACTTGTGCATAAAGGAATTTGTTGATGACCACCATTTGAAACACTATCTTGAAGAGAAATTTGCTAGGAAAGATGAGATGTTCTTTCTCTAATCCAATGATGGTTGATATTGAGAGGTTGAGTCGAGCTAGCGACGTTAAACTTAGCGCTTCATGGGAGGCACCCCATGTTATCCTTCATTTTATTGCATTTTATTTTCTTCTTTATTTTTCTTTATACTTTGATTTTTATATATATATATCATGCTTTCACTTGTGCTTTCATATCTATATTCTCTTGACTCTAGGAATGACACTAAGGAGTATGCTCAATTCCAAGAAGACTTCATGATGATTATTTGGCAAAAGGAGATTCGTTAGGGGAGTCTCATCTACCTTCTCCACTTTCTTTAATTGTGTATAGTACTTTACTTGGTATAGATAGTAGAGATTGTGCTCCTTGTGCTTATTGTGCTACCCTTTCCCCCATGTGCTTTATTTTCTTTCACACCGAGGATGATGTAATTTCTAAGTGTGGGGGAGGACAAAAATTGGGTAATTTTTGAAACTTTGCTTGGATGACTCATTGTGCATAATGTTTGATAAATTACTTTTCCTTGCTTGAAGTTGTGATCACTCCCTCTTTGTTGGTTTGTGATTTGTTTTGGTGGAACTTGTGGCAACTCAACTTGTGATTGATGAGCTACGGGGTTACATGATTGATCTATTCTCTTGCCAATAATTTTGTTAACCACTTAATAATTGAATCAATTCTTGATCTAGTGTGTTGTGCATCTCTAGTGAAGGCTTATGTGAGATTCCGGTAATAGTTGTTTTGCTAAAACTTGCCTCATTACTCCCCAAGTGAAGTCTAAGATTCGCATGTTTTGAAATGATTTAGGCCATTTTTGTTTAGCCCTAGCTTTTTAGCCTACCCTTTTGACATATGTTTACCCCTAGTTGTCCCCGTTGAGCCTTTTGTTTGTTTAATAAGTGCTAAGCACTTAAACCCTTCATTGTGTTTGTTTTTCTTGTGTTAACCCTTAACCTTAGCCAAAATGTTTCCCTTCACCCTCGAGAGAATATAACATTTGTTCTTTTTCATGGAAGAGATCTTTCTTGGAGCTTGTTTTGATAGCAATCCTCTTGATAATTTTGTCTAAGTGTGGGGGTCTTGAGAATAAGTTGTTTGTTGATTTGAAAAGAAAAGAAAAAGAAAATCAATGGTGTTGAGAAAAATTTAAAGAAGTGCTGAAAAAGATGATGAAAAGAAAAAAATTGAAAAGAAAAGAAGATAAATAAAAGTTTGAAATTGTTTCTATTGAAAGTTGTACTCAACCCCCACTACTTTAGAGTGTTGCTTGTTCTAAATTGTAAATTGCTCTTTTATTCATAGTTGTCATATCTCTTCTAGCCAAAATTGTGAATAAGTTTGAAATTCTCTCGTTTGTTTATTTTCCATACCTCTTCTTTGTTAGCCATTTACCCTTAGCCCCATTACAAGCCTAATAAAAACCTATTTGATCTTAGCATGCAATCTTAGAGTTGAGCTAGTGGCACTATGAAGGGCAAGCCTATGGATCTCATTAAAAACCAAGTTTTGCATAATCTCAACTTAGCATTTGTACACTAGATTCTGATATGATCTCAATTGTGCATATTTTTCTAATGGATTTGAATAAACTTTTGAGCTTAAATGTATTAAATTGACATCTCCAATTCATGTTTCCTTGCTTTCTCGTGTAGACATGGCTTATTCTTGAAATTGGTGCTTTTATGGTATTTGTTGTTGTTTTGAAATCATTGTAGATTTAATCCAAAAGCAATGGAATGTTTGAAGGCATGATTGGGGTCAAAACGAATGAAGAATGCTAATTTTTAGAGTTGGACGCGTCCGGAATCTTGCCCGTTGCGACGAGATTTTCTAGTGCGTGAAGATTTGAGCCAAGATCTAGGCTCGACGCGTCGAGTCAATTCCGTAACATTTTTCATGAAAATCCCCGAGGCTCGACGCGTCGAGAATCCTGTGACAGCACAGTTTTCTGCTTCGCGAAATTGCCTATTTTGCCCATATTTTTGCTCCCACTATAAAAGGCTCATTTTTCCAAAACCCTAGGGGAAAGCTGCGTTTTTAGGAGGCAAATAGGAGTGAGAACAAGGTGTTGTCTCTTCAATGGAGTGAAGGAGGGATCCACCACTTTTGGAGAAGAAGATTGGCACTTCAAGGAGCTATAAAGGCTTTGGGAGGAAGAAGGAAAGCTTGGAAAGCAATATTTGGGAGAATTTCTTTTCCTTTCCTTTACTTTCTTAGTCTTTGTATACTCTTCATTAGTTGAGCTTTAAATTCTATCCTAGCCATGATTGGCAAAAGTAATTTTGGGATTTTTGGGTGAAAGGTGTTTATGAATCCTTTACCTTGTTCTTTATATTCCAATGTTATATTTACATTTGGGTTTTATGACTTGTTATACAATTGTGTTTAATGTTGTTGATGCTTGTGATTAAGGATCCAATTGCTTGTTTCATTTGCTACATTTGTATCTTGATGGGAGTTAGGATATGAACTAGGGCACCCACAATTGCATCTTGCTTTCACCTCTTGGAGAAGAGTGTTTAGTTTGGTTGTTTAAGATGCTTGTTCTATCTCTTGTCTTGTAGGAGTTATGGGAGTAATTCCCCTCTTTAAGTGCATCTAAAACACTTGTCTAACCCAAATTTGATATTTCACCTTAGCTTGGCATTAGGAGATTAAACACCTAAACCCGGAAATCCCACTTCTCTCCTTATTTGTTTTCATCGACTAGGCTTTCATTATTCTCGTTTATTACTATTTTTACAATCGTTCAAACACCATTTTCGTTAGGATTAGCTTCATAAGAATATGTTAGTAACTAGTGTTCGATATGCCCCGCTTCCTTGTGGATCGATAACCCAATACTTGGGTATTTGTTTGTGTTAAATTATGCTACAATCAGATTCTCACACAATTTAATGGTTTTGGTACTTGGTTATTGGCTTGAGAATGGAACTTGTGTGCCAAGATAAGGTGATTCTTGACACAAGTTGTGTTGTAGCAAGTTGGATTGTGGTTTGAAAGGTTGTGCAAAGTGGGAGTATGATCAATTTCTTTACTAGGATGGTGATTTATTTCTTGTCTTTGCTTGAGGACAAGCAAAGGTTTAAGTGTTGGGGAGTTGATAAGTGCATATTTGTCTATATTTTTCCCCTCTTTCACTAAGGGTGTGTTTGGAAGCCCGGAAAATGATTTTCGGAAATCATTTTCCGGGCTTCGGGTGTTTGGCAAGCACTGGAAAACCCAGTCAACGGAAATTATTTTCCGTTGACTGGGGAAAATAGGCATCATTTGGCGGAAAATGACTTCCGCCAAATTTGGGCGGAAGTCATTTTCCGCCCACAACAAGACACACCACACACATCACTGTTTCCGGCGGAAAACATGGTATGGTTTCCGCCGGAAACCAAGTGCTCCGGTTTCCGGCGAGGAACCAGAGCACTGCTCTGGTTCCCGCACCAGAGCAGTGCATTGTTTCCGGCGGAAACCAGATCTAGTTTCCGCCGGAAACGTGGGGGGGGGGGGTTTAATAAAGTTTAATTATTATTATAAATTATAAATATTATTTTAAATATTATTATAAATATTTTAATATTTTAAATAAAATAATAAAAATATATAATTATATATTTCTACCCATTTTCTGGAAAATGAACCAAACACACAAATACAGTTTTCCAGAATGCATCCAAACACTGAAAATTAAACCATTTTCTGAAAAATGACTCATTTTCCAGAAGTCATTTTCCTGCTTTCCAAACACACCCTAAGTCATTTTTCTTATAGATCATTCCAAATTTCATGAGAATTAGTGCTACTTGTGTTATTTTGCAAGGAGTATGAGTTAGAAAGTATTGGAAGCAAAGATGAGCATTGGCATGCATTTTGGTAGGCATTGGAGTCAAACGGAGGCCAAATATGAAGCTATTAAGATGGAGGAAAATCTAGGGAAGCCGTACCCCCATGCGTACGCCCGTCCCTCTAGGAGTACACAAATTCAAGCATTTTTCGTGCTGACTAGAATGTTCGTAACCCCTTGCGTACGCCCATCCCTCAGCCTGTCCTAGATCTAAAAATCGAAACAGGTGGTGTACCCCCTCACGTACGCCCGTACGCCTTTTTCCAGTGCACACTGGAACATCACGTACTGCCTCAGGGACGGCCGTCCTTGAGGGCTTCCCTCTGTGCTCTGCCATTATTTAAGCTCGTTTTTCACTCATTTTATAGGGTTTTGACCCATGGTTGAACCCTAGACACTCCCATTCACTTTCTTTCATATTTTTAGGTTAGATTAGGCTTAGATCTATGTTTTTTTTAACACTTTTGGAGCTTGTAATCTTGGATTTCAAGATTCTACCACCCATTTCAATAGAGAAGCTTTCTTTCCTTTATCTCTTTTCTTTTGCAAGATTTATGTTTATTACTTGTGTTTTTGTGTTCTTTATGCTATTTCATCATGGGTAGTTAGTTTATGGGCTTGTGTTAGGGTTGTATTATATATTTTGATGCTTAGGTTGTGATTATTGTGAAAAAGGGGAAGAACCCCAACCTAGGGTTTATATGTTTGAATTGGGTCCTTAATCTATCTTGCAATCATTTTGTGGTCCATTTGTGCATTTTATTCTGGTGTATTTTTGAACACTTAAGTGTGGTGCATTATGCATACCTAATGGTGCAATCTGCACCGGCCACACAAGAAGTGTTGCCCACATTTGATCTAGTATATATATATAGGTAAGTGATTTCGTGAGTCCACCCTTCCCATGAGTCCGTGTGGACAGATATGAGTCATTGAATACTTGAGATCAATGACTTACATATAGCGAATTGTGCAATTGTGCACTTCACATGCAGAGTTCGCGTTGCACAATTAGCGAAATCTAAGCCATTGATCCCAAGCATTCAATAGCAAAGTTCTCATGCGAATATGGCTTCCCGTGTGCGTGGCTATGCGGTTACTCACAATTAGGTACACATAAATGCACCACAAAGTGTTCGGAAATGCACCATTAGGTGTGGTGCATTTGTGATGCATTTGTGCATTTTATTCTGGTGTATTTTCGAACACTTAAGTGTGGTGCATTATGCATACCTAATGGTTCAATCCGCACCGGCCACACAGGAATTCTTGCCCGCATTTGATCGAGTATATATATAGGCTAGTAATTTCGTGAGTCCACCCTTCCCCATGAGTTCGTGTGGACAGATATGAGTCATTGAATACTTGAGACCAATGGCTCTGATTTAGCCAATTGTACAACTGTGCACTTCACATGCAGAGTTCGTGTTGCAGAGCTAGCGAAATCTAAGCCATTGATCTCAAGCATTCAATGACACAGATTTGTCCACATGGGCTCATATAACAAGAGGGACTCATTTGATCACTAGTGTATATATATATATATATATATATATATGTATATATATATATATGTATATATGGATTTTCGGTTTTTTTTTTAGTATTATTGACTCTGTTACAATGTAGTATTTGTTCATACATATTTTCTCAACCTACTGAAGCACAAAGAGTCAATGCATCCACATTGGGGTTCGAACCTAAGACCTTTCTTCGGGAAACCTTAACAAAGATGCTCCCATTCTTGGAGTCTTGGACTATGCTTTGTTTCGGGCAATTTATATCGTGGACCAGGGTGCACAATGCTTTTGCACCCTATACCAAAATGTTAGGAGATGAGATCTGTGTATTCTAGGCAATCATTCTATGTATTCTAGGCAACCGTTATGTGTATTCATGTTAGTAACACAGGTTGTGATGTGTTTGTGCATTCGAATGTTTAGGAGGATGAGTTCTGTGTATTTTGTGTCAATATTCTGTGTATTCTAGGCAACCGTTCTGTGTATTCATGTTATTAACATAGATTGTGATGTGTTTGTGCATTCGAATGTTAGAAGGATGTGTTCTGTGTATTTTGTGTCAAATATTCTGTGTATTCTAGGCAAACGTTCTGTGTATTCTAGGCAAATGTTTTGTGTATTCATGTTAGTAGCATTCGAATGTTAGGAGGATGAGTTCTGTGTATTTTGTGTCAATATTCTGTGTATTCTAGGCAAACGTTCTGTGTATTCTAGGAAACCGTTCTGTGTATTCATGTTAGTAACATTCGAATGTTAGGAGGATGGGTTCTGTGTATTTTGTGTCAATATTCTGTGTATTCTAGGCAACCGTTCTGTGTATTCTAGGCAACCATTCTGTGTATTCATGTTCGTAACACAGGTTGTGATGTGTTTGTGCATTCGAATGTTAGGATACGCAGAATATAAGCCCAAATATTATCTCTTATGTTCCATGTTTTTCAAATTTCACAATGTTGTTTAAATATTCTCCTTCTGTCGTGTTTTTTTTTTTTTTTTTGTGATATGATGAACTTGTGTGTGTTTTTTGTTCTTGCTTCTTCGTCACTGTTTTTGTTGTTGTTCAAATTACAGTTATATTTTAGTTTAAAAAAAAAAAAAACATGTACAACCGTAACAATACGACTGGTTTCGGACCAGGGTCGACGGTATAACGTTTCTTTGTTTAGAAATTAAATTGAGTCAAATCGTGGATATTAAAAATAAAAATTTTAAAACAATGTCGTGACAATTTTAAAATTTTTTAAGACAATAACGTACGACAATTATACATGTAGTTAAACCTATCATGCGTACGTAAATATAAAGGTTTCTTTTTATCAGGAACAAAAACGAAGACGATGATCTAAAAAGAACCCTTTCTGTTACAAGAAATTTCTGGATAAGCATTTCAAATTCCGTGCATGTATATACTTCTTAGGTGGTTTATATTTGTGCATTATCGTAAAACTATATTTAGTCACGTTATACGTATGAAAACAAATTTTTTCTAAAACCTACTTATCAGTTATCATGCATTCATGCGTAATAAAATTAGAACTCACGATGTCATGCATCACCATCCTTGTAAAAGGATACCATGTACTAGCTGTGCCATTGCACCTTGATGAGGAATTTTTTTTTTTTTTTTTTTTTGTATAATTATGCACTTTGCTTCCTTAAAAATATACTTTTTCCCTTTCTTTTTTGCTTTCATCCAAATTATCTGAAAAAGTAATCAAACTCTTATTTTTAAATGAGTTTTTAAAAATGTATAACGTGTTATCTTACCTTTTGGATTACGGCAAGAATTACAAGTATTGGGTCGAGGCTGATAAGGGTCAAGTTCATCATCATGTGACTAGTGAGATTGTTGAGCGGAGACTAGTAAAAGATCAAGTCTACGACTCTCGAAAATGTGTGGCAGTATAATTAAGGAAGTAAAGTTAAGCCTTTGCTAGTAACTATAGTTTATGGTGTAGCGGTAAACACTTGATCCTAGCAACAAGTGTATACATAGATTCATATCTTGATATTATAAATAGACCCCCAACCTGCCTTCCAACTCATTCAATTCATACTTCAAGTACAACTTTTCTGTTTTTAATGGGTAGAAGAGCAGCATTGTTGCTACTCCTGTTGGTGCTGACCACTGTAAGTATAGTTCAATGCGAGAGGGTGAGATTCAACACCGAAGGGCTGAGCAGAGAAAGCTTTCCGGCGGGATTCGTTTTCGGCACGGCCAGCTCGGCTTACCAAGTCGAAGGTGCCACCGACGTTCATAAGTATGGTCGTGGACCTAGTATTTGGGACACCTTCCTTAAAACTCCTGGTAACAAATACTACAGTCGTAATTCTTTTATTCTCTATTTTTTAATGTTACGTTATTTATTAATTTCTGTATGTAGTAACTTTTTAGATGATTTCGAACAGGACTTGAGCCGAATAATGCTACGGGAGAAGTGTCTGTGGACCAGTACCATCGATACAAAGTATTATTGGTTACAAATAGATTACAAGATGTTTTGTTTTTGTATTACTTGTTTGATAACATATATAGCACTGATATCAAATACATAAGTATATATATAATTTTAATAAATTAAATGTCTTTTGGACACAGAAAGATATTGATCTGATGGTGAAGCTGAATTTTGATGCCTACCGTTTCTCAATCTCATGGACCAGGATATTTCCAAGTATTTTCATACGACCAACTTTTTGTTTGTCCTTTTAAGTAATAATTTGATGAATATGATTAATATATGTATTATTGGTATTAACTAATTTAATTTATATATTTGATTATAGATGGAACTGGCAAGGTAAATTGGAAGGGAGTTGCCTACTATAACAGGCTGATCAATTACATGCTGGAAAAAGGTAATTTCTCATCAGGAAAAAAACGTAACACTACTGATCGAACAGTTTTTAATTTTTCTGTGTTTACCTGACATTTGGTCGGAAGAATTAGAAAGGAAAAGAATTATAATTTTTTATAAAAAGAATAATATGAGAATTCAAATTACATTGTTTAATGAGCATGAACAAAATGATTGGGAATTGAAATGAAAGAATTGGAGTTAATAAAGTCTAAAATACCCATGATAATAATAATATATTCATGGTTGCAAAAATTGTGCCTAGGCACTAGGCGGCGCCTGGCCGTGTCGAGCAAGGCCGAAATTAGCCTCCTCCGTGGCCGGGTGCCACCTAGGTGGCCAGCCAACTGGGCGCTTTTTTAAAAATAATTTTAAATCTTAAACATTTAAAATATTAATGTTATAATGTATTAACTAATACGTACTCTAATAATCTAATAAATAATAACTTAATAAAATAATAAATAATAAGTAATAACTAAATTAAACTATTAAGTAATACACTAATAAATAACACGGAGTAACTAATAACTTAATAAGTAA
The DNA here is from genome assembly GCF_003576645.1 of Ipomoea triloba. Classification (NCBI taxonomy): domain Eukaryota; kingdom Viridiplantae; phylum Streptophyta; class Magnoliopsida; order Solanales; family Convolvulaceae; genus Ipomoea; species Ipomoea triloba. The sequence goes on from NC_044917.1 coordinate 19,289,755, forward strand.
TGCTAAGGATCTTGTAGTCCAGTGGCATCAAATCCTTCCTTTTATATGGGAGGTGGTGGGTTCGAGCCTCAGTGGGGGCAATACTGACTCTTGTGCTTCAATAGATTCAGAAAGTAGTTATGAACAGATACACGTAAATACTTTACAATTATTAACACTTCAAATATTTATAAAAAATTTAAAAATTTTAAAAAATAAAAATGGGCATCTAGGCACCCCACCCCCGGAGCCTGGGCCCCTAGTGATTTTTTCAACCTTGATAGTAATAAGAACAAAACAGTAATTCACTTGGAAATTATAATTCCTCAAACTATGGAATTGCAAGAATTGTAATTCCATAGAGCTGGGTAGGAAAAAAATTATATTTTCATCTTACCAAACACCACCTTAGATATTGAAATTTTTACTTCTTTGACTGCTCTGCAGGCATCACTCCATACGCTAATCTTAACCATTATGATCTTCCCCAAGCACTTCAAGATAGGTATGGAGGATGGTTAGGCCGGCAAGTGGTGTAAGTGCAGCAATTCATTATGGTCTTTAATGTTAGTGTTGTTTGTTTGTTTGTTGTTATAATGTAGTGGAGTTGAATTTGGCAGGGTGGATTATGGTGATTATGCAGAGTTTTGTTTCAAGACATTTGGAGATAGAGTGAAGAACTGGTTTTCTTTCAATGAACCTCGGGTGGTAGCAGCTCTGGGGTATGACACTGGATTTTTTGCCCCGGGGAGGTGCTCCAACTGCACACAGGGGAACTCTGCAACAGAGCCTTACGTTGTTGCCCACAATCTGATTTTGTGCCATGCTATAGCAGCTCAGAGATACCGTGCTAAATATCAGGTGCGTGACGTATTTATTAGATACAAATGTAATATAATATAAAGTCTATGAGGAAAGTTTAACTTTGTAGTAGTGAAATTAAAGTGGAAGCGTTGATTATCTCCTACCATAGTAGATGTCCTACGTTAGCATTTTTGTTCCATATTTAATTCAGAAACTTTTAGATGGTGTATTGCAATTATTCTGAACAGCATGAGTACTATAATCTTTATATGTTATATATTGCATATCCTATATGTCATTGATATAGGCTTTATATTAGACACTGAATCTGATTGACTAACAACTTCTAGTTATTCAGCCCAACCAAACTATATTTAATAAGTCTAGTCAACTTGTATCACATAATTAAGGTCTTAATATAATATATATTTTAGTGAAAAATTTAACATGACACATACTGGCTGAGGTTTTTGTAGTGTTTTTGGTCTGTCGAAAGAGCTTAATTTTGAGTCTTGAGAGTATATATATTTCAGGCAAAACAAAAAGGAAGATTTGGGATTCTCTTGGATTTTGTATGGTATGAGCCTCTGACCCGATCCAAGGCGGATAATTATGCAGCTCAGAGAGCCAAGGATTTTCATATAGGATGGTAATAATAAATCCAATTCTGGACTGGTGACCCATGAATAATATAATAATTGTTTTGAGTAATATAATTAACCTATATTTTGGGTACCAAATAGGTTTCTACATCCTATTGTGTATGGAGAATACCCAAAAACAATGAAGAATATAGTTGGGGACAGGCTTCCCAAATTTACACCTGACGAGGTTAAGATGGTGAAGGGATCAATTGATTATGTTGGTATAAACCAGTATACTACTTACTATGTCTACGATGCCTATCCAAAGACACCATGTATCCTCAGCTACCAAAATGATTGGAATGTTGGATTTGCTTGTAAGACAATTAGCCCACCCCATTCATCTTCTCTACTTTAATTTTCTGTCCATATTGAATCTGATTGTTTGTCTTGTGTTCAATTATGCAGATGCACGCAATGGAGTGCCAATCGGTCCAAGGGTACATTGAAAGATTTCACAATTCTTTACTTTGGTCCTATTTGGTAACATAGAAGTTTGGCTGGTTTGACTAAATTTGTCTAATTTGATTGGTAAAATGACTTATAACATTAGCTTATTAGGACAATAAATCAAAATCTGAAAATCTAAAAATAGTAGAGTTTTTGATTAGTTGATTGGCCTTAATTATGAAATGACAATATTATCCTTGTCATCTTTAACATTTATATCTCTCTTCTTGTTGTTGTTCATCTGCCTGTCCCTTTTTCTTTTGTTCCGTAACAACAATAGTAATTTTCTTTTTTATTTTACTCATTATTGTAATCCATAATAATAATAATAATAATATAAAAATTATAAAAGTAATTTAAGAGTTAATAAATTTGCACAATATGTTTATGTCCTTATATGCCATTTTACATACAATTAGCTAATTTACCAAACACTATTTTACAACCATTTAATACTATCAACTTGTCAAACTAGCTAACCCAATCATAGTTATCATTTGTCAACTTACTTAATCAGCTATCAACTATTAGCTAAACACCCTTTTTTTTCCCCTAGTTTTTTCTTATCTAAATTCTTGTTTGGTTGATGTTTATAGGCCAATTCAGAATGGTTGTACATGGTGCCATGGGGATTGTACAAAGCTGTGACATATGTAAAGGAGCGGTACGGCAATCCTCTCATGTTTCTGTCTGAAAATGGTAAGATTCGAATTCCGAATATAAGCGTATATATCAGGTTGAGTGATGGTTTTGGAGCATTAAAATTTCTGGGTTTACTGTAGGGATGGATTATATGGGCAATCTCACATTAGCTGAATCTTTGAACGACACAAAAAGGATTAATTACTATAAAAGCTATATGGCTGAGCTGAAGAGGGTGGTGGATGAAGGAGCCAACTTATTTGGGTACTTTGCATGGTCATTGCTAGACAACTTTGAATGGAGAATAGGATACACTTCCAGGTTTGGAATTGTGTATGTTGATTTCGACACCCTGAAGAGGTATCCTAAGATGTCCGCTTATTGGTTCAAGAATTTCCTTCTTCGAAACAATCATTAAGTTTCACCCTCTACTTGGGTTTTGTAGTACTCTTTTGTTGAATGTGAAATTAATTAATACAAGATAGACCCAACACTTTGTGGTTGTGGTTTGATAAAACTTCCTTTATGATGTTTTGCAAGGTTTACTAAACCCAAATAAAAACTTATATTTTAATACATCGATCTTTGGATTAATTACTCATAAATTTTAATTTGTATTGTAAGTTCATCCTGAATACTTAGAGCATGTAAAGCTCTGGAAGAAAAAAAAAAAAAAGAAAAAAAAACACATGTTTGGTAGCATGGAAAATTGTTTACATTCTTCAACTCCATTTTTTCTTTTTTTTTTCACTTTTTCATCATCCAAAACTAAAACATTTTTTTTCTAACAATTACACGAAAAACACAAATAGGTCAAAGGTACTCATGAGTCATGACTAGACTAGGCCCTACTAAAAAACCAAAGCAAATCAACTTATTGTTACATCAACATGAAAACTAAGACAAAATTATGCGATAGTTTAAAATTTTTCATGTAATATATACACAAGGAACTATATATCATATTGAAATTTGGTAGCCCATGATTTAGAAATGGGTCACACTTGTGTGAGACCGTCTCACGGATCCTTATTCGTGAGACGGATCGGGTCGGGTCAAAGCATCATGCAAATGTCATACTTATATGTGCAAATCTCACACTTATATGCTCAAATATAACACTAATCAAAAATACAATTTTTGTTACTTATAAGAGAAAAAGTAATACATTTTTCATAATAAGTAAGGTTGACAAGTACCTCTCACTTATGCAAATATAATACTTTTGAGGAAAAATGTAATACTTTTAAATCGAAATGTAAAAGTATTGTATTTTCCCTTAAAAGTATTACATTTACCCTAATAAGTAACAAAAATTTTATTCCTGATTAGTATTTTGCATCTTGACCCGACCCGACGAGACGGTCTCACACAAGTTTTTGCCTTTAGAAATAGAAAATAAGGTAGCAGTGTATGTTGGATTGCTAGTCTAAGTCACTAACTATATATATTTAATTTTTTTTTTTGAGTCAACAGGCTGTTCATAGCTACTTGAGGCAGTCTTATAGGCCTCCATTGAGGCTCGAATCCACTCCCATCATCCATGTGGGAGTGTAAATCGGGACACCGGGTGCCACTAGATCACAAGGTCTTTGGCAGCCTAACTATTTAAAACTTGAGAGATTTAGGTTCAAGGATGATATAGGTATTTTGTTATGTTGAAACTTTTCACAAAATAAGAAGTGTGAGATTGCTGATGGCATTAGATTTCCGTAAACTTGGGCCAAGTGTGTCATTGGGCTAGAGCGGTGTACAATGGATCAAGGTATTGGGGTTGAGCCATAAATGTACGTAGTATGGATATGATTAATATTGGCTCGATCATGGGAAGCAATGGAGTAAATGAAAGAGTAATCCCAACTTACAGGAATGGGAGCTCAAGAGTAGCTGTGCTAGTAGAAACAGCAGTGCCATTAGCACTAGCAACAAGTCAACAACTATTTCACCTTTGACAATGTAGGGAATTTTCACAAAAATTAAAAATTAAAAATTACTCAAGCGTAACGCGGTATAGATCGAGTACGGTTGATTCAGAGTGAGTGAATCACACTTTAAAAAAAAATCAATTCACTTCTTCTCGAAGGTGTTAGGAGAATTGAAACGTTAGTTTCACAAGATACAATGGATTACAGTATATTAGAGAACTTAATTATATTACTTTACAAACTTGCTTGAACAAAAGGTACATGAGAATTTAGGAGAGGTTGGCAAAGAGATTTCTAGAAATTGCTTGGAGTAGTATGAGAGAAAAAGCACGAAGTATTTTTTCTTCTTTTGTTTTTTTTTTTTTGTTATTATATATGCCAAACCACATGTATATATATGAAATAACACCAGAAGTTCAAATTGTATTACTTAGAGAAGTTAGAAAGTAAGTCACCAGTACAAAATGGAGCAAAGAAATATGATTTTAGGTTACCCTTCTTTAAATATGATACTTTATTACCTTTATTGATGATCATTCTGGGTACTGTTACATCTACTTACTACATGAAAGATCTCAGTTTGTGGATGTCCTTGAGACATTCATATTAAAAGTTGAGAGACAGTTAGATAGAAAGGTAAAGACAATTAGATCATATAGAGGTGGTGAGTATTTATGGAAAAACATCAGAAGTTGGGCAAATTCCTGGCCCATTAAGAAATTCCACAAATCTAAGGCATTTGTGCACAATACACAATGCCATACACACCACAACAAAATGGTGTGGAAGAAAGGCAAAATCGTACTTTTATAGAAATGGTTAGGAGTATGGTTAATAAACTGTATATTGCCTCTTTCATTGTGAATGTATGTATTAAGGACAACAACATACTTACTTAATAGGGTTCCTAGTAAGGTTGTTTTTAAAACACCTTATGAACTATGGACAGGAAGGAAACATAGTTTGAGGCATTTTCACATTTGGTGCTGTCAAGCTAAAGTGAGGATGTATAATTCACATGAAAATAAATTGGATTCCAACCATTAGTGGTGATTTCATTAGATATCCAAAAAGATCTAATGATACATGTTTTCTTGTCCTAATCATAGTACGAGGATTGTTGAGTCTGGTAATGCTCGCTTCAATGAAAATAGCAAAGTCCGTGGGAGTGTGGGAGCTCGTAATGTTGAGATTAAGGAGTCATTGATGGATTCATGTTCATCAAGTGATCCTTTCCCTACTGTAGTTCCTATTGCTGCAAGTGCAGCCTTACGGAAATACTTTGGAACAACAGCAACTAGATGCTCCAATTCCACATGAGGAAGCTATTGTAAATGAAGATGAGGTTGAAACTCAAGTTGATGATCAAGTGCAAACTCAACAGGAAGTGGCATTAAGGAGATCTATTAGACAGAAAAGATCAGTCATTCCTGATGTAGTGACTACATTATTTATGCACTTGAGCATGAAGTGACTTGATCATTGATAATGATGATCCAGTCTCATTTAACCAAGCCATACAGGTGATACAGGATAATAATTCTCATAAAGAGACTTTCTCTCTAGTTTCTAAGGAAGACTCTTTGAGAATTTTTTTGGCTTTGGTGGCTCATTTTGATCTTGAGCTTTACCAAATGAATGCTAAAACTGCCTTTCTGAATGGTGAATTAGAAGAGGAAGTATACATGGATCAGCCGCAAGGCTTCATGGCCACAAGACAAGAAAATCTGGTATGTAGATTGAAGAAGTCGATCTATGGATTAAAATAGGCTTCAAGACAATGGTACTTGAAATTCATTACTGTATTGTCATTTAGTTTTGTAGATATCATTGTTGATAGGTGTATCTGCATAAAGGTTAATGGAAGCAAGTTTGTAATCCTAGTATTATATGTTGACGACGTTCTTCTGGCTGCTAATGGTAAAGGTATAATGCGCACTGACGGAACCACTGTGGGGGCAGTGGGGGCACCTGCCCCCACTCACCCCACCCCCACCCCATATATAGCCTTTGTATGTATATATGTATATATAGTACATATTTTAGTATAAATATACAAAAACAGATATGGTAATTAGTGGAGGGGCTAGATGAGGTGATATAAGTGTGTGGTGTCCTGTGCGATGTTGCGTGTTCGAATCCTATTGGCAACAAATTTACGAACCTCCTTTTTGGAGGTTTTTATGATTATGGCTTTATACTTTATGGCTATATAAAAATATATAATTTTTATATTAATAATGAGATGTGTAATTTACAACGTGTTCTTTTTTTTTTATCCAATTAATTATGTTTTATATTTCATTATGAATATTTTTATAAAGTTTTGATGTGGTTTATTTTTCGTCAATATCCAACAATATTTTTTGCTATATTTCGCCCCCACTAGACTACATTTCTGGATCCGTCCCTGATAATGCGTGATGTTAAGGAATATCTTTCTAAGAACTTTGAAATGAAGGATAAAGGCGAGACTCCATTTGTGATTAGAATAGAAATATTCCATGATAGATCACAGGGGATTTTTTGCTATATTTCGCCCCCCACTAGACTACATTTCTGGATCCGTCCCTGATAATGCGTGATGTTAAGGAATATCTTTCTAAGAACTTTGAAATGAAGGATAAAGGCGAGACTCCATTTGTGATTAGAATAGAAATATTCCATGATAGATCACATGGGATTTTTTGCTATATTTCGCCCCCACTAGACTACATTTCTGGATCCGTCCCTGATAATGCGTGATGTTAAGGTATATCTTTCTAAGAACTTTGAAATGAAGGATAAAGGCGAGACTCCATTTGTGATTAGAATAGAAATATTCCATGATAGATCACAGGGGATTTTTTGCTATATTTCGCCCCCCACTAGACTACATTTCTGGATCCGTCCCTGATAATGCGTGATGTTAAGGAATATCTTTCTAAGAACTTTGAAATGAAGGATAAAGGCGAGACTCCATTTGTGATTAGAATAGAAATATTCCATGATAGATCACAGGGGATTTTAGGTTTATCCTAGAAGGCTTACATTAACAAAGTTTTAGAAAGATATAAACTGGTAAACTGCAAAGAAGGTCCTGCAATACTTACAAGGTACGAAGGACCACATGCTCACATATAGAAGGTATAATAAGCTGAAGGTTGTAGGTTATTCTTAGACTATGGCAAATGTTTGGATAATAGAAATTCCACATTCGGACATATTTTCCTACTTGCTAGTAGAGCAATATATTGGAAAAGTGTGAAGGAGTCTGTCATTGCTCCTTCCACTATGGATTGTAGCATGCTTTGAGGCTAAAGATTCAAATCATCATGGTTGCGCAATTTCATTTCTGGTTTGGGCATTTTCGACACTATAGACAAACCATTGAGGATTCATTGTGATAATGTGGCAACTGTGTTCTTCTCAAAGAACGACAGATGTACTAGAGGTGCCAAGTACATGGATTTGAAATTTCTGTTTGTTAAGGAGAAGGTACAAAATCAAAAAAGAATATCAATAGTGCATTTTTGGCACCGATCTTATGATCGCGGATCTGTTGACTAAGGGATTGGCGCCCAAAACCTTCATTGGCCATATTGGTAGAATGGGTATACTAGTAAAGTCCTTGTATAACGTTTAATTATGCCATACATGTATGGATTTATGTTTGATTAGCACATTGGGTTGTTGATACTCTTAGATATCTATTCAGGTTTTGATTTTGTTATCGTTGATGTTGATCACTTATTTATGCATAATTCAGAAGTGATAACATTGGTCTTATATTTATTTAAGACATAAGGAATAAGGTACTTTCGGATTTTACCTTATTATTATGGTTCGAATTCTTATTAACTCTGATACATGGAAGGGAGTAAGACGCTATGCCAGGCATGTAACTGCCATGATTCAGTTAGTAAAGTTCGATGATGTTATGACTTCTACATTTTCATATTAAGTGAGCTCAAATTAAGGATTGAAAATGTAAAGTCGTGCTTATATGAATCAAGGGGGAGAATGTTAGAAATAATTTATTCCTAACGTTGATTCATATAATAAAGGTGTCATGCTTATATGAATCAAGTGGAAGATTGTTAGAAATAATTATTTCCTTGCATTGATTTATATAATAAATGTTGTAATTCCATAAGGGACTCACATTGATGATTAGTGATATATAAAGGCGGAATTAATGGGTGAAATTCCCTCCCTCTCATTTTGTTAAAATTTAAGTTTATAAGGGTTAAAAGATGTATAATGGAAAAACGATATGGGTTCTCCTAAAAGGAGGTTTCACATTCCTAAAGGGATTTCTATTCCTGAAAGGAGGTTTCCCATTCCTCTTGAAAGATATAAATACCCAAGAAAACTCTAGGGATGATAAGGTTTTCTGACCATAAGGTTTTTAGTTTATGAGTTTTCTAGTCTCCATATCATCAGGAGGTGATTAAGGCATACATATCAGAGAGGTAAGCATTCTTGATTTATTCTTCAATGGAATCAAGTAAGTGTTTATCCTTACTCAATTCTTGTTTTAATTAAAGATCCATGATCATGAACATTGTTTAGTCGATTGATTTTATTTACATGCGGTTCATTGTTATTTGTGCTTCCGCATTCAAGTTATAAGCCATAAAGGTTTTAATTAACATGGTAGTGTATTGTTTAAAAAAAGGGTGGTGACATTATTGTAAATAAATGAACAAGAAACTGCTACCCTTTCTAAAAATAAGGTAGTGGTTTCTTAAAAAATAAAAAAAAAACAAATATACTTTCCGCTACCCTTTCTAAAAGAAAGGGCAGCGGAAAATAAATCATATATGGAAAACCATATCGAGACCGCAGTACACTCTCCTTTCTCATCAGCCGAACAACGCCTCTTCCCTCACCTCTCCTCTCTCAGCTCCTTTCTGTCGTTGACACTGCTTCCCTCAGCCTCAAACGCCACCGCCGATACCGCCTCTCTCACCACATCTCCCTCAGCCTCAAACGCCACCGTCGACACCAAGCTAAGGACTCCACCCGCGACGTCGCCACCACTGTCTCCACCGCCAATGTTTTCCTCAGCCGTCGTAAACGTTGCTTCCGCCACCACCGCCGCTAGCTGGTCCACCGATATGTACTGTGCCTGTGTTTTTTTTTTTGTTAAAATAATTTTGTTTATTTATCATTGTGATAAATATTATATTTGTTGATTTTTGAAATTTTTATTTCGAGTTTTTATTTATTTGTAATTATTTTTGTTGTTATACCCTAATATGTGTAAAAGTATGAATTTAGTTGTTATTTTTGTTGGGAGTATATTGTAATGTGTGCATGGCATATTATATGAATAGGGAAAATTGTAATTTATGCCCCTCCATAATATGTCAATTATCAATGCCACCCACGAATTACTAGTGGTGTAAATGTTGCCCCTCATTTTTCAAAATGGTACATATATTGCCCCTCCCATACCGTAAAGGAGGGGCAATATATGTATCTTTTTGAAAATTGAAGGGAAACATTTACACTTGGGAGGCGCAATATATGTGTCATTTTGAAAATTGAGGGGCAACATTTACACCACTAATAATTCAGGGGTGACATCGATAATTGACATATTATGGAGGGACAAAAATTACAATTTTCCTTATATGAATAATATGAGTAAAAGTATGAATTTTGTTATATATATATATATATATATATATATATATATAGGGGGCGCTCTGGTGCGAACTATCGCCCAGGAGAGAACTGAGAACGCTTCGTAGTCATCCATGTTTCCAGATCAATGAATCAGATGTAATTTTAAAACAACGACGTGGTGGCATTTTTGTAAATAACTCAAACTTTAGTGCAATTTAGTGCAAGTAATTGTGTTATAAGTGCAAGTGGTGCAACTAGCTGGTACACGTTTGCAAGTAAAATCATTTACAAGTGCACCTACTTTCACTTATAAGTGCACCTATTTTTACTTACAAGTGCACATATTTTCACTTACAAGTGCAAGTAATTGTGTTATAAGTGCAAGTGGTGCAACTAGTTGGTGCACCTGTTATAACATTATGTGCAACCTAACATTAGGTGCACTTAGTATTGATGCTCAATTTACATTTTACTTGCACCTGTAATACATTCTACTTGCACTTGGACGCGTTCTCAGTTCTCTCCTAGACGAGTAGTTCGCACTTGAACGCGATCATATATATATATATATATATATATATATATGAATTATTATTATTATTATTATTATTATTATTTTATTTTGAATTTTGACATTTTAATTACTCCGTATTTAATTTTGAATTTTAATAAATGTTATGTTAAATAGGTATTTTGATGAATTTTTTATTTGAAGAAATATGTATTTAGATATTTTAGATACTTTAATTTGATTATAATTACGTATGTATTTTAAGTATGAAATATGTTGTTTAATGAATAGATTGAATTTGGTGATTTAAGAATATAATTTGATGGATTAGGTGTTTTGATGAATTAGATTGATTTTGATGAGTTCGATATATATACTTTGATTAGAATATAAGTTAGTTTTCATTGTTTATATTTGAAATCTTGGTATAATTACAATTTTATATTGGTAAGAAAAAGAGAGTTCACCAAAACAAAAAAAAAAAAAAAAAGGAGATCAGAGTGGTGAACTATCGACTACTGGAGCACGACCTCCCATTGTTGGCGATGATGTCTTACAACACTTAGGAGACAATTGCAAGTTGGTCGTAGCATTTTTAGGTACAAGCAAATACCCGGAGTATTCCAGGGTTATCGATCCACAGGGAAGCGGGGTATTAAGCACTAGTTACTAATTAATTCACGAGAAGCTATTCCTACGTTAACAATGGGTATTTATCTAAAATTATGAAAATAAAATAAATGAAGCAAGGCAAACGGACTTTTATATACAAGAGATTAAGAGCGGGATTTTTGGGCGTCAAAGTGTTTAATCACCTAGTGCCAATCTAAAGTGAAATAATCATTCGGGTTCAACAAGTGTGGATGATTGCAATCTAAAAGGGAAAGATTACTCTCGTAATTCAATCCCAAAACATGGTAATTGGAATACTCACTCTCGTGAGCTATTCACAACATATAATCAAGAACAAGCAATAAATGGAATACCCACTCTCGTGGGCTATTCACAATTGGAATACTCACTCTCGTGAGCTATTCACAATAAATCCCTTAATCAACATGTCCTCTCTCGAGGTACAAGAATCAAGTGCAATTGTGGGTGCTCTAATTCATAGACAAATTTAGCAATGAAACAAGTAATTAGGATCCTTAACTACAAGCATCAAGAAATTAAGCCACAATTACAACACAAGTAATAAACCCAAATAGATATTTCATTCAAGCAATTCAAGAACTAGGCACATAGGTTCATAAACACTTATCAATCCAAAAATCCCAAAGGAAATCTTAGCCAATCATGGCTAAAATAGATTCAACAAACATACAATAAAGCTTTAAAATAGAAAAGAGATGAAGAAATTCTCCCGAATGTGTCTTCCAAGCTCTTCTCCTCTCTTGTTGTGGCTTCAAATCTTCTTCCTTGCTCTCCTTTTTGGTCAAAATCCGCAGCCAAGCTTAGGGTTTGAAGAGAAAATGATGCTTTTATAGTGGGTGGAGAATGGAGGGCAAAAATGACAATTTTTAGAAGTTTAGAATCGCAGATCTGCGACATTCGACGCGTCGAATCCAACATTCGACGCGTCGAATCTTTACAGCGCCGAAACGAGGCTATTCTGCCTCATTTTTGGGATTTTCGACGCGTCGAAAGTTGAGTTCGACGCGTCGAAAATTCCTGTGACGCAGTTCCGACTTGCATCCTGATTTTGACCCTTTTCCCTTTCGAATTACACTTTGATGTCTTCATAAGAGTTGTAGCCCTTGAAGTCTTCTTTCCAATGGTTTAAGAATCATCGCATTTGGATATTTCTAGGCTGAGATATGGTCCAATTACCGAGGTGTCGCCATATTTAGCAGAAATTACAACTCTTTGATCTTTTGACCATTTTCCCTTTCAATCTACACTTTGATGTCTTCAAAAGAGTTGTAGCCCTTGAAGTCTTCTTTCCAATGGCTCAATAATCATCTCATTTGGATATTCATAGGAAGAGATATGGTCCGATTACCAAGATGTCGCCATGGTAGCGGGAATTACAACTCTTTGGCTCCTTTGGATTGGCTTTTGTTCACAAATGGTTCTAATGCACTTCTAAACACATCAAAAACATTTAAACCAAGCATTATACCATTTTAAATATGAAAACATGGAAATAAGCATTGGACACAACATTTTATCACACAATTAACTATAAAACCTACATAAAAACACAAGTAAAATAGGTACAAATGAGAGTGTATCACAAGTACTTAGTCAGTTTGTTGACATCATTTACCCTTCATAAAGACTACATAGAGTTGGAGATGGATCAGACAATTGTTTGTCATATAAATGCACGTTCTATTTACGTGATGATGGAAGATATAAAGGATTTGATGACCATGAATTGGTTTGACGTCTCAAATATACAAGTGTTTATATTAAATTTTTTTTAATTATTGATAAGTAGGATTCATTTACTTTTATTATGTGGTATTTTAGATTAATTTGTGTTGTTTAGATGAGTTACGGTTTAATTTTGCTTATTAAATATTATTTTATAAGTAATAAGTGATTGACGTATTTTTGAATTGTGTTATTCTATTTTATATTAATAATGTTAGTAACATCTTTTTTATATAATTATTACTTTGTTTTATAAGAATATGAGTAATAATAAATAAATTTTATTTGGTTGAAATTAAGCTAATTGGTTCTTCTCAAAAGAAGCGTGAAAGGGAATTTAGGCTTCGCAAAACTATTCTCTTGCTTCACTAGTTGTCCGATAAGCCAGCAGAATGAGCGAATCCATAGTAAGGGAAGGGGAAAAATTGTTAGATTTGTTACCGCAATCACTATAAATAGAGCCTTGGGATTTGAGGAAATCATCGAATTCTCACCGAAAAGCCGTTCGGAGATTTCCAATCGGCAGCGGTTTTTGTTCTCGACAGCACAAAATTCTGGCGGTGGAGGTTTCGGATTGGCGGCAGCTTCAAAATTTTGGGGGTGGCTGCAATTTAGTCTTCACGACACTATTCCTTTTCTTTAGTCTTTATTTTTCTCTAGTCTTTATTACTGTTAGTGCACTTTGTGATAATCTTTGAAGGATAGTGCTTTGTGAATTGATTACTGCTATCTACATGATGATGCACTGCTAATTACATATTCTAGGAATTTGATGAAACTGCCCTTAAATCTTTGTACTGATTTATGTTTTTGCCAATCAAAATAAGTTTTATCTTTTGATCTTTTTGCTAATTGATTGTATTAATGGGTGGCCAACTTTAATGCAATTTGATTAATTTGAAAAAATTCTTAGAGTGAAAACCATGCCTAAGGATTCTATGCTCTTGGGGATAATTGAATAAATAGTTTGGTTGTCTTACTAAATTATTCATTTGGTTCATAATTCGGGTATTCCGTAAGTTCTTCCAAATTTAATAATGGGTTTTAATCATTTGAATAAATGTCTTAAGCATATGACTGATTAAATCACATGACTTGCTATGAACGCCATATCGAGTAGTCATATAGTAGTTAGAGCGGACCCTAAATTTGATTAGTAAGTTAAACTAAAATGCAGAACTAGCTAGTATTGATAATGGATTCATGTTCCTAGAATTTATCTTCTTGCCGGTTATCTCGTATCGTTGTTATTTGATTTCAAGTTGTTTTAAAGTTATTTTATTAGTTGATCTCGCTTTTATTTCATCATGATTACTTCAATTCATTTAGAGTGAATTATATTTAAAAAGTTTGTAAATTGCATATTATCAATTCCCTTGTGGGTTTGACCCTTACTTTTACATGCTATATTACAGTGATTCGTGAACTTGTGAGGATATATATTAAAATTTTTCATCAATTTTTGGCATCGTTGTCGGGGAATTGTTTACTTTGCAATTTATTTTCTGTTTTTTTCCTCTCAATATTTTCTGTTTATTTTCTGATTTTTTTCCCTATCCCTTTATTATTATTGTCATTTTTTTTTCATTTTTAATCTTGCTTATTTATTTAATTCAATAGTCCATTCTGGTTTTTTTTTAAATTCTTTTTTTTAGTCACAAACAAAATTTTAAAAATCTACTTTTTGAAAAAAATGTATGAGGTTAGTTCCAATACCGATTTAACTTTTCAATTGATTGAGTTAACCAAACATATGAAAACTATGTATTCTTTTAAGTTTGAGTCAAAATAATCCATTCGTAACTTGTAGAAATAATAATGGTTTTGAAAAGGCTAATTCAATGAATGTTTCTAATCAAAGACTTGTGTATGAATTGTTCCGGGTTTGGAAAATCACCCTAATTTTTCTTGGGACTATAATCAAATTATCAAAATGATTTTCAACCAAATCATCATAATTTTTCTTGGGATAATAATCAAAATAATTTTCAACCAACTCCACCTCAACCAAAGAAAGAAGCCGTCTTTGGAGGATTCCTTGAGCAAGAAGCTTATGAGCTATGATTCCAGATGCAACAAGAAGCAAATGATCAACGATTCCAAATGCAACAAGAAGAAAATGATCAACGATTCCAGATGCAACAAGAAGCAAATGAGCAACGATTCTAGAGGCAGCAATAAATGACAGAGTAACAATTCCAGCAAAATGGGGCTTGTTGGTTTTATCAACCACGGGATGGTCGAACGGTGTGTCAACACTACCTGAAAATAATCTAAGTCTCAAAGAATTGTTGAAGCAACGTTTCGGCCCTTGTTTACTATGAATTGCTTAACCTTTTTCAAGGTTCAATACCCCTATTTATACAAGGAGGGGGGGGGGGGGTAATCTTGACATGGTAACCCTAAACTACCATAAATATTCAAGATCCCTTGCCTTATTACACTTAATTCCATTTCTTAAAGCCTCTTGATCTACTTTCCTAATCTTACCCATGAAATTCGCTCTTGATCCTCATTGTCTTAAGAAACTTCCAAATTCGCCTCGCCCGAGCTACTCTATATGTCGACTGCTTCACCCGTCTGGTCTTTTGGGCTCGCCTTAATTAGGGATGAGCTTTCGACTATTTACTCTTACTGCTAACTCGGGCTTGCCCTTTCTGACCCTTCGGTCCATCCTTTGGTATTCGCGACTACTAGGGCTCTTGCTTAGTTGCTGACGAGTCTGACGTTTTCCGACCAACTTCCTTGGCCTCGTATTCTTCTTCTTTTTCACTCGTTGTCCCTTCGGAATCTTCCCTCTCCAATTTCTCCTCTTCATGTAATCTCTTCCACTCATTCACCCATGAGTGTCGATCGACCTCTAACCGATCGACCCTCTCTGCTTCCCGATCGACTCCTTCCTCCGCCCATTTCTCCTCTTCATGTAATCTCTTCCACTAATTCACCCATGTGTGCTTATCAACTTGCTCCTACGACCGACTCCTACTCAGAGTCGGTCTCCATTAGGTCTGATCTCGTTGTTTTAAGTCACCCCATGTCGGCCGCTTTCTTCTTCTGAGTATTTAACTTCTCCTCATCTATCATCTAGTCACTCACTTTCCCGAGTTACGCGGAGCACGACTGGGGAAAGTATCTCAAATCGTTTTCTCAACCTTTCATCCCAACTTGATTACTCTTCGCCATCTAATCTTTAGTCATAAATCCCATATCCTTTTCTTTTAGGGAGAAGGCAAACCTGACACAGTCACATCATCATCATGACATACGAGATCTTGAGTATGATTCTATGCACGAGCTTCTAGGAATATCTCCTCCTATAAATAACGCAATGTGCCACCAACTTATGCACATTTTCGAATTTTCTTTTGTAGGGATCATGGGACCTAAGAAAGGTTCTTCTTCTTCAACTAGGAGACGCTCGTCTCGTCGGCTTGTTGAACGTGCGCATCATGCGTAGCTAGAGAACAAAAGGGATGTTCATGGCGGCCATGTGATTGAGGATTTGCCAGAGGATCTGCTGGTGATTCTGTCTGAAGAGGAGGAATGGGTGGTCGTGCCTTATGAGCCCGAGCGTGAGGAAGAACCACCCCTCAATCCTGATTACGACTCTGACTATGTGAATTTTCTGGCGAAGATTCAAAACATAGTTGACCGTGGCACCCCGGTTGACCGGGTATCGCGCTCTTATGGGAAGAGGCGCGTGACTATCCTCCACAGACAATCCCCGTCTCCCCATCGCGGACCCCGACTATCTCTTTTGAAAACGCTACTTGACCTCCCAAGGAAGATAAGGATGAAGTCTGATGTAATGTTATGATAAATAAAATGTTTTCCTTTTGCCTTGCGTTCTTCTCTTTTCTCTTTTATATTTCGCAGTGCTACTTAGCATTTTCCTTGCTGAATCCTTATTTCAAGGATGCCAAGTTATGCTCTCGACTCCTTTGGGGAACGTTTGGCCCTCTAACCTTCTATGTTGACTTGACCCTTGGGCCTTTTATCTTAAATCGACCAATATGACAACGCATGGTCGACTACCTTTTTTCAAAGGGCTCTCGACCGACCTTCCGCACTGCTGTCTTGATTACTTATTGACTCAGACTTTAGTTGGCTGACAATTGACTTCCACCTTTAGGGTTTCCATTTGTTGCGAGATCTTCTCCCCTTGATTTTTGAATTTCTTCGACTTTTCAACTTCCCGCCTTAAATTTTCTCTCACCCTTTTAACTTTCTCTTTAAATGCCATTAAAGCTTCCCCCGCACACTTCCCGTCCTTTCAACCGTCACATCCCTTGCCCATCCGTTGGATTCTCTCCTCGTGTCCCCATCTTCCTTTCTTGCCTAACTTATAAATAGTCCACCTTCTTTTTTACTTTCTCCTTTCACCGCAGTCAAAACCCTTTCACCGTTGGCACCTCTTTTCTCTATTTTACATCTGGTCTCTGCCGCTTCCCGTTGTTCCTTCGCCATTTTTTCACTGTTCCCGCCGCCCTTCCATCGTCTCTCCTCCCTCACTAGCCGTCTGTTTCCTTCTTTTTTAGGTAGGCCTTCGACTTCCCTCTCCTCTTTTACAAATGGCTTCCTCTTTTTGCACTCGTGCCGGGGTTACTCATAACCCTCGGCTTCTACATCTCAGTCGGTCATTCCGACCGAGGCTTCTCCCGCTAATCATCTGTACCCAGTTCTAATAAATGCTAGCGCGGCCCCACACGTCGACCTTGCTCGAGATCAAGGTTGGTTTGAGTCTCAATCATATGAGGTCGCTGATGGGGCCCTCTACTGCCATTCTGGCCGCCAGCGATAGATACATCGCTAATCTGCCTCCTGGCAGCTTTATCAGGATTCATTATAGGTCGGTCCGCTATGGATTCCGAGATCCCCTTCTTGTTTGTCTTCTTTCGTTACTTCATAATTCTTCCTGGGGAACTAGTCCGCAACTCCCACTCTCTGAAGAAGTGGAAGAGAGAGTTTTTTTTATTCGCCCTGCCCTTCCCCTTGATGCTTTTGACTTCCCTACCATCTGGGTTCTTTCTTTCTTTCGCTTGACCAAGAGGCCACCTTGTAATGTGGAGATAGCCGAGTTTGTGGCCATGCTGAAGGGCATGCAGTTGGTCCTGACCAAACACTTGTCTCGTCTGAAGGCACTCGATCGCGCCGGCTTATTGCCTGAAGGGGTGGCTACCACATATTACTCGCCTTATTTCTTTTCGTTGATTTCCGCAAATACTTTTCCTAATCTTTCATTTTTCAGGGTACGATGACTCCGAGAACTCTTCCAAGAAGGACGCCGCGAAAGTTGAAGCCGACGAGGAAGTCGATGATGAGGGTCAAGACATCCCTGTTGAAATCTCCTCTTTCTCCTCCGACAACCTGGCTTTCGCCTTGTACCCGCGCCATTTGGAGGCTGGCGGACCACTTGGCTTTCGCCTTGAACCCGCACTATTTGTAGGCTGGTGGACAACCGTTAACTCCTTTTGATAAATTAAACTAATCTTTATTACTCAAAAATAATCGAACTATAGGCTTTTCAGCCTTACACGAAATATGGACCTCTCGGCCACTAAAGATAATAGACCTTTCGATCTTAAACATACTTAGAGACCCCTCGGGCCTATTGAAAAAACTTCTTGAGGTGATAAGAGTTCCATATCCTATCCACCGGCCGACTATGCATGTTTTCTAACCGATAGGTCGCAGCCTGACCACCCTAGCTATGCGGTATGGCTCTTCCCATTTCTTGGCAAATTTTCCTCCCTCAGTAGGTCGGTTTGCATCCCGACTTCTAAGCACTAGGTCCCCTTCAAGGAAATATCTAGGCTTGACACGCTTGTCTTGATACCTCTTGACCGATCTTTGATACTCGGCCATTCTACGCAGTGCCACGTCTCTTCTTTCCTCAAGGAAGTTCTTCTCAACTTGTAGGTTTTCCTCATTTTTTTTCATTAGCATAACTTGTAGGTTTTCCTCATGGTACGATTGATGTTTTCAACTTGCCTGTTTGCTTGGGGGTAGGACACAAACACCTTAATATGCCAAATATGGAATTGTTGGCAAAATGTACCAAACAATCGGCAATCAAATTGTCGCCCATTGTCACTTACTAGGTGCTCAGGTATACCGAAACGGCAGATTACATTCTTCCACAGGAATCACCGACATTGATATTTGGTAATGGTGACGAGTGGTTCAGTTTCCACCCACTTAGCGAAATAGTCATAAAGACAAGGGAAAGCAATGGTAAGCTAAGGTAAACAATGAAAAGGAACGGGGATTAGAAGTCTTAGCTAGCTCATGCGGTTGATCTTACTAAGGGGATTATAGATAATGTGATTTGGACTCAAACTAGGGAGCTGATCTTACTAAGGGGATTATAGATAATGTGATTTGGACTCAAACTAGGGAGCTCTCGGCACCATCACCGAGTGGCGTCACACTCGGACTCCCAAGTCCTCATTCAGTTGGGGCATTTCATCAAACACTTGGTCTACCACTCCTCTCGGGCCTCATCCTTCCGGATCAAGGGCGTGGATGTGGTTGATTAGGACTCGAGGGGATCCGCTATCGCGCAATCCACACTTCCATCAACTTTGCTACCTAATGTGGCCACAATTAGGCACAAATCAAGTCAATCATCAACCACTGCACACAAAGCTATAGAACCCTAATTCATCATGTCTACAATCAAATGGAAACATTTCAACAATTCAACCACATCAACTAGGTTGGGGCCACCAATCCGCTAATCTAATATAAGCAATCATCATTCAAAGCAAAAGAAACAAACAAGAGATACCAACAAAGGATTTAAAAGGAAATAGTAATGTAATTAACTAAGATAAGAGTAGAGAAGAGATACCACTTTAATCCAAGAAATCCTATTACATCTTCACTTTCATAGCATCAACCTAGCTAGATCTACCTTTGAATAAGAAATCTAACACTAAAGATTGTGGGGAAATTTCCCCCAAAGGGGAGAGAACTTTCAAAATCAGATCTAAACTAAATTGGGGATCCCCTCAAAAATGTAGAGGAAGGGTTTAAATAGTCTCCCGAAAGTCAAAATCCTAAAATTGCCCTTAATAGCTCGGTCCACGTTAGCTCCACGCGTGGCGTATGGCGTGGAACCAAACTGGAAATGTTCCACGCCTCCTCCACGCGTGGAGGCAACGTGGAGTAACCCTTGCCTGGTTGCTTCTCCGTTTGTTCCTTCCTTTCGGCCTCGGGTCTTGTTTTGTCCTGCGGGAATGACTTCGAAACATAATATAAGGCCGTGTTTGCAGATTTGATCACATCAGAGTTTTTTATGCATGAAATGACTACAAATGGGTGACAAAACCGCGCATTAACGTCCTATAACTGACCCTAAACTCGACTATTCTTGGCGCTTATCAAAGTTTCCACACTTAAACCTTGCTTGTCCTCAAACAAATATTCTTTCTAAACTCTAATCACTTAAGCGCTAAGAATAGTTAAGTACTCTTATCAATTGATTGACCAAGCGATTTGCGGGTGTTACAGAACATAAAGGGTGAAATCCCTTATACTGTCTACCAAGAATGCTAAACTCATGCCAATTAAATTTGAAGAATATACTAAGGAAGCAATAATCTCATAGGATAATTTTCACAATAAGAAACCATTTTCACACCTTTCAAGCATGCAAACAATAAGAGATACACCTTCCATTTTGTTAGGGCATTTAGTCGATCCCCCTAGTGGGAACGATGTGTACACTCTAACCAACACCCATCCTTACGCCAAAGCCCATATACGCAAAAATAAGTGGGGGTAGGGGCATGGACAGCTCACTGTCATGGCTTTGGGCGGTCACTCTTTCTTCTCAACCCCCTCGAATCTCATTTCAGGCAACCCGACTTCACATGGATCTCTATGCTTTTTCGAAGGTTAGTGCAATGGGTGCCCGAATCCAAGCGAGGTGGCTCACCTCCTCTCAATTTTTTCATATCCTAGGATCTCTTTGGGACAACCGACTTCACGTAGATCTCTAAGCTTGTTTGAAGAACGGTGCAATGGTTGCCCCTTATCCTAGCGAGATGGCTAACCTCGGATCTTATCTCTAGGAGCGGCCATTCTTAGCCTTTTTATTTCACTATTTCAACCCCTCGTGCCTTTTTCTAGGGAATTGGGGTATGAGCACACTTCTCACCTTTAGGCTCTCCTTTTGCCCCATGCTCTACCAAAGGGGAGAGAACTTTCAAAATCAGATCTAAACTAAATTGGGGATCCCCTCAAAAATGCAAGGGAAGGGTTTAAATAGTCTCTCGAAAGTCAAAATCCCAAAATTGGCCCGGTTCACGTTAGCTCCACGCGTGGAGTATGGAGTGGAACCCTACTAGAAATGTTCCACGCCTCCTCCACGCGTGGAGGCAACGTGGAGTAACCCCTGCCTAGTTACTTCTCTATTTGTTCCTTCTTTTCGGCCTCGGGTCTTATTCTGTCCTGCGAGAATGACTTCGAAACATAATATAAGGCTGAGTTTGCAGATCACATCAGAGTTTTTTATGCATGAAATGACTACAATGGGGAACAAAACCGCGTATTAACGTCCTATAGCTAACCCTAAACTCGACTATTCTTTGCGCTTATCACGGTCTGAACAAGTCAATTCCCCATCTGGCAAATGGGATAGCAGTCGTGATGGGAGTATAGAAGGAAGCCAGCCTTGTTTCCTTTTAGGCGAAGGCTTGGCAAACAATGCATTTTGCTACTTTCCTTATGCAATCGCCGACCATAGTCGACCAATAATATCCTTGTATCATCAACTTTCGAGCCTAAGTAGGGTGCCTTGGTGGGCTGACCAGATGCCTTGATAATATTCTTCTATAACCTTTTCAGCCTCATCAGGAAATAAACACAAGAGGAGAGGTCCCCCAAAAGATCGTTTGTATAGCAATCCGTTTTCCATTACGTAAGAGAGTGCTCGCCTCTTAATCTTGGCCGCCTCTATCGGGTCATCAGGTAGCTCGACCTTTTCCTTGTACCTGCGAAGGTTTTCCAACTACTCGGCCTCCGCAATAATTATCTTGACCTCGTTCCCCTTTTTGGTTCGAGCCTAGTGACTAACTAATTTCACAATTTCGTCACCGACAACCTGCCTTTCTATTCTTGGTCGCTCGATGATTTCTCTTTGGCAAATATGGACCAAATAATCTAGAACTCCTCCTAACTTCACCTTGGACAGGACGTCCGCCTCTGAATTCTTAGCTCTTAGAACATGTCGATTTCATAAGCTTCAAACTCCCCCAGGAGTCCTTGAAGCACTTCTTTGTACCGCTTCAACTTTTCCCCTTTAGTCCCGTAGGACCCCTTTAGTTGTTCGACGACCAAACGTGTGTCGGTTCGAATACGCAACTTACTAATTCCCAGGGCTTTGGCCGATCGCAACCCTCCCAACCCTCCCAAAGTGTTATACAGTTGGAAACCTTCCAGAGTAGTTAGCATGACTCCTCCTCCACAATGCTTTTGAGTCGACGCCCCATCCGCATGCATTCCCCCCAACCTTTTTTACTCTGGGGCATCTAGGGAGCTTTCTTCTGACTTTTGCGCCGTGCACTCGACTATGAAGTCGGCCAATACTTGGGCTTTGATAGTCGATCAAGGCTGATATTCGACGCCATACTACGTAAGCTCTATGGCCCACTTGACTAGCTGCCCGGATGAGGTCAGGTTTCTGAGTGCTCCAGCCAAAGGCTGATCTATTAGAACTCGGATGGGATGGGCTTGGAAGTAAGGGACCAACTTCCTCGTTGTAACTATCAATGCGTATACCACTTTTTCAAGTGGTGAATAAAGGAACAAAGTCTCCACTTCCTCAGATTTAGACAAGAGAGGAGGAAAACACAAATATTGTTTAAGGCCTTCAAAGGAAATTTGACAATCACTCATCCAAACGAATCCCTCCTGTGCTTTCAAGGCATCGAAGAAAGGTAGGGATCGATCTGCCGATTTAGAGAGAAATCGGTTCAACGTTGCCAACCGACCAGTCAATCGCTGCAATTTTTTGACAGTCTTGGGTGGCTGCATGTCAAGGATGGCCCTTACCTTTTCAGGGTTTGACTCGATCCCGCGCCGAGTTACCATGTAACCCAAGATTTCCCACCTTAAACTTCAAAAGCGGATTTCTTCACATTCGATCTCATATTATATTTTTCCATGACTCGGAAACTAGCAGCCAAGTCAGCCACATGATCACACCAGAGTTTTTCAATCCGAATGGCATGACTCGGTAGCAATTTAGTCCATCTGGGATAGCAAAAGCATTTTTCTCCTCATTTACCAAGTGCATAAAAATATGATGATAGCCTCGAAAGGCGTCCATGAAACTCAGTAGAGCGCAATACGAGGAAGAGGGAACGGGTCCTTAGGACAAGCCTTGTTCAAATCTGTGTAGTCAACACACATTCTCCAAGCTTGTGGCTTAGGAACCAACACCACATTAGCTAGCTACTTGGGATATTTAACTTCTTGAATGTGTCTCGCAGCCAACAAAGCATCAATCTCTTTCTTCGCAAATTCTCGTCGGTCAATAGAAAGGTGCCTTTTCCTTTGGATGACTGGTTTGAAGGTCGGATCGACAACCAATCAATGAGTGATGATGGCCCGATCGACCCTTGGCATGTCTTCCGGTTCCCACGCAAAGATGGACTTGGACTTTCTCAGAACTTGGACAACCGACTCCTTAACAGCCTCGGGAAAACATTTTCCAATCCTCGACCGTCTTTCAGGGTGGGTCGGATCAATTTTTACTTCTTCCAATTTGACAGTCGGCTTAGGTCGTTCTAGTACCCTTTCAATCTTCTCCTCCTACCCGGTGATAGTATGGACCCGCAAATCGGATTTGCCTATCTTCTGACAAGCTTGTAGATAGTAGTTGCGCGCAACCCGCTTATCACTCCGAACAATTTCGACCCCATTGGGCGTCTCCGTCTTCGCCGACCGCCGGTCGCCGCCGCCGTTTTCCGGTCACTATCGAAGTTTTCCGAGCAGCTCTTGGAACAAATTGCTTTTCCTTTCTTTTCCTTAATATGACATCATATTCCAATTCTTTTACCTCTTTCCCAACTATTACTATATATAAGTTTGTGGGGAGTGAGAACTATGCGTCTTAGGCTGCATCTATTAAACTCTGGTTCAAAGGCCAAGGTGCGTTTACTCATCTAGACACGAGGGTGGATGACATTGTAGAAAATAAAGGTGAATGGAGAAGGTGGATGCCTTATTATGTAATATGTTATGGCAGTCAATTGATCCTAAACTCCATAACATTTACAAGGCATATGAGACTTGCTATGATGCTCGGAATAAAGCAAAGTCTCTATACACCAATGATGTACAAAGGTTTTATTCACTGATCTCGAATATACTTAACTTCCGTGGGACTACTGATATGGGTATGCCTGAATTCTTAGGTCGAATTGAACCGTTACAACAAGAGTACAATAACATGATGCCATATGAGAAGACTGCTGATGGTCATGTTAAGCAATGTAACAAGTTTTTCATGGTGTTTGCTCAGGCTACCCTTCGTCCTGATCTGGCTCATGTTCGTGATCAGATTCTGGGAAATCCTACTGTGCCTACCTTGACTGAAACTGCCGCTAGACTACTCAGAGTTGCATATGCTCCTTTAATTGAGCCTATTGGAGATTTATTCATTTTGGCATCTCGAGCTATTGATAAAGGGCTTTCTGGACATACTAGTAGTAATGGTGGTCGCCGTGGCAACCGTTCTTGTTGTGAATATTGCAACAAGGTAGGTCATACCAAGGATCGCTGCTACACGTTACATGACAGACCTCCACATTCTGTTAATGTGGTACAGGCCACTGGTTTGGAGGCCTAGGATCATAGTGTGAGTTTCACCCCTAGTGACTATGAAGAGTACCTCCAGTTTAAAGCATCCCGAGATGTCACTCCCACACCTTCTCTTAATATTGGTACATCCTCTCTTGTTTGTCTCTCTCACACTAGTACACCTAGTACTTGGATACTGGACTCAGGTGCCTCATATCACATTTCTGGTAATGTATATCTTATGACTAATATTTATAAGTCTAAAGCTTTACCCATGGTTACCTTAGCTAATGGTCATCAAACACCAATTGTTGGTGTTGGTCAGGCTTCTCCTATGCCATCTTTTCCCTTAGAGTATGTGTTATATGTCCCTAATAGTACTTTCAACCTTATTTCTGTGAGTAAAATCACTTGTACCCTTAACTGCTCTATAACATTTTGTGCTGATTCAGTTGTTGTGCAGGATCGTAATACGGGGAAGGTGATTGGCACCGGACTTGAGTCAAAGAGGGCCTCTATTACTTGCGTGGTGGTGTTGCTGCCTATGCGTCCACAGATTCTCTTATGCTTATTCATAGCCATTTTGGCCATCCTAGTCTCTCCAAACTTCGATGGATGGTTCCAGGTCTTTCTGTTGAGTCTTTAGATTGTGAGTCGTGTCACCTTGGAAAACAATCACATCAGCCTTTTCTAATGAGAGTCAATAATCAGGCTATATCCCTCTTTGATTTAGTTCATACAGATGTTTGGGGTCCTTGTCGAGTCCGTTCTACTTTGGGTTTCCATTATTTTGTAACCTTTATTGATGATTATTTGAGATGTACTTGGGTTTTCCTTATGAAAGATCATTTTGAATGTTCTAGATTTTCCAAAATTTCTGTGTTGAAATACAAACTCAATTTGGTAAACCATCTATGTTTTACGCAGTGACAATACCAAGGAGTATCCCTCCAACCCTTTTCAATCCTATATGACATCTCGGGGTATGTTACATCAAAGGTCATGTGTTTACACACCTCAGCAGAATGGGGTTGCTGAGAGGAAAAACAGGCATTTAGTAGAAATTGCTCGCACTATGTTATTACATTTTCAAGTTCCTTCACTATTTTGGGATGATGTTATTCTTACTGCATGTTACTTGATCAATCGCATGCCATCTTCCGTACTTAACAACCATACTCCATACTCCATTGTGAATCCTTCCGTTGATCTTTTTCCTCTCCCTCCTTGGGTTTTTGGGTGTGTTTATTTTGTTCATGGCATGACTCCTGGGCGTTCAAAATTGGACCCTAAAGCTGTTAAGTGTGTGCTCTTAGGTTATTCCTGACTACAAAAGGGTTATAAGTGTTATTCTCCATCTCTCAAGCGTCATTTTGTGTCTGCAAATGTCACTATTATTGAGTCTTCTCCTTTTTTCCAGCCTTCTCCAAATGACACAGTTTCAGAGGTTCTCCCCATTCCTTTTCCTGGTCCACTTCCTCTTGCCCAGAGTACTGATCCTCAACCTGCTCCTAACCGCCCTCTTTAGGTATATCAAAGCCGTCCTCGCCCTGCACCTACTGAGGCTCCTGTTGACTCACCTGTGTCATCCGATCCTCCTACTGCGGTTCTACCACCTCCACTGCAATTTGTGGCTCCTGTTGACTCACCTGTGTCATCCGATCCTCCTACTGCGGTTCTACCACCTCCACTGCAATTTGTCACTGATCTCACTGAGGCATCCACTGCCCTCCGGAGAGGTACACGTTATACTCGTAACCCTCATCGTATATATACTTTCTTGAGTTATCATCGTGTATCTTCCACGTACTTTGCCTTCCTTTCTCACCTGTTTTCTGTGTCTATACCTAAGTCTATTAGTGAGGCCCTCTCGACTCCAGGTTGGCGCCAAGCCATGTTGACTGAAATGGAGGCTCTTCAATCTAGTGGCACATGGGAGTTAGTCCCTCTCCCTTTGGGTAAGACTGTTGTTGGGTGTAGATGGATTTATACTACGATGGTGGGCCCTGATGGCAAGATTGATCGCCTTAAGATACGGCTGGTGGCTAAAGGCTACACTCAAATTTTTGTTTTGGATTACACTGACACAATACAATTCTCTTCCTCAAATTCCGGGGCTAAGTGGGCCGCCATTGGTTGTTGTACACCTTGTTGAAACATCGGGGGAACTCCTTGGGGAAAATTTTGAGCAAATTGTTGCAAAAGATTGGGATTCATTTGGTTTAAGAGATGTTGCATCCCAACCCCTTGCCCTTGTTGTTGTGGAGCTTGTTGTTGATCTTGCCCATAACCTTGGGGCATGCCACCTTGAAAGTAAGGAAATTGTGCTTGTGGCATCCCTATTCCACCTCCAAAGTAGGGGTTCATGTTCGAATTCACCATGTATTGCGGTACCGGTATTTGAATGGGAGGTACCGGTACTTGAGGAACATTTTGTTGCCCTCCTTGGTTTTCTTGGTGATGCTCCCCTTACCTTGGGCTTTGTTGACTGCTTGTTCCATTCGGGGAGATTTGTGCCAGGTTGCTCGTATCACCGGTTTCCATCTCTATTTCAAAGTTTTCAAATTCCTTGAGCCAACCGAGCAACACCCTCTTTTTCTTCCTTATGTCCCTCAAGAGTTCTTGGTTAAGGGGAAGCAAGTTCACTCTCCCCTTTGACCTTGTGTGCATAAACCAAGAGGGACACCTATCAACAAACACCAAACAAAACACTTGGAGAAATTCAAAAATCATGAGTTCTAACCTTCAGCAATTGATGAAAACAAGAAAAATTGAAGATAGAGATCGTCCTTGGAGAAATAGAGCTCTAGTAATGGAGGAGAAGACAAGGAAATGGGGTTTTGGGGGTGGAGTGGGCGGCTAGGGTTAATAAAATCAGATTGGGAATTTTCTTATATAGCAGGTCGAAACGGGTGGGGACACGGGTGAACCACCCGTTTCAGCGCTGCCTCTAAACGTCAAAACGCACTAGAATTCACCGAAAAAAGAAATGGGTGGGGAAACGGGCGTGTCATGGGGCGTTTCTGCGCTGCCTCTAAACTTCAAAACACACTAGAAATCACGCGAAAAGAAATGGGGCCCTACACGCCCGTTTCTAGGAGCGTTTCGCTCCGACCTCAAACATGCAAAACACATTGGAAACCAGCCAAAAAGAAATGGGCATGTACACGCCCGTTTCCCTTGGCGTTTCGGTTAGGCTCTAATCTTCAAAATTTCAGTTTTCAACAGTTAGCCTTATTTTCACACTCAAATCGAACCGTATCAATTTCAAATCAATTCAACACCAAACCAAAGCATGAATGTATCAATTCTCACTACCCCCAACACTCCCATAAGCAATCAAAAGCACTTCTCACTCAAATAATCGCTCTCAAACCCTTCAAAATAATGGTTGGACGACAAAAGGTATGTGCCAAAGCACTTAGGATCAAACTCTAACTCTTAAAAGCAAAGTGAAAGCAAGTAAAGGCATTGAAAGTAAATGCATGGAATTTAAATTGCAAGAAACTAAGATAGCATGGGGTGCCTCCCATGAAGCGCTAAGTTTAATGTCGCTAGCTCGACTCAACCTTATTTTCATCAAGTTCCGGTGGGAAGGAAGTGGGATTTAGGCTTTGCAAGCCTTGACAAATGTCTCATGAATCGCTTGTAGAATGAGGAATGACCATTTGATGTTTGGCCATTTGAATCCTTCACATCTTTTGCCACGGTTGAGGTTGGCACTTTCAATGGTACTTCAATTTCATCGTGATTTCCTTGCAATTTTTCAACATTTTCCTCCTTGATTCCAATCATTTTGCNGGCTCCTGTTGACTCACCTGTGTCATCCGATCCTCCTACTGCGGTTCTACCACCTCCACTGCAATTTGTCACTGATCTCACTGAGGCATCCACTGCCCTCCGGAGAGGTACACGTTATACTCGTAACCCTCATCGTATATATACTTTCTTGAGTTATCATCGTGTATCTTCCACGTACTTTGCCTTCCTTTCTCACCTGTTTTCTGTGTCTATACCTAAGTCTATTAGTGAGGCCCTCTCGACTCCAGGTTGGCGCCAAGCCATGTTGACTGAAATGGAGGCTCTTCAATCTAGTGGCACATGGGAGTTAGTCCCTCTCCCTTTGGGTAAGACTGTTGTTGGGTGTAGATGGATTTATACTACGATGGTGGGCCCTGATGGCAAGATTGATCGCCTTAAGATACGGCTGGTGGCTAAAGGCTACACTCAAATTTTTGTTTTGGATTACACTGACACAATACAATTCTCTTCCTCAAATTCCGGGGCTAAGTGGGCCGCCATTGGTTGTTGTACACCTTGTTGAAACATCGGGGGAACTCCTTGGGGAAAATTTTGAGCAAATTGTTGCAAAAGATTGGGATTCATTTGGTTTAAGAGATGTTGCATCCCAACCCCTTGCCCTTGTTGTTGTGGAGCTTGTTGTTGATCTTGCCCATAACCTTGGGGCATGCCACCTTGAAAGTAAGGAAATTGTGCTTGTGGCATCCCTATTCCACCTCCAAAGTAGGGGTTCATGTTCGAATTCACCATGTATTGCGGTACCGGTATTTGAATGGGAGGTACCGGTACTTGAGGAACATTTTGTTGCCCTCCTTGGTTTTCTTGGTGATGCTCCCCTTACCTTGGGCTTTGTTGACTGCTTGTTCCATTCGGGGAGATTTGTGCCAGGTTGCTCGTATCACCGGTTTCCATCTCTATTTCAAAGTTTTCAAATTCCTTGAGCCAACCGAGCAACACCCTCTTTTTCTTCCTTATGTCCCTCAAGAGTTCTTGGTTAAGGGGAAGCAAGTTCACTCTCCCCTTTGACCTTGTGTGCATAAACCAAGAGGGACACCTATCAACAAACACCAAACAAAACACTTGGAGAAATTCAAAAATCATGAGTTCTAACCTTCAGCAATTGATGAAAACAAGAAAAATTGAAGATAGAGATCGTCCTTGGAGAAATAGAGCTCTAGTAATGGAGGAGAAGACAAGGAAATGGGGTTTTGGGGGTGGAGTGGGCGGCTAGGGTTAATAAAATCAGATTGGGAATTTTCTTATATAGCAGGTCGAAACGGGTGGGGACACGGGTGAACCACCCGTTTCAGCGCTGCCTCTAAACGTCAAAACGCACTAGAATTCACCGAAAAAAGAAATGGGTGGGGAAACGGGCGTGTCATGGGGCGTTTCTGCGCTGCCTCTAAACTTCAAAACACACTAGAAATCACGCGAAAAGAAATGGGGCCCTACACGCCCGTTTCTAGGAGCGTTTCGCTCCGACCTCAAACATGCAAAACACATTGGAAACCAGCCAAAAAGAAATGGGCATGTACACGCCCGTTTCCCTTGGCGTTTCGGTTAGGCTCTAATCTTCAAAATTTCAGTTTTCAACAGTTAGCCTTATTTTCACACTCAAATCGAACCGTATCAATTTCAAATCAATTCAACACCAAACCAAAGCATGAATGTATCAATTCTCACTACCCCCAACACTCCCATAAGCAATCAAAAGCACTTCTCACTCAAATAATCGCTCTCAAACCCTTCAAAATAATGGTTGGACGACAAAAGGTATGTGCCAAAGCACTTAGGATCAAACTCTAACTCTTAAAAGCAAAGTGAAAGCAAGTAAAGGCATTGAAAGTAAATGCATGGAATTTAAATTGCAAGAAACTAAGATAGCATGGGGTGCCTCCCATGAAGCGCTAAGTTTAATGTCGCTAGCTCGACTCAACCTTATTTTCATCAAGTTCCGGTGGGAAGGAAGTGGGATTTAGGCTTTGCAAGCCTTGACAAATGTCTCATGAATCGCTTGTAGAATGAGGAATGACCATTTGATGTTTGGCCATTTGAATCCTTCACATCTTTTGCCACGGTTGAGGTTGGCACTTTCAATGGTACTTCAATTTCATCGTGATTTCCTTGCAATTTTTCAACATTTTCCTCCTTGATTCCAATCATTTTGCACTCATCAACATAGGACGGTTGATGCTTGGCCATCTTAAATATGTCAAATTCAATTTTGTTTTCGGCAACCTCCATCACCAACTTGCCCCTCTTCACATCAATTATAGCACCGGCGGTAGCTAGGAAAGGCCTACCAAGGATGATGGGAACCTTGGCACCCTCCTCCACATCAAGAACAACAAAATCCCCCGGTATTGATCAATCATTATGGGGATATCCTCAAGGACGCCCACCGGGCGCATCACTGAACGATTAGCCACCTGAAGAGTCATGGTGGTAGGCTTGGGCTCACCAACGTTTAGCCTCTTACACATAGAATAGGGCATCAAAATGACACTTGCCCCTAGGTCACACAAGGTACCTCCTACAACAAATCCACCGATAATACAAGGAATGGCGAAACTACCGGGATCTTTCAACTTGGGAGGCAATTTCTGTTGAAGCACTGCACATGTCAAAACTCCTTCACTCAAATCCACAACTGCACTCTTTTCAGGTTTCTTCTTGTTACTCAAAATGTTTTTCAAGAACTTCTTGTATGAAGGTATTTGAGTGACAGCTTCAACAAACGGCATAGAGATTTCCACCTTATCAAGCATGTTGTGGAATTTGCTCTCCCTTTCGAAGTCTTTTGATTTCCACAACCTTTGTGGAAATGGTAACAAGTTGTACGATATCACCTAGTCATCAATCTCCTTATCCTTGCTCATTTTCTTCTTGTTTCGGGCACTTTGTTCTTGCACGGGAACCTTTCCCTTTGACTTGTCTTTTTGAATCAAAGGCTCCTCTTCATTATCAGTTTCTACCACTATTTCCTCTTCATTGTCACCTTTCTCTTGCTCAATTACATCCTCCTCCACCTCTTTTTCTTGAGTGCGATCATCGGTGGGGTAAGGAGGATCTTTCAATGCTAATCCACTCCTAGTGGTAACAGCATTAACTTGGTGTCTTGGATTCTCGGTGGTGGCCGGAAGTCTACCACTAGAAGACGGTGCTTGAGGAGGTTCTTGCTTGTTTCCACCGCATTAAGCTATAAGATTCTCCACCTCGGCTTGTAGCTTGCCCATTTGGTTCATCATCATGGTCATAAAAGATTTCATATCCGGGTCTTGAGGAGGTTGAGAGATTCCTTGTTGGTTCCATTGATTTTGGTTTTGGTTTCCTCTCCACTGATTTCCTTGATTCCCTCCTCTATTGCCTTGGTTCCCTTGAAAACCCGGGGGTGGGTTCCTTCCTTGGTTTTTCCATTGGTTCCCATATTGACCTCCAAATTGATTCCTTTGTTGTTGACCATAGCCTTGGAAACCTTGCCCTTGAGGTCTAGAAAATCCAATCGCATCAACTTGTTCCATACTTGAAAACGAGCCTTGGCCACTTGGATCCAATAATTGACAAGATTGAGAGGTATGGTTTCCTCTACAAATGGCGCAACAAGCAACTATTGCCATGCTTTGAGGTCCCGGTGAATTACATGGTGATTGAGTGAAAGAGTAAGAGTTTTGCATATAAGGACCTTGAGGTGCCGGTTGGGCAACCGCTTGTACACTTTGCTTGGGGTTTTGCATCATTTGCTTGAGCATGTGTTGGATAGAGTCCAATTGAGCATGCATAGCCATCTTATCATCCACCTCAAACATTCCGGCCGGCTTTTCTTTCTTTGGAGGTTCACTTCTTTCATTTTACCAATATGCCGTATTTGATGTTATCCTTTCAATCATTTGCTCCCCATTCTCTGGCCCCATGTCCATAAAGATCCCTCCATAAGATGATGTGTCAAGAATGATTTTGGAACTATCCAATAGTCCCTCATAGAAGGATCAGATGAAATCCCCCGGAGTAAGCAAGTTCTTGGGGCATTGCCTCCTTAATTCCTTAAACCTTTTCCATGCTTCATAAAGATTCTCATTTCCGAATTGTTGAAAGTTTTGGATAAGCTTCTTCAAATTTGCGGCTTTGGAAGGAGGGCAATACTCTTGCATAAAGGCTTTGTAGAGTTGCTCCCATGTTACAAAGTGGTTGGCCGAGAAAGAGTTTAGCCAACTTAATGCTTGATCCCTTAGTGAGAAGGGAAACAATCTCAACTTGATAGCATCAGTAGGAATTCCATTCATCTTGATCATGTTGCAAATCCTATCAAAATGTACAACATGGGCCTTTAGATCCTCAACTCTAGCACCCCCAAATTGGTTGCCTTGAACCATTTGAATGAGAGATGTCTTTAGCTCGAAGTTGTTGGCATCCACCCCCGGGTACACAATACAATCCTCTTCCTCAAATTCCGGGGCTAAGTGGGTCGCCATTGGTTGTTGTACACCTTGTTGAAACATCGGGGGAACTCCTTGCAAAAGATTCGGATTCATTTGGTTTAAGAGATGTTGCATCCCAACCCTTTGCCCTTGTTGTTGTGGAGCTTGTTGTTGATCTTTCCCATAACCTTGGGGCATGCCACCTTGAAAGTAAGGAAATTGTGCTTGTGGCATCCCTATTCCACCTCCAAAGTAGGGGTTCATGTTCGAATTCACCATGTATTGCGGTACCGGTATTTGAATGGGAGGTACCGGTACTTGAGGAACATTTTGTTGCCCTCCTTGGTTTTCTTGGTGATGCTCCCCTTACCTTGGGCTTTGTTGACTGCTTGTTCCATTCGGGGAGATTTGTGCCAGGTTGCTCGTATCACCGGTTTCCATCTCTATTTCAAAGTTTTCAAATTCCTTGAGCCAACCGAGAAACACCCTCTTTTTCTTCCTTATGTCCCTCAAGAGTTCTTGGTTAAGGGGAAGCAAGTTCACTCTCCCCTTTGACCTTGTGTGCATAAACCAAGAGGGACACCTATCAACAAACACCAAACAAAACACTTGGAAGCAACTTGGTTATGGGTTAGTGCAAATAAAACAAAAGAAAAGTAAAACAAAAATAAAAATAAAACACTTCATCTCCTAAGGATTAATTAACCTTAATGCTACTCATTACCACCAAATTACCAATCCCCGGCAACGGCGCCAAAAATGTGATGTGGTATAAGCGGGGTGTGAAAATGGGTGTAAATGTCGAACCACGAGAATTGGAATTTATGGCACGTAAAGAAGAGTCACCTAGACTCTAGTCACCAAGGTCTTGAAATCCATAAGGATCCAAGCAAATCATTTTAAGGTTCAAGGTATAACAACTAAAGAGTATTTTTTGGAGTTTTGGATAAAAGGGAAAACAAGATTAAACTAGGATGAAATTCTATTGGGAAAAGATGGGTTAAACTAGGTGTATTACTCTATTGATGCATTAACACTTGAATTGGGAGATGAACAATGACCCTAGGTTTTTAAGGCTAGCACAAAGGAATCCAAGTTTCCACAAGGATTAGAACAAAGGTTGTCCAATTTCCATGATGTACCAACCTAAATTCTTGAAGAACAAGAGCTATTTAAGCCCCAAATCTACCCCTATTTCCATAGAAGAGAAAATGGGTTTGAGATTGGGTTGGCTCAAGTCTCCCATCCAACTCCCGTTGAGATGGAAGACTTTCCAAAGACAAACAATAATCATTGATCACTAACCATTGAAAGATAGAAATAAACCCAATTCAAACTTAAGAACCCTAAATGGGTGTTCATCCCCTTTTATGCAATAATCACATAACAAGCATCAATGGAAGTAATAAACACGTAATCTAACCCATATATGAGACTACTCACTCATATCTAAGGTAAGCATAGCAAGATTGAGCAAGGAAATCATAAATACACAATAAATGTAAAGAAGAGATGGAGAAAAGGAAATGAGAGTTTTACTATTAATGATGGAGAAAAGTGATAAGCGCCAAGGATAGCACTTATAAGGGGGTCTTTATTAGATTAAAGTGCATCGTTTTGACATCCGATTACAACAATTGCATGCATTTTAGCTCAAATGCGATCAATTTCTTCTAACAACATTTCTAGGAAGAGTTTTGAAGTATTTCACAGGTTGGAGAGGGATTTGAAGCTAAAATAGAGCAAAAGACAAACAAGCCGAAATGCAGTAGCGTCCCACGCAGCCTCACACGTGTGTGGCTAGGCGTGGAATTATTCCAGAGAGCCACCACGCCGCTCACACGCGTGTGAACAAGCGTGGTCGGGCCAAGGGCCATTTTGGGAAATTTGTTCCTCTTTCTTTGTCACCTATATAAATCCCTTTTGCCCTAAACCTAGAGGAGATCAGAAATTAATAGCATAGAAAAGAATAGAGTAGATAAATCTAGAGGGTTTTCTCCCCTCTTGAGGGAAAATTCCTATCATAGTTTAGAATAGATCAAGGGCAAGAAGGAAGATTGGGAATTCAAGATCAAGGCTTGTAAAGATCCCCTTTTTCAAGGGTGGTAACCATTCTCTTCAATTTCTAATTCAATACTTGTTTCTTTGAATTTTTCTTTCTTTCTCTTGTTTCTTAGTATGTTAGAGTAGATTAGATAGGGGATTGGTGGCCCCATGGTAGATCTATGTGGATGTTTAATATTATTGCTTTGATTTGTGAATTGCTTGTTTGTTTGTTTGTTGGATGTTGAACTTGTGTGGATGATGTTCTTCAAGCTTTGTGCCTTTTGTGGCCACATTAGGTAGCAAACCCAAAGGAAGTGAGTGTGTGCGCGATAGCGGCCTCTCACGAGTCTAGTTCACCCACATCTCCGCTCTCAGTCCGAAAGGACAAGATCCGAGAGGAGTGGTAGACAAAGTGTTCGATGAAATGCCCCAACCGAATGAGGATGTGGGAATCCAAAGTGTGACGCCACTTGGTAGTGTGCCATGAACTCCCTAGTCTATTCCATAGCTTGCACTCGCAAAACCAACCAAAGATAAACCACATGGAAAAGCCTAAAGCCCCAATCTCTACTTTACTTTTCTTTATTTTACACAACCACTATCAACCTTCCCCTTTTTACAAATGAATCCAACCCTTAGCACTCCCGTAACTCTTTCTCTTCAACCTCTTAAATGCCAACACATGTATTCGGTTCCCATTCGCCATCCTTGAGAGACACGACACTCGGGGAGTTTAACTCTTCGTTTTATCACTTCACCTTCACTCACACTATACAAACACACACCAAAATGGCACCGTTGCCGGGGATGGCAAACGGTTTCGAATAGTGTTGACATCTTAGAAGTAGAATTTTAAGAGTTCTTGAATTGCTTTCTTTTTGTTTATTTTATTTTGTTTCCTTATTTTTGTTCCTTGTTTGAGAAGTGAGCTTATTTGTTATTGTATATCTTGTGCTCACTTGCAACTACTTTTAGTTGCAAAATATTGTTGTTGGCCAAGCTATTGTGCAGGAAATTTTTGTTGAAAAATCAATTGAAGCTTGCCAATAAGTGCTAAAATGAATCCCCATGGTTACCCACACCATGGAGGACAATCCTATACAAATCCTCAACCCCAACCATATCCTTATTACCCCCATTCTACCTATACTTACCCTCCACCCACATACCATTATCCATTTCCACATCACCATTTACCACCTCCATATCCTTATCCATTTCATACACCCAATCATCACCCATACCCATATGAAACACCACCTCCACCCTTCCAAGAAAATTACCCTTCACAATCACCATATTTTCAAGAAATTGACTCATTAAGCTCCAAAGAGATATCCCAAAGCATAGAGAGTAAGCTTGCACAAATAATAAGAACAATCGACCTAAGCTATACTCCCGAGTCAAATTCATTTGTAAAATGTTCTACAATGTAGATCTAGGACATTCTAAGCTAAAAAGTGGCTATGGAAAATATTAGAGAGAGAGTCTAAACTAGCTAGGGTTCGGAATATGACAAAAATGCATCAAAACGCGCCTAAACAGAACAGTAGAGACCGAACGGGTAGGGGCACCGGCGTGTCATAGGGCGTTTCGGTCCTCTACTTTTTCGATTCTGGTCCGAACTGAAACAGGGGCCCACACGCCCGTCTGGGTACCCGTTTCCCTTCATTTTCCAGCTTTTTCTTTGTTTCTTGCTCCATTGTGCGCTCCTCCGCTCCTCTCCCTCCTTGAGTGGAATCCTAAGCTACCAAAAATGGATCCGAAGCCATCCAATGTGCTCCCTTTTCTACTTGTTGCGGAAGAATCGACCTTTAACACAAAATCACACAATCAAGTAACAAATTCCACTCAAGTGACAATACTTTACTATAAAAACAAATGGAAAGTGGGGTAAAAAGGCATTTAGAAATAGAGTCATCAGCAACCACCTGGGTTTGTTGCTCAGGGGGAGTCTAGTTTGGTATGTAAACTTCATCGCTCTTTGTATGGTTTAAAGCAGTCTCCACGGGCTTGGTTTGGGAGATTTAGCTCTGTGCTGTGTGAGTTTGGTATGGTTAGAAGTGAAGTTGATCATTTAGTTTTCTATCACCATTCTAATGGGAAATGCATATATCTTGTTGTGTATGTCGATGACATTGTTATTACAGGAAGTCATCAAGAGGGCATATCTCAATTGGAAGAGTATATCTTCAGTTGGCTCCAAACTAAGGACTTGAGAAAGCTAAATATTTTCTTGGAATTGAAGTAGCCCAATCTAACAGTGGTATAGTTATTTCTCAAAGAAAGTATGTCTTGGATATCTTAGAAGAAACTGGTCTGTTGGATTGTAGACTTGTGGATAATCCAATGGATCCGAATGTTAAACTTCTACTAGGACAGAGGGAGCCATTGCCTGACCGAGAGAGGTATAGGAGATTAATTGGGAAATTGAATTATCTCACAATAACTCGACCAGATATCTCCTTTGCAGTCAGTGTATTAAGTCAGATTCTTGAGAATCCTTGTGATACTCATTGGGATGCTGCTGTTCGAGTGCTAAGGTACATCAAAAGAGCACCAGGGCAAGGTCTACTCTATGAAGATAGAGGACATGCTCAAGTTGTTAGGTATTCTGATGCAGATTGGGCTGGTTGTCCTTTTGACAAACGCTCTACTTCAGGTTATTGTGTTCTCATTGGTGGTAATCTTATATCTTGGAAAAGTAAGAAGCAAGATGTTGTTGCTAGATCTAGTGCTGAAGCTGAATACCGTGCCATGGCTCTTGCCACGTGTGAGCTTATGTGGCTGAAGCACTTACTTCAAGAGTTACAGTGTGGTTAGGTTGCTCAAATGACATTGATATGTGACAACCAATCAGCTCTTCACATTGCCTCAAATCCAGTCTATCATGAGAGGACCAAACACATTGAGGTTGACTGCCACTTCATCAGGGAGAAAATTGCATCAGGGAGTATTAAGACTAGCTTTGTCAATTCTGTAGATCAGTTAGCTGATATTCTAACAAAGTCTCTTAGAGCTCCTAGAGTTGGATATATTTGTAACAAGCTTGGAGCATATAATCTATACTCTCTAGCTTGAGGGAGAGTGTTGAAAGCCTAAGCCCATTAGGGGTAGTCTGTGTAGTTCTTGATATGTGAAATACATGAGATCTTTATTCTCTTACACATTTACACATTAACAAATTTTAACATTTATGGGTGCAAGCTAGTTTTGTATGTATAAAAGTTTGTAATGACAAAAAGAATAAAAAATTTGACACCATAAACCTTTTGTTCTACAAAGCTGGGAATGAGCAGAAAACATAGCATTGGTTTTTACTTTGATATATACGAATTGAAAAATCATTGTTTTTGCATAATAGTGTGGAAGGAGATTTACCTCTTCATCATGGAAGACAATTTCTTTGAATTTGATTTCATATGAACCTTTCATTTCCATCACTATGTATATACTATACGTACCACCCTTAATTACCTTGACAGCGCTCCTATTTTTGAAGGTTGATAAATCACAAGAAACAACGTACAAACCCATGTTGGAAGACAACTCTTAACCTCTCGGCTCTCTCAGAAAATTTTAGTTTTGCGATTGTTTGTATTCGATCATTATATTTGTATTATATAGGCTTGAGTTGGTAGATAGTGCAAGAGTTGCAGACCTAGATTAATTCCCAGAGTCTCAAATGGTATCTTCCAGAATCGAATCAATCGATTCTTTTTTTAAACAAACATGTTGCTGCATTAATATATGGCTGCAATTAATACCCTTTCGTTTCACATTAACACAGAATTGATCAATTGGAGTTTGATAACAAACATTTTGACTACTAAAGTAAACAACACTGTTTTACTGTGGGCGAAAACTTTTGCCAAAAATGCATTTACTGCTTCACAAATACCAGTGAAGGTCTCCCTCCGGCCGACTGCTAAAGGACTAACCCTCGTCCCAACGATCACACACTAAGTGGTAGGAGACTGGCCAAATGGTTTGCTCCATTCACATGGGTGAGATCGAACTCCCAACCTAATGCTTAAGGGACAAGGTGCTGAACCACCACGCCAACCATGTTGGTTATAATATATATATAATATAATATATGACACACACCCACACACATGAATTAATTTTTTGTTTTTATAGGTCGCCGCCTAAAACCGCCTAGGCGCCGCCTAGACCGCTTACGCGCTAGGCGCTAGTCTATCGCCTGACTAGCGCCTAGCGCCTATTACAACCATGGTGGAGAATATGGTTTCTTCAATTATTCTGATGAGGAAACATAATACTTAATACATTAATTATGAAATGACTGAATTGCCCTTGAGAAAATGACATTTGATGTCCAATTGTAAAGGAAGGACCATAGGTGGCTAGAAACAAAAAGTAAGAGGACTAAAAGTGGTTGATTTAAAAGTTGAGGACTAAAAGTGACGGTGCCATCAAAGTCGGGGACCTCCACTGGTATTTACTCTAGAGGATTATATTACAAGATCTTTAGTCTTTACCATCAATAAAGTAGGTATGATGTTGAAAGTCAATTAAATTATATAATTAGTGCTTTACCTGAGAAAGTCAGAAGCATTATCCCACTTATCAAACAGGCAGTCAGCGTTGAGTTCATTAAATTCTCGAAATAATATTAATTCTGTTGTTCCGGAACCATGATTTTGAATAATTCATCTAATATTTTATTTTAAACTTAATTCAATACACTTCTAATTTCAAATTATAAAAAATTAAAAATTAAAAACAGCTAAGAATAAATTGTCGAGATTTTTTGCGTATATGACCAAGACACAGCTGATTCTGATTCTACATATCCTCCTAATCTCCTATCTATTCATTTGCCAATTGCCACTTGTTTTGTTCTTAAACTATGGACTTCTCTTTTGTTCTTGCACCAAACTTCTCTTTTATTCTATTAACTATTAATTGTAGTTTTAGTGTTTTACACGATTTGATATTATATTGTATTTACAAGCCAAAGACTTTATGGTCTAGTGGCACCCGATGTCTCGATTTACACTCCCATATGGATGATGTGAGTGGGTTCGAGCCTCAGTGGAAGCTCTTTGTGTTTTAGTAGGTTCAGAGTCAGTAGTACTCAATACAAAATTTGAATCTATATATGTTTATTTTTAACTAAAAATCTCTCTTTCTTTTATCAAAATAGTTAGAGAAATAAAAGATCATTGTAGTAAGTCTTTCAAATTAATTGTTGTGAAGTATTATAAATATTATGTACTAAGTAAGGATGACAATGCCAAGCACCTTGTACTTAGATGGCAGAGTAGTGGCTCTCTCATA
Source organism: Ipomoea triloba (assembly GCF_003576645.1). NCBI lineage: Eukaryota > Viridiplantae > Streptophyta > Magnoliopsida > Solanales > Convolvulaceae > Ipomoea > Ipomoea triloba. The sequence goes on from NC_044917.1 coordinate 19,330,085, forward strand.
TGGGAGGTCACTTGCGTCGGGTTTGGTCGTAAAAATTTTCACATGTTATAGATGGAGGGTTGGATTTGAGTTTTAAAATTGTTAATATTTGTGTGTCTCTGTACATACATATATACAATAATTATGTCATATTAATATATATATATATATATATATATATATATATATACATACATACATATATATATATATATATACACATATATATATATATATACACACATACATACATATATATACATACATATATATATATACACACACACACACACACACACACATATATATATATATACATATACATATATATGTATGTATAGCGCGCTTGTGCGCTTAAGATCAGGTGCAAAGATGAGTTCAGGTACCGATAAATCTGAGCAGTTGATCTGTCTAGAATTCTAGATCAACGATTTAAAAAAAAATTACGCTTTTAATCTTATGTCTTTGCAGTTTGTTCAAATCCTAGCCGTCACAAAATGTTCATTCATCTTCACGAGATTATTAAACCTATTTCTTAAACACATCACTTTCCCACGGGATTAATAAACCCGTTTCTTTAACCCTTCACTTTCTTTCCATCTTTCACGGGACTTAGCAATAGGTCTGTTGAACCTGTTAAACCAACTTGTTAACAATGTGTACTACAAGTCACAATAATGTGCACTCGATGGCAAAAATAATGCAGCCAAAGACAAAAAAAAAAAAAAATGCACTTACATATAAAATTTTCCACTGGATTATTAAACTCGTTTTTTGAATCCATCACTTTCCTTCCCTCTTTCACGGGACTTAGCAATAGGTCTGTTGAACCTGTTAAACTAGCTTGTTAACAATGTGCACTACAAGTCACAATAATGTGCACTACAAGTCACAATAATGTGCACTCGATGGCAAAAAATAATGCACCCAAAGACGAAAAATATACACTCACATACAAATTTTTCCATGGGATTATTAAACTCGTTTTTGAATCCATCACTTTCATTCCCACTTTCACGGGACTTAGCAACGGGTCTGTTGAACCTGTTAAAGCAACTTGTTAACAATGTGCACTAGAAGACACAACAATGTTCACTACAAGGCATAATAATATGCACTCGAAGGCAAAAAATAATGCACCCAAAGACCAAAAAAAAAATTATGCACTTACATACAAAAATTATCAATTTGTCACTGTGTTTTTGATAAATTTTTCTTCATTCTAGACGGTTGATCTTGATTTATTCACTGGGAACTCCTTCAAATCTAATTTGTTATATATATAGGTATTGGATCAAATGAGAACAAGTCCTTAGGAGAGAAATAAGAATCAACCTCAGTCTTTACATCTAGAAAAATCAGCCATATCAGATCAATTATATTTTCTTTTTAAAAAATGTGATGGCATTTTTGTAATTATCACCAACTTTACTATGCAAACTTGAACACTAAAATTTGCAACTCTCATACTTTTTCAGGTTTGCACATTTAGTATTACCATTTTGCATATTTAGTATTAAAAGATTGCGCTTGCAAAAATCCGAAAGTGCATTGCACTTAGGGTTTCGATTTTAGAGTTTATAACTGAGTTTTTTATTTTATTTGGTTTAGTGGTTCACTTTTTATTGCTTAAGGTTTAGCATTTATGATTTAGATTTAAAATTTAGCTTTTTCGTTGATTTAATAAAATTTACTAGGTTTGCATATTTAATTGTTAAAAATTGCATATTTAAGTGTTCAAGTTTGCATAGTGAAGTTGATCATAATTACGAAAATGTCGCCATATGTTTTATAAAAATCTGATCAAATCCGTCAAATTTTTACATATGTAAGACTGATATTGGTTCTTATTTCTTTCATATGGTTATGTTATATATATATAGCCTTAGGATCTAGTGCGAAAGAGCTCCCATGTGAAAAATGCGGATAAATCTCAGCCTTTGGTTCATTCAAGATCAACTACTCTTTAAAAAAACCGGCCACCTACAATCTTCAAAATGTGCACTAGAAGGCACAATAATGTGCACTGCAAGGCAACAATATGTACTGTAAAGCAGCACAATGTGCACTCAAAGGAAGAAACTATGTGCTCTAGAAGAGACAACATTGTGCACTCGAAGAAGGAAAAATGTGCACTGGAAGGCAAAACAATGTGTACTTAAAGGGAGAAACTATGCGCTTTAATTAGAAGAGACAACAATGTGCACTCGAAGAAGGAAAAGATACACTTGAAGACAAAAAATATACTCAAAGAAAGAAAAAATGATTTCGCACCTAATCTATTATATATATATACTTCAGTATATGGGTTCGAATTTATGAGTACTCATTTGGAATACTAACCAAAATGCCATTACACTATATGATAGACTAATTTAAATATTATAAATAATTTTGCTAACTATATTCACTTAAAAATTTTATTCAATTTAACATATACTATTAATTATAATTAATTTAGGGTGTGTTTGGTTCGCGCATGGAATCGGAATTGGTATGGGTATCAAATACTTGGTAAGGGTAATGGGTTTTGGCGAAAGTATTTTGCATGTTTGGTAATAGGGTGGAATGGAAATTATTATTAATAGTTGGGGAAGAAAGAATGAAGGGAAATGAAACCCTTATTTAATAATGGTATGAGTTTTTCAATTAATGGGTATTCCAAACTCATAGTAGTACTCTAAAAACCTGTGAACAAAACAATAACAATCACTTTGATACCCATACCTTATACCAAAACATGTCAACCAAACACACCCTTATTACTTCCCCAAACGTATATATATATTATTAGTATTGACCATTGAAGGCTTTAAAAACTACGTAATTGGAAAAGTGACTTTTAGCGGATCAATGTCGAGACTGATTCAGCACAAGTGGTGAACTGGGTGAAGAGTAAAGTAGTTGCAGGTCTAACAAGGTGACTTTTGGATATGTGCAATGAGATGATGGTAAGGAACTAGAAGATTAGTGTCAGACATGTTTACAAAGAGCAAAATTTGATGACAAATGTCCTAGACTCCTAGTTAGGAGCACTCTAAGACAAGATACGTAACAGAACTCCAGTTATTCAAACCTACAAGTGTTCTTCTGTTACTAGTCTTCTAGATATTCTCTACACTTATCTGTATTTAGTCTAGCTATGTATTCTATTATCGTTAACATATTCTAATATACAAAATATCGTACATTCATCTGGTATCATCGCTAGTCGATTCTGGTAATGGCCTCTAATGATCAATCTGATGCATCTTCTGAGCGCACACTCACCGTTGGAGTGCCGCCTGCCTCTCCGGTTGCTGCTCCGGCGTGCCTCTCTGCGGGTCATCATTTTGTGTCGCTGAAACTCTCCTCCCATAACTATCTGTACTGGCGCGCCCATATGGTTCCTTTCCTCCGCAATCAGGGGCTGCTCAAGTACGTTGATAGCTCCTTTCCATGCCCACCATTACCGGCTGCTCCCACGACCGGCGCTATGCCAGCTGATGCTTCTACGCCGACTGTTGCTGCTTCTCCGCGCGGTTGATGATTCTGCGATGGCTGCCTGGATTCAGCAAGATCAGGCGATCCTATCTATGCTGGTGGCATCCTTGTCGGAGGAGGTTTTATATCTTGCGGTTGGTCAATCCACTTCGCAGCAACTTTGGACGGACGTTGTGCGTACGTTTGGTTCTACCACCCGGGCGCATTCTCTCGGTCTACTCACTCAACTGCAGGAGTTGCGGCAAGAAGACAACACGCCTGCAGAGTTCCTGGGTCGTGTGAAGATGCTTGTGGAGGAGCTTGCCATGGCCGGCGAGTCCATCGCCTTGAGTACGCAGAACTTGTACATCTTCAGGGGTTTGCGTCCGGAGTTCCGGGCCATGGCATCCTCGCTGCTCACCTCGGGTACACCAGTAACGGTATCCCAATTATCTGCTTTCTTGACTGCCCAGCAGTTTATTTGCAGCGATGACCTTCTTCGCCAACCTATTGCCATGGCATCGCAACGAATAGATAGTAGCCATCATTCCGGAGAGGCTGGTTCGTGGCGAGGCGGTCGTGATCCAGTACGTAAAGGAAGTCGGTCTGGTCGGACTGGTCGCGTTGGTTGGGGCGGTCGTAGTGGTCCTCGCTGCCAGATTTGCCGAAGTCACGGTCATACCGCCGTGCATTGCTACCGCCGCTACAGTGATTCGGCGGCAGTTCCTCAGGTTAATGTCGCTGCTGCTTCGGCTCCGGGTGGTGACTCTGCTTCTCTCTCGTGGTTTCCAGACACTGGGGCTACTCACCACACGACATCCTTGGAGGACAGCTTGGTAGATACGGAGGCTTATAATGGCACGGACACACTCTGCGTTGGTAACGGCACAGGTTTGTCTATTACCCATATTGGTCATACCCATGTTTCTTCCTCTAAGCCTCTTCAATTGTCCAATGTTCTAGTCGTTCCTAAGTTGTCTCATTCCTTACTTTCGGTTCAAAAGTTTGCCCGGGATAATCATGTGTCTTTTGAATTTTATCCTTTTTTTTTGTTATTAAGGACATCGCCACCAGAACCCCACTGCTTAAGGGTTTGAGTTCGAGGGGTCTTTAATCGTTGCAGCTTCCTGTGTCTGCGTCTTCTGCATTTCTGACTGCTCAGGCGTCATCTAGTGTTTGGCATAGTCGCTTGGGGCACCCTCATTTTCGGGTTTTGAATAAAGTCTTGCGTAGCTGTTCGGTTAGCAAGTTAGATGTTAGCTCTTCTAGTTTATGTTCCTCATGTTAGTTAGGGAAATCTTAACGATTTTCTTTACCTCATGTTAGTTCTGCTAGTTCTGTTGTATTGGACTTAATTTATACGGACATTTGGGGCCCTACGCCCATTTTATCATCATCTAGTTATCGGTATTTTGTGCTTTTTGTTGATGAATTTTCTAGGTATTGTTGGCTGTTTCTGTTGCGCCTTAAATCTGATATGTATGCCGTATTTGCCAAATTTCGTTTACTTGTTTAGAATCTTTTTTCCTGTAAGATTAAGTCTGTGCAGTCTGATCTAGGGGGTGAATATAAAAAATTGGGTTCTGTTTTTTCTTCTCTTGGCATTTCTCACCGTTAGTCTCGTGCCTATACCCATGAGCATAATGGGCGTGTTGAGCGGCGTCACCGACACATTGTCGAGACCGGTCTTGCTCTTCTTGCTCAGGGGTCTGTGCCTTTAAAATACTGGGATTATGCATTTGAGTCGGTTGTTTACCTGATTAATCGTTTACCCTCATCCTCTATTCAGATGGGTATAGCCCTTTCCATAAATTGTTTCGTTTTGTCCCGTCTTATTCTCATCTCCGTGTTTTTGGGTGTCTGTGCTTTCCTTATCTGCGTCCATACAACCGACACAAATTAGATTTTCGGTCGGCTCCGTGTGTTTTTTTTTGGGCTATCCGTTGTCATTTCGTGGGTATCGGTGCATGGACCTCAATACGGGTAAGATATATATCTATCGCCATGTTCGTTTTGAAGAGAGTGTTTTTCCCTTTGCCAGGCTTACTGTTTTGCAGGACACTAGCGGTTTACTACCTGAGCCCTGGGGTGCTGGGCCATTGCTTTCTGTTCCTGTGCTTGGCTCACCAGCAGTCTCTTCAGCTTCTGGTCAGAGTATTGTCTCTGGGCCTGCTCCGTCTCGAACTCGGCGTGGTAAGCCTCCCCCTGGGCCTCGCTCTCATCCCATGACTCTACGCCACATGGAGCACAGTTCGCCTCTTCGGGCCTTGCTTGTTGCTAATACCGATCCCACCTGTTATTCTCAGGCGGTTCTGCACCCTGAGTGGCATATTGCGATGGATGAGGAGTTCAACGCTCTTCTTCACAATCAAACTTGGCAGTTGGTTCCGGCTACGTCAAGTATGAATGTGGTGGGGTGTAAATGGGTGTTCCGTACCAAGCGAAAGGTGGATGGTACTGTGGAGCGGTTCAAGGCACGGTTGGTAGCAAAGAGATTCAATCAGGTTGCGGGAGAAGATTTCTTTGACACCTTTAGCCTGATGGTTAAACCTACCACGGTGCGTCTATTACTTTCTCTTGCGTTGTCTCGTGGGTGGACCTTGCGTCAGCTGGACATCCATAAAGCCTTTCTGAATGGGCGTTTAGCGGAGACCGTGTATATGAAGCAGCCGACCGACTATTCTGACCCGGCTTTTCCTGATCATGTTTGTCTTCTGCAGCGTTCCCTCTATGGTCTTAAGCAGACTCCCCGGGCTTGGTTCAAGCGACTGCATGATTTTCTTCTCCCTGTTGGGTTCTCGACGTCCAAGACTGACGTGTCCTTGTTCTATCAATCTACTGCTAATGCTCAGTTGTTCATTCTGGTTTACGTGGACGATATTCTACTCATGGGGAGCAATTCGACCCTCGTATCTACTCTTTTGCAGCGTCTTGCTTCAGCTTTTAAGATTCGTGATCTTGGGGCACCGAATTTCTTTCTTGGCATTAAGACTGTGTCTGTGGGTGACAGATTTGTTATCTCTTAATGTCGATATATGTCTGATATTTTGAAACGTGCAAGCATGGTAGATTGCAAGCCTCTCACTACGCCTATCTCGGTGGCCCGCAAGCCTTTGGTGACTGATGATGGCCCTTTTCAGAATCCTACCCAGTACAGGAGTCTTGCAGGTGCCTTGTAGTATTTAACGGTCACAAGGCCTGATCTCTCATATGCTGTTAATCGGTAGTGTCAGCATATGCACTCGCCGACCATGTCGCATTGGGCTCTGTTAAAGCGGGGTTTGCGTTATGTGAAGGCTACCTTACAGTTCGGTCTGCGTTTATACTCCTCACCGGTGTCTGTTCTACATGCTTATTCCGATTCGGATTGGGCTGGTGATACGGTGGATCGGAAGTCCACTAGCGGGTTCGTTGTGTATCTGGGTGATAATTTGGTCTTCTGGGCTTGCAGAAAATAGCGTACAGTCGCCCTCTCATCCACTGAGGCTGAGTATAAACGGTTGGCTGATGTTGCGGCTGAGGTGACCTGGGTTGTATCCCTTCTGACTGAGTTGGACCTGTCGTTGTCTTCTCCTCCGTCGTTATGGTGTGACAATCTAGGTGCTACCTATCTTTGTGCCAATCCTGTGTTCCATGCACGGACGAAGCATGTTGAGGAGGATTATCACTTTGTACGTGACAAGGTGGCTTCGGGTGATCTCCGGGTTCATTTCGTCTCTATACCCAGGACCAGGTTGCTGACATCTTTACTAAGTCGCTATCTGTTAAACGGTTTGAATTGTTGCGTGACAAGCTTCATGTTGTGAGCTTACCACCTTCAGCTTGAGGGGGTGAAATAGGACTCTAGTTATTCAAACCTACAAGTGTTCTACTGTTACTAGTCTTCTAGATATTCTCTACACTTATCTGTATTTAGTCTAGCTATGTATTCTATTACCGTTAACATATTCTAATTACAAAATACCGTACATTCATCATACGGACTGTTCTACTTTGACGACCACCCTCAATTATACACCAGCTTCTAAAAGATGACTTAATTAATGTCTTAATGAGATACTCTCCTACTAAAAGAGTTCAACGTAATGAGTGATTGCTTCTGCTAATGTTATTGCTAGTTCTCTCCTTCTAATTCAAAAAAGAGATATTGATCCACATGGGACAAATAATAAAATTTTAATTCAAAATAATATAGGTTAGGTAATTAATGAATATTTAAATATTTGAGGCCTTGCCGTGGTATCATCCCTAGTCCCAAATAGTACTAATTTAACTACGTACCAAGTCCCACATAGTACTAACTACGTACTAGTAAGGTGTCGGCAATCGACATGATCGAAAATGGTAAAATGAAGATTTTGCAAAAAGCCAATATGGAATAAACAATCAGAAAAATTGGTTAATTAGGTAACTTGCATGGAAATAATGGGAATGAAGCTTCGGTGGGCTGAGAAGTCAGAGGGAACACGGTTGCCAGCTTTCTTTTTTGCAAAAAACGGTTGCCAGCTTTCTAATCATTGAAAAATTGGGTCGAATTAATTAGATTATTCGCTCTAATCATTATATCGTGAACCATAGTTTACATTGTAAAATAAATAATTAATAAAAAATTCATCTTATTATACTGAAAAGTTTATTTATTGAAAAATACTACATTACTTCCAATTTATACCCAGCTCTCAACTTTTACTCTCACTCAATGTTTCATTTTTATTGGATAAAGAAAATTGAATAAATAAAAATTATGATCCACTTCTTATTTATTAAATGTTCTTTTTAGTGTATTGTATGTTTATTTATTTATATTGTTTAAAAATAAAATCTTTAATACTTTAAAAATGAACGTTTAGTATGTTAAAAATGAATATTTATCAATGATCTATATTTTGTTTTAATTTGTATCATGATTCACAATATAATTTATCATATTTGTCATAATGGTTGGTTATACATTAAATTATATTAACATTATTGCGTTCCAGATGAGAGTAGGTAAACACTAATTTATTAAACAAAAATTATAAATATAAATTAAAGTAAATATCTATTATGCATTCGGACACATCATTCATGATTGGTGTCCAAGTCAATGTCGTCATCAATTGGAGTGATAATGACATTTTTTTTTTTTTTAATTTTTGAAAACGATAATGACATTTTGTACACTTGCATACATTAAGTTTGTACATATATTTGATAGGGTAGTTTAGTTTACTAAAGGTGAGATTATTCTAGCTAAATAATAGGATTATTTCTTGAAAGCTAGATAATGTAAAATTACATAAACATAAGTAACGGTAAATATATTATTAGATAATATATTTGTGTATAAGTAAATAGAAATAAATAGAGTAATTTGTATTGCTAACAGTATGAGTACAAGATTTTAGAGTGTGTTCCCATTGTTATATGAGTTTAACTTTTATACAATACATTGGTAATGGTAAAACGAATTCTCTGAATAAGTGTCATAACTACTTAGTAACTGAGGCGCTCTCCTTCATAACTCCTGCTCTTTGATGAGGCAGTGTTCCTAATATATAAGTGTGTGGCTTTTGCAACAGTTCCACCTACTCTCTCTAACCATTATTGTTTGACTGTCTTCACTACTTTAATATGTTAGACCAAGAATGCACTGAGTCGGATCCGGCCAGTACCTTGTCCAATTATCTATCAATAAGAGTAAATAAGAACTATATGTAGATCAACATGCATGAATTTAATTAATTTAAATTGAAATAGTTGTCCATTTTTTTTTAGAATAAATAGGACGAGGTCATTGGAGGTTAACTAGGAACTTCAACTATTCTCCGTAATTTAGAAGGGTCATGGTAATCTTCAAACAAAATCCTCTCGAGACTAACAAGAACATGGACAAAGACGCAAAGAATTCTACCATATTTGAAGGACATCTCAACCAAAAAAAAGAAGAAAAAAAGCATGCTGACCTATTATGCTCTTTGTAGACATGTTTTGATGTATGTAACTTTTCATAGACGATAGATTGAACACACACCTACATGATTCAAGTGATTCTACAATTAATTCTGAGGGTAAACTTCCCCCCTCAAAGCACTTCATCACCTTCTTCAGGTCATTGTTAGCCACAATCTTACGGACCTATCTCCCACACTAGCTAGTTGAATCTCCTTAAACACGATGAGAATAGGATTTCTGTATATTAGATAAACATAATAACGTATACATAATATAATAGAATGCAGAAATAGAATCCTAACATAACACAACTATATAACTCCTCACACTCCCCCTCAAGCGGAAGGTTGGCAGCAACATTAAGCTTGGGCCGATCCTTTCGTGAATATATCAGCCAGCTGATCCTTAGTTGAAATGAACTGCACCAGCAACTCCATTTTAGCCACCTTGTCACGCACAAAGTGGTAGTCAATCTCAACATGCTTCGTCCGAGCATGAAACACCGGATTGGCACAGAGATAGGTGGCACCCAAGTTATCACACCAAAGTCGTGGCTGCGAGGCAGGTGGTAAACCGAGCTCAGTCAAAAGCGAAACCAACCAAGTAACTCCGCAGCCACATCAGCTAAAGCCTTGTATTCAGCCTCAGTTGATGACCGAGCCACAGTCCGTTGCTTTCGACAGACCCACGAACCCAGATTACGACCGAGAAAGACAGCAAACCCGCTAGTAGACTTCCGATCACTAGGATCACCAGCCCAGTCATAATCCGAAAACGCATGAATACCAACAGAATCAGACCGACAAATATGCAAACCAAAATTCAAAGTCCCTTTCACATACCGTAAAACACGCTTCAGCATAGCCCAATGCCTAGTAGTAGGGGCATGCATGTGCTGGCAAAGCTTATTAACCGCAAATGACAAGTCAGGCCGAGTCACAGTGAGGTATTGCAAAGCCCCAGCCAAACTACGGTAGTGAGTAGGGTCAGCATAGGGCGTTGACAAATCATCCTCAGTCCGAGTCAAAGCAACAAGAGTAATAAGTGCCTTACAATCCGTCATTCTGGCTCGCTTCAGAATATCAGTCATATAGCGCTACTGGGACAGCAGCATGCCATCACATGTAGAAACGGTCTCGATGCCAAGGAAAAACGACGGAGCACCCATGTCACGAATCTTAAACTCGGAGCCCATCTTGGCCACCAAACCAGTCACAGACCCCAAATCGGAGCCCATAACCAGAATGTCATCAACATAGACAAGTAAATACAGCCGAATAGAGCCAACAAAGTAAATGAACAGGGAAACGTCAGTCTTAGAAAGACAAAACCCAACAGAGAGAAGAAAGGAAAGGAGACGATCAAACCAGGCACGAGGCGCTTGCTTAAGACCATAGAGAGAGCGTTGAAGCAAACACACATGATTCGGATTCTCCCGATCTTCATAACCCGGGGCTGGCGCATATAAACTGTCTCAGCTAAACTCCCATTGAGAAAAGCGTTGTAAACATCCAGCTAACGAATATACCAACCACGAGAAACTGCCAGAGAAAGCAACAACCTGACCATGGTCGGCTTAACCACCGGACTGAAGGTTTCGAAAAAATCCTGACCAGCTACTTGGTTGAACCCTTTGGCAACCAAACTCGCCTTATAACGCTCAACTGACCCATCCGCCTTCCGTTTCACCCGAAAAACCCACTTGCATCCTACAACATTCATTCCAGAGTCTGAGGGAACCAGACGCCACGTCTGATTCTACAGCAAAGCGTTAAACTCAAGATCCATCACTTCGCGCCACTCGGGAAACCGCACAGCCTGAGAATAACATGTAGGCTCCAGTGGCACAAACTCAGACACCATAGCCACCGGCTGAACACTAGACTGCGACTTGCTTCTCAACGCCATGGCATGAGTCCGCACCGTCGAGCGTTTAACACGACGACCCCGAACCGGCTTAGACTGAACAGGAACTACCTCATGCTGAACCGAATCCAAGATAGTGCGTAAACTAGACGCAGTGGACGGAAAAGAAGGCACCACAATAGGAGGGCTAGGCATAGCAACCGCAACACGGCCAACACCCCAAGGTTCCTCAGTCGGAGAAGATGAGCCCTGCAGAGACACAGCTGAAGCAAACGGGTAAACGGTTTCATCAAACCGCACATGGCGACAGATGAAAACCTTGTTAGTATTCAAGTCAAGACAACGATAGCCACGGAAAGAGGGCGGATAACCAAGAAAAACACAGGGAGCTGACCGAAACTGTAACTTATTCCGATTGTACGGGCGTAACAACGGAAAACACAGACAACCAAACACACGCAACGACGAATATGAAGGCGGGGAACGATGTACCCGAACATGAGGAAAATCATCCTGCAAGACACGGGTAGGCATCTTATTAATTAGATAGACCGCTGTTTCGAAAGCATAGTCCCAAAACCTAGTAGGAACCGAAGCCTGAGCCATAAGAGCAAGCCCAGTCTCAACCACATGACGATGACGAAGCTCTACCCTACCATTTTGCTCATGAGTATAGGCACAGGACTGCCTATGCACAATACCTAGAGTAGACAAACGAGTATGCAATTTTTTATATTCTCCCCCAAGATCAGATTGGATTGAGTGGATTTTGCAATTAAATGATCGTTCTACTTGACTACGAAATTGTTCAAAAATTGGATACAAATCTGTTTTGGCACGCATTGGATAAAACCAAATATAACGAGTAAAATCATCCACAAACAGCACAAAATATTTAAAACCAGTGGATGAAAGAAAAGGCGCAGGGCCCCAAATATCAGTATATAATAGTTCTAAAATACGCGAAGAAGAAGAAACAGAACGAGGCAAAGGGAATCTAGATGATTTCCCCAGCTAACAAGTTGAACAAACTGAAGACAAACGACTAACTACATTAGAACTAAGAGAGCAATTATTAAGTATTTGACGCAAAATGCGAAGATGCGGATGCCCAAGCCTATTATGCCAGACCGAGGACGACACACGAGCCACCATAGCAGCAGGCTGACGACGCAGAGTAACTGGCCACGAGTAAAGACCACCCGAAGCACGACCTTTATATAGAGGCACCTTGGTGGTACGGTCCTTAACAACAAAGCAATCAGAATAAAATTCAAAATAAACATCATTATCCTGAGCAAATTTCTGAACAGAAAGTAAAGGCGCAGATAAGCCAGGAACATGCAGGACATCAGATAAACGAAAGACACGACAAGGAGTGGCTACCGAAGCTGAACCGATACTAACTATAGGCATACCTGTACCGTCGCCAACCCGTAAAGTGTCTGAACCCCGGTACTCTGTAAGAGAAGCTAAGAGAGCTGAGTCTGTTGTAGCGTGATTAGAGGCCCCCGTATCCGGAAGCCAGTGATGCGAGGCAAGAGAATCCGCACCATCTGAAGACACTGCAACATGCACCTGAGGCCGAGACGCCGGCGGGCAGAACCAGTAGCAGGTTAAGGCCGTGTGGCCGACGACGTCACAGAGCTAGCACCGCACGGCACCACCGCGAGAGCAGCCTCGTCCCCGACCGCACGAGCGTGAACTGCCACCACCGCCACCCCGCGACTGCTGGAATTGCGCCTACTACTGCCGAAAATAATCGCCATTGCCACCCGAACGACCACCACCACGCCGTGCAACCATCGCCGCCGTGGGAGGAGCATCTGCAAGTTCTCAGCGAAAATAAACTCTTGAGAGCTTAAGTAGTCCGAAAGCTCAGACAAAGAGACCGGTGCGCCACGAGTGAGTCCGGCAACAAGAGGGCGATACTCAGCCCGCAATCTTCGGAACACATATAAGTTTTGGTCATCCAACGAGACCGGGCGACCAGCCAGCGAGAGATCTTCAATCAGGAGGCGAGCACGAGCCAAGTAGTCGGACACGGAGGCATCACCTTGGCGAAGAGACTACAACTGGCCGAGCAGACGAGCTCGTGTTGCTGCACCCATGGAATGCTCGATCGCCTCCCAACGCTGCCGCGACGTCGCCTTGCCTAACGCATGATGCATGACTTCATCCGAGAGGGAGGGAATCAACAGTGATAACACCGCCTGATCTTGGCGGATCCACAGCGCAGTCGACGTCATTGAGTCCAGCACAGCAACGGAGGTTGAAGTCGATGGAGCAGCAGCGGCAGTGGATGGCGGAGTAGCAGCGGCAGTGGACGTTGGAGCAGCAGCAGCGACGGGAATAAGCGGGCAGGGAATTGAGCCATCAACAAACCCTAGCAGGCCCTGACCGCGAAGAAACGGGACCATTTGCGCTCTCCAGAACAAGTAATTCCGAGACGAGAGCTTTAGGGAAACATAATGATGGCGGACGAGAGCGACGAAGTCGACAAGGGAGGCATGGCCATGTCGGAGACGGTCCGCTCAGAGGAAGCCTCTACAGAGCCGTCGCGAGAACCGGTGCTGGCCATGGATACACACCTGAACAACTGATACCAGATGAGAATAGGATTTCTGTATATTAGATAAACATAATAACGTATACATAATATAATAGAATGCAGAAATAGAATCCTAACATAACACAACTATATAACTCCTAACAAAGACAACCCATCTCTCGCATTAAATACTAGTCCAATATAAATTTTTATGACATTAATAAATTATAGAAAAGTTATATTATGAGAATATATCTTTATCCTTTATAGATTGTAGTTATATTTATACTAAAATTCTATATATCATGTATATATTGAATTGAATGATGAATAATAAAAGATTGATTGCTTTCTCTCAATCTCTCACTTTTTTAATTTTACTTTATATTTATGCCTATTGCATTTGATTTAGCTATGTATGTATTGATCAAGAGATAAATAATATATTTAATTTCCTATACTCTGCAACTTTGATGTGGCTGGATCAAGTTGACACCTACAGGCTAAATGATCTTTCATCCTTACTCAGTTTGATCCGTGTATGTTCATTAAGATTAATCTAGTATGTCTTGAATATGTTCATGATCGATATGGTAAAAAATGTATTACAGTATTTAATATAGTAGTTTTTACATGTGCATAACATTCCTGTAATTCTTCTAAAACCCAGAGCCGAATGACCATTATCTAGTATAAAAAATACGAAGAATATAAGCTAATTCCATTCTTGCGACAAATTTATATACATGGCCTATCTAAAATATCCTCATTACAGATCAGATATGGAAGAAGAAACCTTTGTCAGATGCAAACAAGTATGTACCTATATGTTATTTCCTGGAGTAAAAATGCATCAATTTATTCAAGACTCAAAGAGGATGATGAGGTCATGTTAGGAGTGGAAATCCATTATTTCATTGTCATTGAAGCATTGTTGTAGGACTAGAAGTTTCATAATCGCATCAAGCCTAATATTGTATTTGCAATGAACTTGCTAGCAACATTTAGTGTTTCTCCTGCAATGAAACATTAGAAAATGTTGAACACGTCATCCGGTATCTTTGAGGTGCAAAAAATTTTGGCATATTTTATGTAAGAAACCTAGATATGGTTTTAGTGGGCTACTTGGATACTAGCTCTTTATTCGATCCCCATAATGCTACGTTCTAAACTGATTATGCTATAAATTTTCCCCAATGTTCTATATGGACAATAAAGTTTGTGTTGCACAAATGTTGAGATAAGTATGTTAATCATAAGGAATATTTGAAAAAATATATACCCTCAAGATTCAGCACACGTTAGCTCCAAAAGAGTCACGAGATTATTATATAGAATATTCGCCCTAGTGATCACCAAATTCCTTTATACACTTATTTTTTTAAAAAAAATGTATTTTTATTATATTAGAATGTGTAGGCTTTTATTATATGGGAGTGGCATTTACTTGAATCAATCACGGAAATTAGGTCTTGATCGAAGACAAAAAAATTGTACTCTTTTTCTTTTGATTATTGAGTTTTGATATAATTTTCTTAATTAAAGATTTTTTAATGAGACAACTAGTGCAATACATGAATACACATATATCATATACTATTTTCCTCAACTAGGTTTTTCTTACCGGATTTTTCTAGTGAGATTTTTTAACAAAACATTATTAGTAAGACATAGTATGTGCCAGTAGGAAGAGTACTATTGCAAATAAATAAAATGTCGACATTACTAGAGTTATATTATGGCAATATCTCTTCATTCCTTATAAACTTGTAATTCCCTTTATCTCTCGTATTCTCTTTACTTTACTTTATATTGTTATGTCTATTTCAATATCAATAATTTAAAACAATCATAGATACTGGATTAAAAGTGTAGATTTTCTTTCACTAGTGATCTTTTAAAAATATTGAGTACAGTTTCTTTAAAAATGAACAATATATATGTATATATGACTAGTTGGATTAGGACGTTATGTTTATTGATTTTTATTATTTTTTAAGAATAAGGTTCCATTGTTTGGTTAAAAAGAAGTTAATTAAAATTGTGAGCAACCCCAACAAAGTTGGTCTGATTGTTGATTTCATAATCACAAGTTAAGGTTCCAATTCAACTCGTAGTGAGAGCAGCATATTAATTTTCTTCTATTGAGACGACCAACTATAGGCAAATAGGTATTATTTATTTAATTAAGTCGGTCGACTATTGGCAACCTAACTTGGTTTAGTTCTGTATGACTGCATAGTAACAGTAGATTTCTCCCGTGATCTAAAAAATTTAATTAAGATTATATTGTGCAAATATACTATATAGAACTCCAACCCGGATACAATTTATGTCAAAATCATGAGAAGGATTTGTGGGTATAGAAATATATATTAACATATGCTTGACTTTGAGCACTAAAATCCAAGGATGGTGTTTTCTTGCTGACTGTGTCCCTGGTTAGTTATGGTGGATGGACATTATGGGATTTAAAAAACAATTCAGATATGGAATTGAAACATTGAATTGTTTCACCATTTTGAGTGCGTGCAGCTTCACACGGCACCTGCCTAAGGTGGGAAGAAAAGAAACTATACATTATATTACAAAACACAATATTTTATATATATTTATAATGGACCGCTGATTTTTAGGTACATTTGTAGTGCTATATATAGAGGTGGCGATGATGATTCACAATCCAATTCATCATCAAGTCTTGTGCCCTCCACACGCCTTATCTGATTGTATCACTATTATATTCTCCCTTCTTATTGTCTTTCTTAAATTCGATCTTAGCCATAAGGTAAGTCACAATCACCTTCTCTTTTTTTTTTGGTAAATTCCACAATCACCTTCTTAATTCCAGTTTTATTACGTTTTTATTTTTATTTTTTGAAAATATATTTTCTTGATCTTTTGAACAATAAAATTTCTCCTGACCTGACTAGAATCTAAAAATAATGCATTTATGTAAGTGAGATTTCACCACTGGGAAGAAAAATAGCAAGATGGGTATTTGATACATATTTCATATATGCATGCTTATGTATATATTTTTTGTGATTGGGTGCAGGAATATTATCATATATACTAGGTGTTGTGACCATGAAGCTGAAAATTCCGAGGTGGGTGGTGTTCCTAGTGGTGTTGTTTTACAGCATTTCAAACGTTGTTGTTGCTACTGCTCCAGTTACGGAAGCAACACTTAAACAAGTTGCTGCTTCTCTGCAAATGTATGTTGATGAACTTCCCATATTGCCAAAGCTGTTGGGTTATACTCCGTGTCTGGGAGGACCAAAACCTGCCACACTTACAATTGGGATGTACCAAAAGTTTTGGGTATGTACATGTAGACGGTGTACTTTTTTATATAGTAAAATATTTAAAATTATGACTAATAATATGTATTTTTAGAAATTTCATCGGGATTTACCTGCAACAAGAATTTTTGCTTATGGAACATCAGCATCAAAAGCTACGGTACCAGGACCAGTGATAGAGGCGATTAAAGATGTAGCGACTTATGTGACATGGGAAAATCACCTCCCTCAAAGACACATACTTCCATGGGATCCAACCATTGCCACTGCTATCCCCAAACACGGCGGTGTGCCCACGGTGGTCCACCTCCACGGTGGCATCCACGCGCCGCAGATGGACGGCCACGCCATGGCATGGTTCACGGCCGGTTTTGGTGAAAAAGGGCCCACCTGGTCACAGAAAACCTACTTGTACCCTAACGTACAACATGCAGGGAACTTGTGGTACCATGACCACGCCCTTGGTTTGACCCGGCTCAACCTCCTAGCCGGTTTGGTTGCTCCTTATGTCATCACAGACCCGGGTTTGGAATCCAAGTTTAACCTCCCTTCCGGCCCGGAATTCGACCGGCATCTCATGATTTTCGACCGTAGTTTCTACAAAGACGGCTCGTTGTTCTTGAACCGGACCGGAATCAATCCGACTATTCACCCACAATGGCAGCCGGAATATTTTGGCGATGCTATAATTGTCAACGGCAAAGCGTGGCCGTACCTCCAAGTCCAGCCTAGAAAGTACCGGTTCAGAATCATCAACGCCTCAAACGCTAGATACTTCCGGTTCACCTTAACCAACGGCCTCTCTTTCACGGTGGTCGGCTCCGACACATCGTACCTACCGTCGCCGGTGACATCTTCAAGTATTACAGTCGCACCCGCGGAGATCATGGACGTGGTGGTCGACTTTTCCATAGCCAAAGCGAGTGAATCAGAGCTAAGAAACGACGCACCCTATCCCTACCCTAACGGAAATCCCGTGGATCAGCTGAACAGCAAGATAATGAAGTTCATCATTAATCCCGCCGGCGGCCCAACTCCGGCTGAAAAATCCCAAATCCCCCCGACCCTAAAAACCTACGCGGCTGCCACCCCGACGGCCGCCATGATCCGGAGGTACATAGTGATGTACGAGTACCAAAGCGCGACGGGAAATCCGACACACCTTTATATCAACGGGAAGAGGCTGACGGACCCGGTGACGGAAACGCCGAAGAGCGGGTCGACGGAGGTGTGGGAGGTGATCAATCTAACCAACGACAACCACCCTCTGCACATCCATTTAGCGGAGTTCCAAGCCGTGAAAATCCAGCAGCTAGTGGATTTGCCTGGATTCACGTCGTGCATGCAGGCCAAGAACGACGCCGTCGCATGCAACGTGGCCAGCCATGCAACCGGGGCCTTGATAGACGTGCCGGCGTACGAGAAGACATGGAAGAATGTGGTGAAGATCCAACCCGGCTACCAAACCACAGTTGTCGTCAAGTTCAACCTCGTAGAAAACGACGCACCTTATCCCTTCGATGCCACGGGCTCTCCGGGGTTTCTCTACCACTGTCACGTAAGTTTCTTCACTCCTTAATCTCCTCTTAATAATCACATTACATTAATTATTATTATTATTGCAACAATTACGTTTTCATTTTTTCTGGTCATTTGTACGTTGCCGCAGATTCTTGATCATGAAGACAATGAAATGATTCGCCCCTTCAAGCTGGTGAATTAACGCCGCAGAAATAAATAAATAAATAAATGAATAAATAAAGCAAAGACTTTTCTACACTTTTTTCCTTTGTGCAATTGTGCAGTGCCCACTATACGTACTTTGTATTTTCCAATTGTAAGATTATTGTCTGTCGGAAAGAGCTTGTTTTTTTTTTCTACATATATATTGTAAGATTGTTTGAGCAATAGAATATTTAACACAATAAAGTTCATGGTTGAGAGCATCGAGTTATGTCGACCACCAAATGTTTGATGAAAGATACCAACATTTTATATATATATATATACCAAAAGAGATTTCGTGCGGACATTGCTTCTCGTACTATCGTGTGGTTGCTATCACCATTAGAGCGTAAATACACCCCAAACTGTTCAAAAATGCATCATTGGGTGTGCTGCAATATGGTGCATTTTTTGGTGTATGGTGCATTAGTGCATGTCATTGTAATGTATTTTTGAACTGTGTGGTGCATTTTAGCATACATAATAGTAAATTTGCACCGCTTGCATAGGAAACAATGCTCTCATTTAAACCAATATATATATATATATATATATATATATATATATATATATATGTGTGTGTGTATGTGTGAGAGAGAGAGACAGAATTTGAATATGGGATGCGCTGATATTTTTAAATATAATTTAAAGTTATACTATCAAAATAATGAGTTGAATAATGCCCACTCGTAGAATTTCCTTCTCAACAAATGATAAATAGTTTAATAATTTTATTTGTACGAACTGTTCCAAAACAGTACATGACGTGATAGTTGACCCTATGATGATAATTTGACAAGGTGGATGATTAAACAATGAGATGTATGGCGTGATAACAAAGCGGTACTTCCTCTGTCTTATTGCTTGCCTTATTTTCTTTTTTATTCACGAAATGAATTTCGAAATAATAGAAATGTTATTTCATAAGTAATAAAATATTCAAGGAATAGAATATGAATTATATTCTATTGTTTGATTCGTGGAAGAATTATACTTTAGGAAATTATATTATAATGTTTGGTTGGTTTAAGGAATATGACGGTAAATATGTTACCGGATAATATTGAGATTGAATAACAATAGTTGAATACAATGGGTAATCAGTATAGAAGTGTTCGTGTGTCAGAAACAAAAGTGCCCCCCCCACCACTCTACAACAAACTCTTCTTTTATATCTACTACAAACGACGGACTCTCTGTGTAACGTATATTTAATTCTATGTGTACTAAGTGCTGCTGGTAATAACAACAAGGTATAACTCCTCTTCAAAGTGTCATCCTTGTGTAACGGGTGACCGTTTGTCTGCCTTCGGGTCATTGCTTGTGGTTCCGGTCGGGTACTGCTTGCCCAATTACTCTGTCACCAGCCCCCCTACTCCACAGTTTGCGAGCGTAGCCGAGTCAACTAGGCAGTAGTAACAGAGCAAAGCGAGATGAATAAAAGTTTTTTTTTTCTTAAAGGCCAACGTGGCGGCCGAGGCCGAGGTTGGGCCTCAGCCGAAAGTGGCCAAGGCCACGCCTCGCCCAAAAGTGGCCGAGGTCGGGCCTCGACCCAGTTCTAAATTTTTATTCCTTTTTTTTTGCGTTTTGCGTGCGAGCTCACTTCGACCGCCCGTAGGTTCGGTCAAAGGTCAGCTCTCCCGTCAGGTAGCTAGCGAGATTGGATCTTGTGCCGGCCCTAAGGGAATAGAGTGTGGTGTTTTCGTAACAAAGTCGTAAGCTTTACCCATAAAACACCCTAGTGAAATTGATAATTGTTTGTGTGTTATATTGTCCCAAGGGTTGAATTATCCACAAGGAGCAGCAAAGGAAGAGTTTTGGAACATTTTGGACAAGTTTTGAAAGCAAAGGAAATTACTAATCACAAAAGGAAACAAGAATAAGAATTGGAAAAGAATTGGAAGTTGCCTAATCGCCCAAGGCCCATCGGTCTCTTATATATACTACACTTTTCTGCTATTTTACGAGGTTCCCATACAGAGTTCCCAACCCTAGTTAGTTTTAGTTTGTTTTCCCCTTCTCTTTATATTTCCCTAGTATAGTTTAGATTAGTTTTATATTAGATTATTTAATCTGAAGCTTGGAATCACGGATTAAAGTTGGAATTGTTCTTCATTATCAGTAAAATTTTCTCGTCCCTTTATATTCCTTGCAATATTTATGATGATTTATTATAGTTTTGCTTTGTTTACTTTTATGATGCATGAGTAGTTAGCTTTTGGGTTTGGATTAGGGTTATATTGCTATTGTTGATGCTAGGTTTATAATTATTGCATAAAGGGATAATTTATTGATCTATGGTTTTATATTTGAATTGGATTATAAATTCCTCTTATTGATAATTGATGCGCAACTTTTATTGATTTGTTTTGGAGAGGATTTCATCACAACGAAAGTTGGGTGAAAGACTCAGCCTAACCAATTTCAACCCAATTTTTCCTACTATGAGAATATGGGTAATTTGGGGGCTTATAATGTTTTTGTGTTTAAGGTTATGATTGATGCATCACGAAAGTGGGCAATCTTAGCCTAATTCTTGTTATTGATTACGAAAGTAGCTAACTTGAATTCCTGAGTACATTGCCAATAAATCACTTGGTTAATTGTTTTCCCCTAATTTTGAGATTGTTAGAGCATCGAGATTGCAATTTCTCTAATCTGACCCATTCTTTTATCATATAGTTTTTCCCTTATTTTATTTGCATCTTTTATTTTATTTTAATTCCTAAATCATATTTTCCTTGAATTCTAGTGAATTCCAATACTTTAGTGCCTAGGATTTAATAATTCAAACAATACGTGCCATAGCCCCAATCCTCAGCGGAACGACATTTACACCCTCTTTTTACACTCACAATTATACTCATCAAGGAGGCGGACACCGCTTGAGGAGGCGGACGCCGCTTGAGGAAGTGGATGCCTTGGATGAGGAGGCGACGCCACTTGATGAGGATGCGGACGCCGCTTGAGGAGGCGGACACCGCTTGAGGAAGCGGACGCCATTTGAGGAGGCGGATGCCACTTGAGGAGGCAGACACCACTTGAGGATGCGGCGTCACTTAAGGAAGTGGACGCCTTGGATGAGGAGGCGATGCCACTTGAGGAGGCGGACGCCACTTGATGAGGAGGCAGACGCCACTTGATGAGGAGGCAGAAGCCGCTTGAGGGAGCCAAATGGTACTCCTAAGCCTAAGAAGCCTTAGTACACAAAGGTGGAAGAGGACTAAGAGAGCACACTCTTGAATAGCAAACACCATTGAATCATTAATCCACTACTTAAGAGTTAAGACACATAGTGAGGCAACATAGATAGCACAATGCATTCCCTTACTTTCTATTACTTGTTATTTCACTTTGTTTACTTTAATTGATCACACACACACTCTAAATGCCATTCACCATTCACCAACAACCTCGCACTTTCCATCACGCATTCCTTTAAACAAAAGCATATCAATCTTCCGATTTTCCTCCTTCGAGACCGACACTCGGGGACTTTTTCTCGTTTTATCATTACCACTTTCACCTACATTACACCTCACCTAAGACTATATACTTTCAGAGAGAATAGAGTTTGTGTTCCTCATTGTTCTTTGCCCTTAAGTTTTATCTCTGAGTAACATGGCGGTGGGCTTATGGGTCATTTTGGTGTTACTACGACCTATGACGCTCTGCATGCTCATTTTTACTGGCCTATGATGAAAAAAGATGGGAGAGTTTTATGAGTCATTGTGCGATATGTAATCAAGCTAAGTCTAATATATACTCTTTCACAAGGAATTTACATGCCACTTCTTGTTTCTAGTGGTCCTTGGCTTGACATCTCTATGGATTTTATTCTTAGTTTGCCTTTAAGTAGGAAAAAGAAAGATTCAATTTTTGTAGTTAGTGTTCGTTTTAGTAAGATGGCTAGATTTATCCCTTGCTTTAAAATGGATGATGCTACTCATATTGCTAATATTTTCTTTTCTGAAATTGTGAAATTGCATGGTATTCCCAAAAGCATTGTTTCAAACAGGAATCCTAAGGGCCCGTTTACTAACTGGAAATTTTCTCCAGTTTTCTGGAAATTTAGAAAATTGGAGAACAGAAAACAAAGAACATGTTTACTAGCACAGTTTTCCATTTTGAAAACAGGAAACAATTTTTCAATTTTCTAGGAAACTGAAACACTATTAAAAACTGTTTTCTAAATGGAAAACAGAATAATCTATCATCTATTAGACTATATGTCATTATAACCACATTCTCACCATTATCTACTTACATATTTATTTATTACTATGATTACATTCATTATCATATTCTTTCACTTATCATCATCTTCTATCTTTTCTACTTGCATTACTTATTTAAACATAACTTATTTGCTTTTATGCTTAAAATTAGAGTTAATACCTCCAATGGTCCTCCGAGTATTAGCGATATACCAGCGGTGGCCCTTCGTCTTTAAAACGACCAGGAGTAGTCCTTTATCTTTTTCAAAATAACCACCCGTAGTCCTCCGTTAGGTTGGGTGTCAATTGAACGTTAATTATTGAGGGCAAAATCGTCATTACAATTATTTCATCCTTAAGCTATACTACGTGGATGAATTTCTCCCAAATTCCTTGTTCCCATGGCGACAAGTAATGTAGATAAGGAGTATATATTAAGCAGCAGCAACCTATCACCAATATAAACAACTTAACATTTACAGAGAGGGAATTGTGTATCAATGTTCATGGAGAAATATAAAAGAAACCAAACTTTTTTTTTGAGCATAAGAAACCAAACTTGAAGAATCAAGAAAGCGTGAAAAAGAAATACCTGTAAACCCAAAGACTTCATACGGTGCTCATTTTGAAGCTCCCGCAAACGCCCACTTACGGCTATAAGAGCTTTAGAAGGAACACAACCCCTATTCACACAAGTTTCTCCAACTATATCACCTTCAACAATAGCAATTTTTAAGCGTTGTAAATGTACATGATAAACACTGCATTTGATCATTTCATTAAAATTACTAAAAATCAAAGCATATTATATAGCTCATTACCCGGGGAAGACTAGCAAGCATATAAACAGAATAAAAATTGTTATCAAAAAGAATAAAAACAGAATAAAAACATTAAACTCGAGTAACAAGTTCATTTTTACTTTTTTCTTATTGAATGTTCAGAAATTAGAAGAAAGCTAAACCTTCTCAACAGATCGTAATCAAAACCGCCTTGAGACGGAGCTCCATTTCCCGCCAAGGCTTAAGTGATCCTTTTTTACTGCGAAAGCTTCTGCAAAGTAAATCGAGTCGAACACACTGAAGAATTCAACGATCTGGCTCCGAGTGCCTCTGTCCTGAGCCCACAGAACCGCAACGATAGGAGCCAGGGCGCCGGAAGAATGGACGGCAGTGGGGGAGTCCCATCTGGCCACCGTCGTGGCCGAAGAAGAGTTGGAGAGAGAAATTAAAGATTGCATTTTCAGGGAGGAGGAGATAATGCGGGAAAAATGAAGGTAAGAGGCAGAGAGGGAGAGAGGAGAGAGTTTAGAGTATATGAAGATGAGGAGCAGAGGCTTTGGTGTTGAGCTTTGAGAAGTCCGTCCGAATTCGGAAATGGCGAAAATAACTGGAAAACTTGAGCTTAGGGCTAAGAATTGGGCCAAAAACGACAGCCTTATACATGAAATACATGAAATGACAAGTTTGCCCTCATTTTTAACGTCAGTTTGACACCGTTTCTACGAGAGGACCACGGGTGGTTATTTTGAAAAAGATAGAGGATGACTTCTGGTCGTTTTAAAGACGAGGGACCACCACTGGTATATCGCTAATACTCGGAGGACCAATGGAGGTATTAACTCCTTAAAATTATACATCATTCACATTATCAAAATTAAAAAATCTATACCACGTTTTATATTTTGATTGAACTCAATTGATTATTGTTTCAAATATTTTTATTTATGTTATATCGGATACAAGTTTGTCTAGATATTGGATATCAAAATTTCACATATCTTTATTCTTCAGTCTTGATTTAATGAAATTCATTTGAATTATTTTCAAGCCTTACTTTTACACCCAAAGTGTATGTGTTAATCTTTGATTAACTTCTTACATTTTTTAACTCTTTAGAATTATTATTTGGAGTTTGAACTCGTAATCTTTTTACGGGACTAGCTAGACACGTAAGTGACGCTACATTGAATATTGCTCATGAATTGGAACTAAAGGGAGATTTCGTGCAACTATATGTAATTTACTCCGTACCTGGATAATCTTATTGGTTCCAAGCTCTACTTGGGTCATATCAGCTTCCAACACCTACTGTATGATATTGAATTTGAACACTTTGTATGTTAAGAAATCTGACGTAAGATTAGCGCAGTGATCAGTGAGGCCTTTAGACTCCATCAAACCGTACAGAACCAAGACCACGTACAAAGCAAGAAGATAGCAAGAAACGACCAAGAACGCCGAGAGAAGAGACACAACCCCTAGGAAGAAAGAAAGATTTTGTAAGAAACCCCAATGGTAAAATATAACCATGTCGAGCATTGCATTGCTTTTTGGGGCCCAATATTTTTGTAAAGTTGTTGTTGTTGTATCGTCATTTGAAATTACAAGGTAATATATGTTCAATACTTTCTCAAACATTTTCAACCCTCACCACCAGAGTTCGAAGCTATGACTACCCATTTGGAATAGTAACAGGAACGCTATCACATTACATGTTAGTTATGCGAAGAGGGAAAGTTAACAAAATTCTGAATATATAAGTGCATAAACAATCATGACCTTTTTGAGTTTTCGTATAATAATGAAGTTTTTAAAAGTATAATCAGTTCGTCTGTGTGGTGAACGTCTGATGAAATGGGGTGGAGACAGGTTCAATAATTTTGGGAACTAGATTAAGGCACTAAATAATACGCTAGCTCGTTTGAGGGGGCGTACTGATGCTGCCTCTTTAACTGAATACTATCGGGTTGATGAACAGCTCTGGCCTATTAGAGTCCTAGGAGGATGCTTTTTGGAAACAGCGTGCTAAGCAGCACTGGTTGCGAGGAGTTGACTCAAACACAAAATTTTACCACAGGTATGCCTCTGCACGCAAAAAGCATAATGCTATTTTGAGATTAAAAAATAATAATGGTGTCTGGGTGGAGGATTTGGAAATGCATGTTGAGATTATGTGTTAATTTCGACATATTTTCTTATCTGATGCTAGTTCTGTTGTTAGTGATCATGCTTTTTTCAATACTATAACCCCGCTAGTCACAAATGTACACAATGCCGCATTAACGCGGCCTTTTGAGGAGTGTGAGGTTAAGGATGCCCTATTTTCCATGTTTCCTAATAAGGCCCCCGGTCCTGATGGGATGAACCCATGTTTCTATCAACAGTTTTGGGATGTTGTGGGTCAAGATGTCTCTCTTTTTGCCCTGAATTGTTTACATACGGGTCAGTTCCCTGATGGTCTATGTGATGCTAATGTGGTTCTTATCCCTAAAAAGGGTAATCCTAAGTTTGTTACTGACTTGAGACCCATTGCGTTGTGTAATGTGGTTTATAAACTTATGGCGAAAATGTTGGCTAACAAGATAAAGTTTTTGTTTGATGAAATAATTTCTGAATCACAAAGTGTTTTTGTCCCTGGGAGGTTAATCACTGACAATATTCTAGTAGCTGTAGAGGTGGGCCATTTTCTTAATAGGAATCAGTTGGGCAAGGTGGGATGGGGTGTTTTGAAACTGGATATGGCTAAGGCCTATGACCGCATGGAATGGAGCTTTCTGAGGCGAATGATGGAGGTCTTGTGTTTTGATGAAAGATGGGTTGATTTAATCATGTTGTGTGTTACGTCCGGTTCTTATAATATTCAGATTAATGGTGCGACGGGCGGGCAAGTAACCCCAACCCTCGGGCTACGCCAAGGTGATCCTTTGTCTCCCTACCTTTTTATTATATGCGCTGAGGGTCTTTCCCATTTGTTACAACAGGCTCAATCGCAGGGGAGTATCCATGGTTGTAGGGTAGCTAGGGGTGCCCCGGCTATCTCTCATTTATTTTTTGCTGACGATAGTCTGTTGTTTTTAAAGCCAATATTCAGGAGGCAATTGTTGTTAAAGAATGTTTGCAGACGATTTATGAGATGCTTTCGGGGCAAGTGGTAAACTTCCACAAGTCTAGTATTTGTTTCAGTAAGAATACCGCAGCGGGGGATCGTGACGATGTTGCGGCAGTTTTAGGAGTCTCCCAAGCAGCAAATTTTGGAAAATATCTAGGTTTACCATCATTTGTGGGAAGAAATAAATGGGCAGTGTTCAGTTATATCGAGGATAAGATCAGACACCGTATTAGCTCCTGGGATAAGAAATTACTATCTCGCAGGGGTAAGGAGGTACTCTTGAAGAGTGTGGCCCAAGCTATGCCAACGTTCTCAATGAGTGTCTTCCGATTTCCAGATTCCCTTTGTATGGCTATTGAAAGGGCTATGAATCGTTTTTGGTGGGGCTCTGGAACTAGTAAGGGTATTCACTGGCTAGCATGGGATTGTTTGTGTCCACCCAAGAAGTTTGGAGGTCTTGGTTTCAGGGATTTACGGAGTTTTAATTTGGGTATGCTGGGCAAACAGGCTTGGCGTTTTCTTACTAGGCCTCATTGCATGGTTGCACGCTTATACAAAGCCAGGTATTACCCTACTACTTCGTTTATGGATGCTACTGTAGGTAATTGTCCCAGTTTTTGTTAGAGAAGTATCATGGCAGCACATGATATGGTATGTGGGGGAGTGGGCCGCCGAATAGGTAATGGTCAATCAACTTTTATATGGGGTGATCCCTGGTTATTAGATGGTCCAGATCCGATGATTCATACTGTTATGCCGCCTAATCTGCAGGGTTCTACAGTCTCTGGTTTGATAGACCCGATCACAAATACATGGGATTTATCGATATTGAGGGACATTTTTCTACCAGTGGATGTGGATCGAATCGTTAAGATTCCTGTTAGCCCTACATATGATGATTCTTGGTACTGGGTTGGTGAACCGAATGGCTGCTATACTGTCAAAAGTGGTTATAGGAAGCTTGTAGGGGAATTTATAACCACTCCAGGTGGTTTTGATAAATGGAAACAACTTTGGAAATTAAAGGTTCCCCTAAGTGGAGGACCTTCCTCTGGAGGGCTATCAGAGACATCCTCCCTACAACTCCTAATTTATTGATAAAAAGAGTGCAAATTAGCCCTACATGCCCTATGTGTGCTACTCATATTGAGAGTGTGATGCATTGTTTATTTTCTTGCGACTTTTCTCAACGAGTTTGGCATGTTTCTAAACTACCAATTTCTTCTGTGTCTGGCAACAGCTTTCCGGATTGGCTATAAAATGCTATGGTGATTCTTGAACCTCATGTGGTGGAGGTTATAATATCAGTACTGTATGCTCTGTGGAAGGCCCGAAATACTGCTGTGTGGGATGTCCTACTGCCTAAGCCGGTTGATGTGTGGTCAAGGGCGGCTGCTGCTGCTTATGATTGGACCAAGTTCACTGCCCCGCTGGCACGGGTGATACGGCCTGCTGCGCTAGATCTCACGCCTAGCTCTCCTTTGCCGCCGAATGAACAACAGTCGCATTTGCATTGTTACGTGGATGGAGGCTTTAAAGCTACATCGCGTGAGGCAACTTTTGGCGCCATGTTATTGACTGCTAATAATAACTTCGTGGCTGCTATGAATGGCAGGTTGGCGGCATGCGTGAATCCCCTCATGGCGGAAACACTCGCATGCAAGGAGGTTCTATCGTGGTTAAAGAATCGTGTGTCGACCCCTGTTCGTTTGTACACAGATTGTTCATCTCTCCTTCGCCTGTTGACAAAATTTGTGCCTGAACCCCGTTCTTATGTGGGTATTGCGGTGTCTGATTGTAGGCGTATTTTGTGTTCTTTTCCTCTTTGTTCTATTGGTTTTGTTCTTAGATCCTCCAATTTACTAGCTCATGTTTTAGCTTGTGAGGCCTATTCTCAGGCTACTCCGATGTTTTGGGATCTTTTCCCTCCTGACTTTGTTGCTCCTTTATTCCATTAATGCAGTTGTTGCTTTTGGTTTTTCAAAAATATTGAATATTATCCAACTTTGTGTTTACTTCAATTCTCAACTTTTGTTTAACCCTATTATTTTTTCTCTTTCTTTCTGTTTTTTTTTTTCCCAAATTTTTTACTCCGTATTTCTTTTAAAAAATAGAAGTATTTTTTCAATTAAAAACACCCTTAGATTCCAAATTAATAACATAGTGTTAGGCTATATAGAGGGTGAAGTGGTATTAGGCACTAAACAAATCAAACCACTTTTTCACTTTCACGACTATATAAGAGGACAAATGATATGTTGGTGATATATGCTCACGACTTTGGGCCAATACCTAAAAGAAAAAGCATTGTAAAAGTGCAACTTTGGTCCAATGGCAGATCTACAATTGTTGCCTGATTACAATCTCACTAACAAGAATAAACAATATAATGTAATAGAAACAAATTCGATCACCGTAGTACGTTGCTGTAGAGGTAGTGCTAGCTACTCATGGTGATTTGCTAATATATGGAGAACTGAATTGTGACAGAACAGTATAGCAGAAGCAGAGGTACAATATAGGTGTAATGTGATATTTGCAGAGTGAATGATGAAGATTGATCGTAAAATTCTGAGGAGTCAACGGCGAGAGGCATACCATCGCTGTTGAGGGTGCACGACAAGGGATCAGAGCCGTTGGTGCTCATCATCAGCGCCCTCAGAACTGCAGAGACTGTGTGAATATAACCAGCTCGGTTTTTGTTGAGAAGCCATGTTAGACCCATCAGCTGGCAATCTCTGGTGCGCATTTTGCTTCCTCTTTCGTCTGATTTGCTTCTGCTGCTCGCTTCAGACTTGCTAAGCTGCATAGGGTATGTGAAAACTTGTTAACTCATAGCCATCAAACTACTAAGACAAGACATTTCCTTCAAAGCAAGATTGTTTTATATAAACATGGATGACAAATGTACCAAAATAAATAAGTTACATGCAGGACAAGAACCTTAAAAGAATTTACATTGTAGTATCCTTTGCACACCTCACCTCATCTAAATAAATTAAATGACTTGACAATCTAGTGAGATATTCGAAGTCAGTAGGTGATGAGATCAAGTGTTTTAATCAAACTTTGGGTTTTTCCATGGAGTAAAGTCCAATTGTAAATTGACAAAGAAAAACGTTACTTCTTAGTTGGCAAGGGGCGAGTTGAAATGTTGAAGTGTATCGTACTGAACAGGATTACGGACGAGCTAAGATAGTTTTGAATGCAATATAATCCTTGAATTACTCGCTACGTATTGAATGAGGTAGGGTTCTCTCAGCAAATCTCAGCTAGTTCATTTTCTAGATTACACTCATAGCGGCATTCACTTTAGGAAATAGTAACATCTGTTCTACTTCAATTCATGTAGTAAACAGAGTACAAGTAGGAACAATTGATTAGGTAAGGTACAAGTAAAGAAATAACCGTGGAGTTTCTGATGATGCAAGATGGTCTAGGTTTAGCAGATGATCTTCAAGCAACAATCTTGGCAACCATGCATGAGCCTTCTTATATGTGCAACTATTTTTCCACACTCTTGCTTATACAACAAACATCCTCAAA
The DNA here is from genome assembly GCF_003576645.1 of Ipomoea triloba. Classification (NCBI taxonomy): domain Eukaryota; kingdom Viridiplantae; phylum Streptophyta; class Magnoliopsida; order Solanales; family Convolvulaceae; genus Ipomoea; species Ipomoea triloba. The sequence goes on from NC_044917.1 coordinate 19,360,564, forward strand.
AAAGGATATATTTAACCCGAGACTCATAGCACAAATAAATGCAAGAACAATATTAGATTAGCTGTAAAGTGGAGATAGAGTTATTGAAAATTAAAACAGCCTTGGAAGTCACCAGCTCAAATCCTTATTCTACTCAAAGGGCAAGAACATCCTCTCCACTAGTGTAGGGATTTTAAGAATGTGATGTCAATCCTAGCATGAAACTGCTTAGTGCGATCTTCTTTCACACTAATTGTTGGGCGAAGGCCAGTAAAGGAAAAGGGCAAAGTCCATCAATTGGTGGCTAGGGGATTGTTGGGCTAAGACTAGTGAAAGGCCAAGTCCAACACAGTGGTATCAGGTAAGACTGGCAAGGGGAATTGACTAATCCACAACATATATAGTGGAATGGAACCACAAACGCCATCACTAAAAAAACCATTTCTCTACTTTCTTCTCCAAAGACACCATAATAGGAATTGCAAACAAAGTAGAGTTTCCAAATTGCATCAGTTTCATAGAAAAAAGAGAAGTTTAGCATTTGTGGCAAGAAATGAAACAAAATTCAGAAGGTGTGAGGAAGCGTACCAGATACAAGCTATTCAAGCACTTGGAGCAGCCGGCAAGGCTAGAATAGCCATTTGCAGAACTACTGAAGCAATCAGTTTCCAATCTGTTCACAGTCTCATGGCCCACCAATTGGCCATGGGAATTCATGGAGAAAGCTTCCGGGCAGCTCAAAGGGTGAAGCCTAATGCCACAGTAACAGTAAACTAAGTCACAGGTCTGGTTGGGCTTCACCAATTCAATGCCTTTATTCCCAAGAGCCTTCTCCAGAGAGTCGACGCAGGTCTCGGAGTCATCCGGGAGCACCGGCATGTCAAACGTCGTCGTCTGAGGGATCTTGGAGGTTGCCCTTTGGAGGGCAGTTGTTGAATAGGCGGAGTAGAGCCAGGCTGCGAGTACCGGGCAGCACCGGGTCCGGTGGAGAGGATTCGACCCGCAAGCTGATTTGATCCCGCGGAAGAGCTCCTCCGTGAGGTCCAGCGGGCAGGCGGCAATGTTGGACTGCTCAGGGAACGCCGGAATCGTTGATGGGGTGGACAATGCTTGGCTCTGGCTCTGGACTGAAATGGGTTCTGGATCGGGCAAATCCGGATTGGCAATCAAAACCGGTATGCTGCCAAGTAAAAGGAAAGTGAAGGAGAGAAAGAAAACAGAGGAGTGGAACATTGCTTTGAGAGTGAGAGAAGTGGGAATTAAGTTCTCTTTTCCAATTTGGCTTAAAGAAAAAGGAGAAATAATGGAGAGAAGTTGATAGTAAGTTGAGTTGGATATATGGCTTTAATGAGAGGGAGGGTATTGCATTGCTATTTGCCATTTGCCATTTGGTGCTCACCCTTGAGACCAACATATTCACAACACTACAAGCCTACAACTACAATGCATTATGTTTCTCCGTCATGAGAAATAATGATATGATTTTTTGTTATACGCTGTGTGGATCAGCATTAGTATTCTTTGTATCAAATATAATTACGTATATTACGTCTGATTTGCACATAATACTATTAGAGCATCTTTAATAGTAAAGTTCTTTTTGTTATTTTTGATGTGTTTTTGTAAGTGTGATTAGTAAAGAGAAATGAGATGAGTGAAAAAAAAAAAAACAACTCATATTTTAAAAAAGAAAAAAAAACATGGTTGTAATTAATAATTTGGTACAAAAGACACAAAAACTATTTAACACCATTGAAATTCTGAAAATTATATAATCATAATTTAACACTTCCATTCAGTGGTTTACAAAAGACAATTTGTTAAAGAGTCATTTTCATTTTTGGTCCTACTGTTATTGGGGCATTGCCAATTTTAGTCCACTTCACTAAATTTTGCCACATTACGGTCAGTGTTATTTAGTCTTTGCCACTTTTAGTCCACCGTTAAAATTTTCGTTAAATGATCGTCCAAAACAGGGGTATTTTTTGTCTTTTCATGCTTTGGTAATCTCCTTGACCCTTTGCAGTGGTTTTCCTTACACATTTTCATCTAATGAAGAGGTCCGGCGAAAGCCATGTGAGCCACATTACAAAGCCATGGCTTTCGCCGGACCTCTTCATTTGATGAAAATGTGTAAGGAAGACCACTGCAAAGGGTAAAGGGGATGATAAAAGCATGAAAAGATCAAAATATCCCTATTTTGGACGGTTATTTGACGAAAATTTTAATAGTGGACTAAAAGTGGCAAGAACTAAATAAGACTGGTCGTAATGTGGCAAAAATTAATGAAGTGGACTAAAATTGGCAATGCCTCAATAACAGTAGGACCAAAAATGGAAATCACTCTTTGTTAAACAAGGATGGATTCGGATATGGAGTGCAAGAATCCTATGTTCAATGTCTAAAATTAACTCGGTTCATTAAAAATTGTTTAGTTTTTAAGTATTTAATAGGTGAGAGTACTATATATAAAACAATATTTTTCAAAGTGGGGCATGCGAGTTGGATAGAAGTTTGGATGTTTGTTACTCTTAGCCATAGCTTTTAGTATCAGTGGGTCATGAGTGTGCTACAAAAGAAGCAAGCAGAACATTATAAAATACTGACTAATTTTATCATGAACAAATCATTCTTGAATAGGGTTGCGGTTTAAATTATCCCATTTCTGATTTTCTAACTATAATGAATTTCACAATTGACACAAGAAAATGACGTTTTATGCGTTAATTCAGTCACGACTCACGAGTTCAAATTTCACTACAAACAATTCTAATCAAGTTATATTGTAAAGAATTGGGGTGGTCCACAAGGTGACGACGCTCCAATTGCCTAAAGGTATAAAAAGCGCGCGCTGATTGGGAAGCTTGCTTGCACTCATTGGGTGTTTTTTTTTTCTCGTGAAAAGTAAGGGTTCAAACATATGAATCTCTCCCTAACCTTCCTCTTCAGCGACACCACCCTCCTTTTCTTTCAACACCTAAGTCAAAAAAAATCATAAAAAACTTGACTTGAAAGTGCTCTTAGTATAATATTATCTTTCTTTTTTATTAAGAAATTTTGTGCAAATATTTGGCGGGTAAGCAATCAAGTCAAAAATGGAGTAGAAAAAACTGCAGTTAGAAGAAGAAGAAATAACCAAATGCCCAACTTATTGTTATGTTACATACTTTCTTATGTTTTACTCTCACAACGAACCTTAAGGTGGTTCGATACAATTATTACTAGGTTTTGGTCCAATCGACTCATCATTGCATTTCTTTACTTTTCTTCAAGTCCCTAAATAATTGCGGTAAAGATACACAAACCATTGCATATCACACACATCCAGTACAAACGACAACCTCAACAACTAAGTTGAGCAGTACAGTGCGTGTGTAAAGAGTTTGAATGTAATTGGCTATATATCAGCATCTCTTTTATCTGTTTTAGTTTACTGTCGCTAAGTCAATACCATCATTATATTTTTACTCGAAAAAAGACAACAACGCATACTAACAATGATAGTAAAATGTGTTGGGAAAAGAAAATAATAGTAAAATGTGACAACAACGCATACATACTAACAATGTAAAATGTAGCCCGCATAGGCTTAACTCACTGATTAGTAAGCAGTATTTGGAGGAAGAAATCAATGTTCAAAATTCGGCAACAATAATGTGGTGTCTAGGCTCAGAGTGGGCAGATCTCTTGCGCACTGCCATTTAGGCCTCTCTTTAAAGTCAATAAGTTACTTTAATTTACATTCTCCTAAATGTTCTATGGGACATTTATGGGTCGGGGTGTGAGAGACTTATGGGGTTGAAAATTTAACCGGGAAGAATAATAATAAAATGTTGAGGTTTGTAGTAGAACGAGAAATAAAACAAGAGTCTGTCTCAGATAGCAACATGTGAAGGAAAGGAGGGAAAAACACCAAAAAAAAAACAGCTTCATGCATGGGAAATGGACATCATCTGTGAAACACATCACGTGTATCTTCATCCGATCTGCTGGTATTATTCACACATACACCTATCTACATGCATCTTGTATGTATTTTCCTACTAGCTTGCCCACCTCTAGTTTTTCATCTCTCTCTGTGTGGGTCTCTCTCTCTAGCATAGCTTGATGCATTATTGTTTACACCATAATCGAAAGATTCTACAATATATATTCCTTCGATCTGCAACTGTGTTTAGTAACATATATATATACTTCTGTATTATGTGACTTTCACTGCCCATTCATCCATCCATGCAGGCCCGATCCTATCATTTTATAGGCCCGGGGCGTAACAACAAAAATGGGCCCGTTATATGAGAAATTAATATATATTTTTATAACAAAAATTTAAATTAAATTAAGAAATACTAATATCAAATAACTTGAAATAAGATTTACAAGTTTTTAACATTTTTGCGTACACAATAATTATAATAAAAATAACTCTAGATTCTTTACTAAATGCAAAATAATTAATAGCTGCATCAATGCCTTCATAAATAAATAATATAATTATAGTTTATAAAAATGAATAAACAATTTAAAACCAAACAACCTTATAGAAAATCACATTGTTATTATAGTAAATAATAAAGTAATTATTAATAAAAATATACAAAATAAAACTTACAAATAAGAACAAATCATAGCATCTTAATTATTGGGGGAATAAATAAAACACATTAAAACGTGATTATATTCATAACTAAATATGAAATATAATTAATTGGATAAAATAGTTCAAATAGAAAACACATTATAAATAACATTTCTCTATTGATATCATATTTATAAATACTTTTTTTTTAGTTAGATTAATTTCAAGTTTTTTTTAGATTAATTTGAATACGACTACGCACAAAATATATTACATATACAGAACTCATTATAAAATTCACAAAATAACACATTCTAAATATAAATAGTAAATTACTTGAATTGAAATATATTCAAAATTTGATGTGAATCACAAATCAATCTATATTATAAATATCACTATAATAGTATAATTATAAAAAGGTAAAAAAAAATCACAAAATTATAACTCAAAAAATACAATTAAAAATAGAAATAAATTTCATAACTTACAATTTTAATACTATATATTATCCCAAAATTCCTAAATTCATCTTCTAAAGACACTAGTACAAAAAAGGTCATAGGCTACACTTGTAAAAGTGTTTTCGCTACACCTGTACAGGTGTAGCCTATGATACTGACGCTAAAAGGTAACACTTTCCGCGACACTGGTAATGGGTGCCGCGGAAAGCATTTAATTTTCTTTTTTTTTTTAAATAAATACTTTCCGCGGCACCTGTAGCCTAGCAAGTGCCGCGGAAAGTAATAAAATAATAAATAAATAAATAAATACTTTCCGCGGCACCTTCTCCGCTACCGGTGCCGCGGAAAGTAATTTTTTGTTTTTTTTAAATACTTTACGCGGCACCTGCACTAGCAGTTGCCCGCGTAAACATTTTTTTTTAATTTTTAATTTAAATTACAAATATTCCAATTTTTTGTATTTAAAACCTGCTCATAATTTTCCAAATCATTCCACTCAACATCAAAATTTATAAACCTATATCTATTATCAAGCTATTCACAATTATATTTTCAAACTAACACATACATGACTAATTTCAGATTAATAACCAACACAAATAACAACTTTCAAAGAAACACAAATATTTAATTTTAAACAAACACACATAATATTTAAAACCAACACAAACATCACCATCCACCAACACTTACATGCAAACATCACCACAATTCACAATATCTTTCACAATTAATAATAAAAAAACAACATGCATAACAATATATATAACAATAGAGATAATCATGTTTATAAAACGAAATAAAGTCTAAACGCACTCTTCTAGAAAATATTTTGCCCACAACTCTCGAACTTCTTCTATTTCATTCATTGAGTATGTGGTATCTTCCAATGTCTACAAAACAAATTAATTAGGTTTATTAGTCAACATATTAATTTATAAATTATAGTTTAACTGTACATATATATATATAGATCTATTTAAATTTCTTACCGTATCTAAATGATCAAGCATTGAACACTTGGTAACGATATCATACATGAATCGCATTGTGTAGTATCCACATTCAAAACCTCCGGGTTGTTGTGGACACTACAAAATATAGATATATATTAGTTCATGTTAATATATAGCATATATATTAAAACCATAAGAAAACACTAAGGTTAGTATCATATATATATATACTAAAACTTTAATTTTAACTTTATACCTTGAATTCCTTCCAAGTTATACTTCTAAGACCCCGTCCATTTGTTGGAACGGATCGAAATGCCCTATATTAATAATATAATAAACACTTATATCAATTTATAAAGAACATAATAACATTTGATATACATATATTAATAATAAAGTTTTTACTTACATATTCATACTAGGTTTGACTTCAAGAGTGCGCCCACATTTCAAAGGATCAAATACATACACCGTTTTTAAGTTGATGCAAATCACGATCAACAACCAATGATTCCTACATTTACAAATATATCATAAAACACTTCAAATAAAGGTATTGAGTTATAGAAAATAGTATAATAAACGACTTACTCTTGATGATACGGTGCAAATATGAATTGTTGATCCTTATGTGTGTCCATAACATGGATCAAATATGATGTAACGGTTTCAGGATTGTTGTTGACCATATCCGCTGAAATTTGTGTTGGACATGCAAACCCAATCGATGCTACTCCATACTGCTTACACAGACTATTCAAAACCCTGAAAAATAACAAAACAACCAATTTCAATAAGCATAAATAACAAATGTATATAAAACAAATGAATAATTTAAAACTTACATCATAAGCACTTGTATAACCGAGACATCTAACCAATTCATTGTTAGCAAATCCTTGATATCCTCTAACATCACAAAAACACCATTGACATTTCCATGATGGAAGACTGTCGGGTCCAAATCCACATCAAGGTATTCCTTGTCACCAGGAAATGATGTCAAGGTCTTGACTAGCCGCTTACAGTTTTTCCCCAAAAGCATAAACACATTTTCACCTACAATTGGGCCAAGTCTAGGAGTAGCAACAGCAGATAGATCAACACTTTGGTCTTTTATTGGCTTATTTTGTCTTGATGACCTTATTTTGACATTTTCCTACCAATATAAAATTGTAATTATACTAATATTTAAAACATATCAATTGAATGCATAAAATTGTAATTGTATTAATATTTAACTGAATTAATAACTAATATAAGAATGCATACCTCGTCCAATAGAACTAAATGAATAGGCCATTGTGTGTGCGTACCAACAACATCATTCAAAGTCTTATACTGCAACACTGGCACGGGGAGAAGACAACCCTCTGCACCAATAACCACTTCATCTACCATGACTTTGACATGGTTAGGTAACACCGGCTGATTAAGCACTATTGTGGTCTCAACTGTAGTTGGGTAAGCCGTACCCTGTGCAACCACATACATCTTGCTAACACAACTATATTTTTAACCGAGACATCTAACCAATTCATTGTGCAAGGCAACACTTTTTTTTGCTCTATTGTTAAAAATATAAAAAATATATATGTTAGGTTTAAATTTAAAAGAAAATAATAGTTTGAAATTGAAATAATTTTTAATTATACCTTAATTGTGCTTACTGGATATGCATCAACCGAATGACAGCTGCTTCGGGTCGGAGGTATATCACAAGGCGCATCAACACTTTGAGGAGTGTCAGCTGAAACTCCTTGTTGACATTGACTTGAGGTTGACATGTTCTTCATCAATATATTGAGTTGCTGAGTGAGCATGTCAATCTTGGGTTGCACCTCTAACAATGTAGCTTGCCTACACTGTTCCAACAACTTCTTTACCTCAGGAGTACGCGTAACTCCACCCGATGTGTGCTGTTTCTGCTCTGGTTTACCAAAAACTTGTCTGATGCTCGAGTATGAACCAATTCCTCTCACAGTACCATGACCACGTTTTTCCTTTGATGTACCAAGAGTCGATGTCAATATGTCATCATATCTGTTCGGTTGAAATGTGCCTTGACTAACTTCCTCGCATTTTTCTACCTATTTCAACCAATAAGATAAAACCAAGTATTAGTATTTTTATGAATCTTATATATTCTTATAACAAATTATTTTTAAATAATACTTACAATTTTATGAAACACCTCCTCTGTTTTCTCATTCGGAATGTAATAACTTCATTCTTCTGACTTCTTAAGTCTTGCGCATACCCAATCAAAACTACGATCACTGGACAGTAATGACGAGCTAACAGAAGCACAAGAGGATTGTGAAGATAGAGGGTCTTCTATCATCCACTCCGATCGTTTGCCCACATATCCAGCAGAACCCAGGAAGTGTGGATGCACATTGCATTCCTGCCTTTCCATTGCTTTTTTACTCCGCTCCTATAATTTAAATAATATGTTAATATTAATAAAACGCTGGAACTAAAATTAATGAACTACTTATAATAAAATGAAATAAACATACCTGGAACTCCTCACTCTCGCGATGTGCAACAAATTGTGCCCATTGGGCTTCACTCAAGTAATCATAGAGTTGAACGGGAGATTCATAGAGGTGGTGCTTTCTGTCAAGATGCTCACGCTTCAACCTACTTTTGAAATCTCTCCATCGCGTTGATGCAATTCTCATTACTATCTTCTTCCTTGATTCATCTTCAATGGAAAATTGTCCCTGAATAACAACATAAACATAAGCAATGGCAATTTATGACAAATATATGTATATCAATAATTAATAATTAATATAAAGTTATTGGATACGTTAACATCGTTCCAAATATAATCTTTAAGTTCTTGATCTACATTGTGCCAACCGTCGATGTTGATGTTTACTTTAGCACGAACCAAAGTCCCAATGTAAGATACAAACTGCTTGTCGTATTCTCCAACCGGTCTACCATACTCATCAAAATGGATTGTCAATACGCATTCGCCCTTTTTCTTTTTCAACTTTTACATGTTGTTGGACCTCTTCTTTTAGGTGGGGGAGGATTTTCTTCACCACTCATGATTATCTATATGTACCTGCACATGCAAAAAATATTATCAATAAACAAGTTATATAGCATTTCAAGTTATATATATAGCATTTCAAGGTATATATATCAATAAACAAGTTATTAATCTTACAATCCTTCTTCATGATCACTACGAATGTAGCTAATTTCAAGGCTATCTTCCTCTAAAGCTAAAGACTGAATACCAATAGAAAATGGAGGAGTTTCATCAAAATGATCATACTTTTCTTCATCAACAACATCTCCAACACCAACAATTTTTCTTTTGCCTTGTAANGAAACATAAAACACTTGTTTTGCTTGAGATGCAAGTATGAATGGTTCATCATGATAACCTAACCGATCAAAATCAACCAAAGTAAAACCCAAGTCATCTGTCCGAACTCCTCTTCTATTATCAACCCAACTGCATCGGAATAAAGGAATTTTAAATATGTTGTAATCAAGTTCCCAAATTTCTTCAATCACACTGTAGTAAGGCATAGCAGCATCAATCAGTTTAGTATCTTTAGCACTTGAATAATCTGTTGATGTTGCTACTAATGTAACCCCACTATTTTGCACTACACTCTTATCATCTTGTCGCTTGGTGTAAAATGTATATCCATTTATGTCATAACCTTCATAACAACTCACAAGCAGAGCAGGTCCATATGCTACCCATTTGATGGTTTCACTGACATTATTTGGCACTTGAGATAGCTCTTTCATTACAGTATCTTTGAACCATCCTATGAATGTGCGATTGTGTTCTAATACGAGATGATGTGCCTTATCTCGCAAATGCAAAGGTGGAAGAACATAATTTAATCCAATAGTACCTTTCCCAATGAGTCTTCCTTCATGACGAGGTTTGGGAACACCAATAGACTCAACACCAGCTAAATAATCAGAACAAAACTCAATGATCTCTTCAGAACTATAACCTTCAATTATACTTCCTTCAGGTCGATATATGTTTCTCACATATCCTTTCAAGATTCCCATGTATCTTTCAAACGGATACATATATCTCATAAAAACAGGGTCAGCGATCTTAATTTCCCTCACTAAATGAACAATCAAGTGCACCATAATATCAAAAAGGGATGGGGGGAAATACATTTCAAGTTGACACAAAGTAACTACCACATCACCCTGCAAAGCATCTAACATATCTACATCAACAACTTTCATGCAAATAGCATTGAAAAAGAAACAAAGTTTTGTTATAGCTTGTCTAACTTGTTTCGGTAAAATATCCCGAATAGCAATAGGTAACATGTGCTGCATTAACACATGACAATCATGAGACTTCAAACCAAGCAATTTAAGGTCCTTCATTGACACAAGCTTTTTAATATTTGATGAATAACCAGAAGGAACCTTGACACCATTTAAACATGCACAAAAGCTTGTTTTCTCTTTTTTGGACAAAGTATGACAAGCTGGAGGTAAGTATGTTCGTTTTCCCGATTCTTGTGGTGCTAACTTCTCTCGTATTCCCATTTCAACCATATCCTTTCTAGCTTTAATACCATCCTCTGTTTTTCCCTAAATGTTCAACAATGTGCCAATAATACTGTCACAAACATTCTTCTCAACATGCATCACATCAATACAGTGTCTAACTTGTAAATACTTCCAATATGGTAGATCCCAAAATATAGACCTCTTTTTCCAGAGAGTTTTTTGAGTAGTCTTACAAGTTTTACCAAAAGCAACATCAACATTTTTAACACGCTCATAAATTGCATGTCCAGATAAAGGCAAACGAGCTACTCGAGTCTTTGACTTTCCATTAAAAGCTTTTTTCTTCTTTCGATAAGGATGACCATCTGGGAGAAATGCCCTATGACTCATGAACACAATCTTTTTACAATTACTCAACCATAGATCGGGAGTTTCATCTTCACAAATAGGACATGCCTTAGCTCCTTTATAAGTATAACCTAATAGGTTACCATAAGCTAGAAAATCATTTATGGTGCAAAAGATCATTGCACGTAAGGTAAAACTGCTTCAACTATAAGCATCATACACCGACACACCTTCATTCCACAACATCTTTAAATCTTCAATAAGTGGGGCTAGATATACATCTATGTCATTTCCTAGTTGTTTAGGCCCTGATATTAACAAAGACAGCATGATGTATTTTCGCTTCATACACAACCAAGGTGGAAGATTATATACTACTAATAGGACAGGCTAAGTACTGTGTCGACTGCTCATGTTACCATGGGGGTTCATTCCATCAGTACACAATCCAAGTCTAAGATTCCTATTTTCAGTACCGAATTCAGGCCACCTCCTATCAATATTCCTCCATTGTGGTGAATCGGCTGGATGTCTTAGTTTTCCATCATCTTTTCTCCCAATAGCATGCCATTGCAAATTTTTTGCTTCTTTTGGATTAGAAAACATGCGTTTAAATCTTGGTATTATGGGTAAATACCATAATACTTTCGTTGGTGGACCTTTCTTACCCTCACATACATCATCAACATTTTTCCTTTTATAACGTGATGTCCCACACTTTGGACACACATGCAAGTCATTGTATTCTTTCCAATACAGTATACAATCATTTGGGCATGCATGTATCCTCTCAATGTCCATACCCAACGGACACAACAACTTCTTTGCTTCGTAGGTTGAATGTGGAAGTTCATTATCACTAGGAAACATGTCTTTTAGTAGTTCTAATAATCCCGTGAAACTCTTATCACTCCATCCATTCTTTGCTTTTAAATTATATAACTTAAGCACAACAGATAACTTAGTATATTTGGTACACCCAGAGAACAAAGGTTTTTCAGCATTATCAAACAAACATCTAAATTCAAGAGGCATTTCACTAAAATCTCCCTGCACATCACACATCATTTCATCTATTCGGTCATTAATTTCATCATCCTCATCATTGCTAACATGAGTTTCATTATTCTCCTCGTTATCTGCCTGAGTTTGACTATTTGCTTGATTCTCACTCTCTACATGAGTTTCACTATCTACATGAGTTTCACTCTTACTAACACTTGTACTAGGAGGTAAGCTTTCACCATGCCATATCCATTGATTGTACCCTTCCTTAAAGCACCGACATATCAAATGGTCATTCACTACGTCAGAATTACGATAACTTCTCAAATTTTTACAATCACAGCACGGGCACGATATAAAATCCTCCGCCTTTTTGCTTTTATTTTTTTCAGCATATTGTATGAACTCTTGAACCCCTTGTATATATTTGACTGTATTGCGTTTCTCATGCATCCAACTCCGATCCATATCTGTCAATTGACAATACTATGAAGATCAGATATGGATACTTGATTATGGATGCATTTAGAAACGATATATACCTAGTTTATAACTAACTAATTCAAATCAATCTAATTCATCAAAATACTTAACTAACTAATTCAAATCAATCTAATTCATCAAAATACTTAACTAACTAATTCAAATCAATCTAATTAATCAAAATACTTAACTCATCAAATTCAATCTAGCTAATTCATCAAATTATTAATATCTCTAAATACCTATTTAATCAAGTACATACATAACTACTAATTTCACAAAATATATTGTACAATCATATATAAATGTAAATTAAATTTTACATTCAAGTAGCTCTATCTCTCTCAAAAATAATAATATTAATAGTTATTTTGTTAATTAATACTAATTTACGTAATATACTTAGAAATAACATTATTTTAAATTGTTTGACAACAAACAATTTATTTTCACAAATTTTTTTAAAATTTAAAATAAATATAGCACAATAATAACAACAAATTCAAAATAAATTTGTCAACATAGTTTAAGATTATTAAATATTAATTATTTTTGTCAACATAATTTAAAATTATTAACTATTAATTAATTTTGTCTTTCACAATAATAATAAAATTCAAAAATTCACAATATATATTCAAAATAATAATAAAATCCGAATATTCAAAATAAATAAATAACAAATAAATGAAACATAAAATAAATAAATCACAAAATTCAAATATATTTGAAATAAATCACAAATACAAGAAAACAAATCAAATAAATAAACAAATAGTTAAAATTTGAAATAAAGAAACAAATAACATATAATAAATAAATAAATAGATAAATGAAACATATAATAAATAAATAAAGAAATATTGTAAAAAAAAAAAGAAATAAACTTACCGATCGGAGCCGGACCGGAGAAGAGGAGCGTCGGCGGCGACCAGGGTCAGCGTCCGGCAAGGAGCGTCGGCGGAGGAAGACCGGCGGTGATGGAGGACAACACCGATGGAAGACAACCCAACGACGGAGCGGTGTAGGCGACGACGACTATGGAGTTGCGGTTTCGGAGGCAATGGCAGTGCGCGGAACTGGTGGCGACGGCGACTATGGAGGAGGACGGTGGCGACGGCGCTGCTGGTGCGGTGTGGTGACGACGGTTCCAGATCTGGGAGCTGCGGCGGTGGAGCTGCGGCGTTTTTTTAACTATGGAGCTGCGGCGTTTTTTTTCCAGATCTAGCTACGCATTTTTTTTGGAGCGGTGGAGTGTACTGTGGAGAGCTAGCGTCGTTCCAGATCTACTGGGAGCGACTCTTTTGTCGTTTTGTGGGCCGATTTTACGCGGCACCGGTACCTAGCGGTGCCGCGTAAAGTGAAATATTATTTTATTATTTCACTTTACGCGGCACCGACAAACCACAGGTGCCGCGTAAAGTTAAATAATAAAATAATATTTTACTTTACGTGGCACCTGATCTCTTTGGGTGCTGCGTAAAGTTTGGGATCCATCGAATACACTACACCTGTTTAAACCGGCGTAGTGTAAAGTGATGCTTATATGGTCAATTTTGTACTAGTGAGATAAGGAGGAAAAATACAATTAAAAATTAAAAATAGAAATAAAGTTCATAACTTACCATTTTAATACTATATAACATCCATAAATGATAAATCCCTCAATTCATATTCTAAAGGTATAGAGGAAAATTTTAATGAAGACCTACATTTGGCAATTCATCTTCTAAAGATAGAGAGGGAAAAGTTGGTAAAGATGTGCATGTGGGGTTTTGACACAATGACTTCAAGCATATTAACCATTTATCCCACCAACTACAGTAAGACAAATTTTATTAACTTTAACATATATTATATACATATACTTAAACTATACAGTATATATATAAGATGATGGCAGGAGTGGTGGGCCCCTATGCAGCATGGGCCCTGGGCAAGGGCCCAGCCCGCCCTTGCCCTGCCAGGCCTGCATCCATGCACACTGCAAGCTAAGTCTGCAATATGACCTCAAATGCATGGCTTCCAACTCATCATCATATCACATAGGGACGATCTAGAAATCTTTAATTTGTCAGTGGAAGACGGAAGATTAAAAACTAATCGAATATTTAAAAATAAAAAAAAATTACTTAGGGTCGAGCCATCAATATTGTTGACGAGGGATAAACCATATGTCTTACCATCTAAGCTAACTCATCCTTTGGTTAAATTATGTAAATTTAGTATTTATAAATTACATGGACAAAATTATCGAGAAATGGAATAAGGTGATGAAGTGACTACCATTTCTAGCCTCAAGAAGAGTCTCAAGAAGTCAATTCCAAAAGGGCTTTTATGTCTTTTTCCTTGTTAATTAGTTGCAACCTTTTGTGTTAGGCTATATAATAAAGAGTTGCTGCTCTAAGTCAATGTAATAAACACAATACTCATTTCACCCTTTCTCTCTCAATCCACTACTGTCTATTCTCTACATCATGTTTTAGTCTAGTTCATCATGGTATCAGAGCGTGGCCGGAGTTACGCCGCGGCGGTGATGATGGGAGGAGACGGTGACGGCAACAAAAGTCGAAATGATCACACAGAAGTTCCTCTGATTCAGACTGTAGCAAATCAAAATCAGCGAAACGAAGATTTCTTCGGCGATCCTCTGTATCTCCACATTACGGAGAATCCAAATGTGAGTCTTGTTTCACCTCCACTCACTGAGCTCAACTACGCTTCTTGGAGTAGATCAATGAGAATTGCATTGGAGGTTAAGAACAAATTCGGATTGGTCAGTGGAGCTACTCCGTGTCTAGAAGATGCTGATCCGAAGTTCGCATCGTGGAGAAGATGCAATCGTATTGTCTGTACATGGATACTGAAATCTCTTAGCCCTAGCATCGCGGACAGCGTGATGTATTTCGACAAAGCCTCGGACATCTGGAACACACTCCAAAAGTGTAATACCCTGATTTTTGCTAAGGAAATTAATTATTTAATTGAGAATAGTATTTGATCTTTTGAGTAAAAAAAAAATCTTTTGTTCTTGTAATGATTTGAACCCTAAACCATTCCTTTTAAATCTCAAAGATCCTTACCATTAACCCATCTCAATTTTCATGTTTTTATCCATGATCAATTGTAAATTAGAATAGTGATAAAACTATTTTATAGTATAAATATTTTGAAATTATTTTTATGTGGTAAAACTATTTTATGGTAAAAGAAAAAAAAATCTTTTGATTAAATATATATATGTATTGTACGTATATTGTATATATGTATATGTTTTACTATGAACCATAAAGTTATATACATATACATATACATATATATATATATATATATGTGTGTGTGTGTGTGTGTGTGTACATATATATTTACTTATTATAATAAAATATTTTATTTTATATGTGATGGGAGATATTTTAATTAATCAAATTTATTTTGATAGGATAAGGATTGGGAGTTATACAAGTTACAAATGATTAATTTATTTAATCATAAATTATATTAATTTTTGATTAATGATGAGATGAGATAACTTTGTCTCCTTTTTCTTCTCTTCCCCTTGGCCGAATCCCACAACAAAAAAAAAAAAAACAAAAAAAAAAAGAAAAAAAAATTCATCTTCTTTCTTCTTCTCCCATTGCCGTGAACTTCACAAAAAAAAAAAAAAAATTACTATCATTTTCTTATATCTTCAAGAGTTGGAACCATCCCTTCAAGCCTTTCAAGTCTAGTGGTAGTTTGTATTCTTGATTGGATGATGATGATGATAGAAGAGGAGGATTTGGTCATTGAGGCTTAAAGAAATTGGAAGGGATAAGCTTTATTTTATGTCCACTTCTTTATTCTACTCTGTAAAATTGTATGATTTTCCTAAATACATTGAAATATAAATTCTATGGCATAAACTAATTGCTTAGATGAGAAAAAAAGAATTGGATTGATGATTATGTGAAAATATTTAGTTTATTTCTTATGATTCTAGAAACTTTGTGTGTTTGAGGGAAAATTATTCTGTGTAAATAGTGCAATATATGTGAAGATATACATATACAAAGGATAGTATTTTTGAGAAAAATATAAAAATATATATGTATTTTTGAGTTGTAATAGTATATATTATACGGTTATACATATATGTTTAAAACTAATAATAACAATAATAGCATGTTTTGTATCTACATATTTCATATGTACAACATAATTATATATTACTAAGTAAAAGAAAAAATTTCTTTAATTATTATGTACTGTACGTACATATGTTATAAAATGTATATATATATATATATATATATATATATATATATAAAATTATAAGTATACATATATGTGTACTGTACGTGGATTTTGTGGATATATAAAAATCAAAATGGTTAATAATAATAATAATAATATTTTAATTATTATGTATATAGTTTATGTATAGTAATGATATAAGTATTAGAAAGTTTAATGGTGAAATATAGTTGGTGTATTCTATTAATATATGGAAAAATGTTTATACGTGAATTCGATGGTATAGTATACATTTGATCAATTTGAGAATTTTATTGCTTGGTTTAATGCATATATGTACGTCTGAGCAAATGTTGCTTTATGGAATATATAATATATATATATATATATATATATATATATATATATATATATATATATATATATATAGATATAGATGGATGTTGATCATGCAAACTGATATGATGTGTTGATGCAAAAATAGATTGATTGGTGTATACAAGTTGTGAAGTGTGTACTCTATTCTTGATTGAATGAGTTTTGAGCGTAAGGGCAAAAATGTTTTGGTGGTTAAAAACATATCAAAAGAAAATTTTATGAAGAAAACCTTATGGAAGATATGATGCTCCCGCTAAGGGATATGGTATGCTCCCGCTAAGGGATATGGTATGTTCCCATTAAGGGATATGGTATGTTCCCTTTATGGGATATGGTATGTTCTCTTTTAAGAGAAATGATTTGCTCCCGTTATGAGATATGATTTGCTCCCGTTATGGGATATGGTGTGTTCCCGTTATGGGATATTGTTCTTCCATAAGTGTGTTTTATTAAAGTATTACTCTTCAAGTGGATTACATTTTATTATAAAAAAATTATATATGATTTTTGGAATGGTTGAGAGAAATAATATGATTGGATACTAAGGTTTGGGATATGTACAAAAGAGCCTTTTTGGCTAAGTATTTTGAAAGCTATACATATATCTACGAAAACTTATTTTACAGGGTGGAGTAAACCCTTACTTAGCAAGTGTTGCTAACCCCTGTTTTCTTTTCTTTTCTTTTCTTTTGGAATGTTGAAATTTTATGTGAGAAGCAGGAGGTATGTGATGGGGTTTGCTGTGAGAGTGCAGTACAGTAGACCAAGACTTCGAGGATTATGAGATTTAAATGAAATTTGATGTAATGGTTGATTATTTTTTTTTTTTACTTTTAGAAAGACTTGTAAACTAAGGATTTTATTTATGTATTGATTAAGGTTAGCCTTGCATCTAATCAAGTAAGGATTAGGTGTGGCGGTAGCATCCCTATTCAATTTAGTTTTGTAAAGCTTCCGCAATATTATTAGTGAATTATTAAGAAAGAAAAAAAAAATTAAGCAAAATTTGGTCTTAATTTGGTGTTGAGAAATGGGGTGTTACAAAAAGAGGTATTCGCAGTCCGATCCCCATAGAATTTCTGAAATCCAGAATGAAATTTCCAAAAACATTCAAGGTAATATGACAGTTAATGAGTACTTTACCAAAAGTAATGCTCTATGGCAACAGATGAATGCCTTGAGGCCATTGTTATTATGTGAGTGTGTTCCTAGATGCTCCTGTACTCTGATGAGTAGAATGCAGAAGGAAAGGGAAGAGGATCAGATAATCCGATTCCTAGAAGGTTTGAATGAAAAGTATGCGACTATTAAGTCTGGAGTCCTTGTTATGGATCATATTCCAGACATGGAAAAGGTTCTCAATATGATCCTTGAAAGTTGAGAAAAAGATAAGAGGATCAATTAATCAAAAATGTGGAAAAATTGTTCAAGCTAATGATGTCCAAAATAGTCAAATTAATCAAGCTAGAGAGGAACAGTCTGTTGTGGCAGTCTCATCAGCTTCCAATTACAAGAAGAAATTCATCAATAATGGAAAGAATGTGCCTAAGTGTACTTTCTGTGGTATGCTTGGTCACACCATTGAGAAGTGTTACAAGAAACATGGGTACCCCCCGGGTGGGTTGCAGTCTACAAATCCAAGAACAAACAATTTCAGGACATCCAACAGGGATCAAGTGCTTCTGTGAGCCAAATAAGTGACATAGGGATATCTGCTGACCAAATTCACAAACTCTTGTCTCTTTTGCAGAACCAGAACAAGGGAAATCAGACTTCTAGCAATGTTGTGGTGACTGTTGCCAATTCTGGAATGAAACCAGCTTTCAAAGACTCAGTTGAGGTCCACAATGAAGGTAGATTCATCCCTACTATTCATGTTAATGCTGTCTTATATTCACAGTCTGTATGGATACTAGATTCAAGGGCTACAGACCATATTACTTGCTCCCTAGAATATTTTGAGATATGTCACAGACCATATTACTTGCTCCCTAGAATATTTTGAGATATGTCACAGAACTCAGGGGATATCTGTTAAGTTGCCAAATAGAGAGACAGTGTGTGTTACTCCTATAGGGCAAATCAGACTTAATAAGAATGTGGTACTTCAAAATGTGTTGTATATTCCATCCTTTGCTTTCAACATTATCTCTGTCAGCAGATTGACTAAACAGTCATGTTATAAAATTGTCATAGAAGCTAATTATTGTACTGTCCAGGGACCTCTTGGGACAATGGTTGGTTTTGCTAAGGAACGGGATGGACTATATCTGATCAGTAAACCCCCTATCATGAAGAAGGATAAGCATGCTGATAGAATTGATGAAATCCATTGTAATAGTTTGACAATAGAGTTGTGGCATAATAGATTAGGACATTACCCTATCCTTAAGATACCTTCTTTGAATGGAATAAAACATGTTTCTCTTGACAAAAATTATGAGTTTATGTGTGAAGCCTGTCATTTTGCTAAACATAGAAGATCTACTTTTCCAGTTAGTACTTCTAGAGCTGCAAATTGTTTTGAATTAGTCCACATGGATGTCTGGGGTCCTTTTGTTGTGGCTTCACAAAAGGGAGAACACTATTTCTTGACCATTATTGATGGTTGCAGTAGGTTTACATGGTTACACTTAATGAAAAGTAAGTCAGAGGTTAAATCCACATTCCAAAGCTTCTATAACTATGTTTGTACTCAGTTTTCAACCAAGATTAAGATAGTAAGGACAGACAATGGGAGTGAATTCTTCATGAATAATTTTTTTAATGAGAAGGGGATTGTGCATCAAAAATCTTGTGTGTATACACCCCAACAGAATGGGGTGGCAGAAAGAAAACATCAACACATTTTGAATGTAGCTAGAGCTTTGAGATTTCAGTCCGAGTTGCCTACAAAGTTTTGGGGTCATTGTGTATTACATGCATCTTATCTTATTAATAGACTGCCAATTGATGTGCTTGATGGAAAAACTCCTTTTGAGTTGTTAACTGGGACAGAGGTTGATTATGGACAGCTAAGGTCTTTTGGATGTTTGTGTTTTGGGGCAACCATCTCACAAGGAAGAAATCAAATGCAACCAAGAGCAAGGAAGTGCATTTTCTTGGGTTTTCCAGCCAATGTAAAGGGTTTTATTCTCTATGATCTTGTTGACAGAGTTGTTTTTGTATCTAGAGATGTTAACTTTTATGAGCAGGCATTTCCTCTTAGAGAATTGAGTTCAGAAAATACAGAAGTACTCCCAACAGAAAGGCTCAACCCTTCACTACCTTTGGTTCCCACCTCTACTGAAATTTATTCTTCTTTGGAGCCTCCTGGTCCTAGAATTTTGAGAAATACTGCCAGTGATACAGCAGTTAATGATGAGGTGGTCAGCAATACATTTAATAACTCAGATGTTAATGATGATGGGTTAGACAATGAGACAGTCAATGATACAAGTAATGGCAACCATTCACCACAGAATATGGATCAATCACAGCCTAGAAGGTCAGCAAGAGTAAGGAATATCCCTTCCAGACTAAAGGACTATTATTGTCACTCCATGATGGGAAACAACTCAGGTACAAGAACTTCCCCTCATTCTATAAACAAGTTTATTTCTTGTGATAACCTGTCTCCCAGCCAAAAATTATGTGTTTCATCCATTACCTCTGCAAATGAACCACAATCATATAATGAAGCAGTGCAACATGAAGCATGGAGACAGGCCATGCAAGCTGAAATAGTGGCCTTAATTCAAAACAACACTTGGACTCTAACTGATCTACCCACAGGAAAAACACCCATTGGTTGTAGGTGGGTGTACAAGGTGAGCATAAGGCAGATGGTACTATAGAAAGGCACAAAGCTAGACTAGTTGCTAAAGGTTACACTCAGCAACTAGGAGTGGATTATATTGAAACATTCTCCCCTATGGCAAGGATGACTACTATCAAGACATTCTTAGTAGTGGTTGTGGCTAAAGGATGGGACATTCAACAACTTGATATTAATAATGTTTTTTTGCATGGAGATCTAGATGAAGAAGTCTACATGGTCTTACCTCCAGGTTTCAAGAGTGACAAGCCCAAACAGGTCTGCAAATTGCTTAGATCTCTTTATGGCTTAAAGCAAGCCAGCAGACAATGGAATGCTAAGCTAACAAAGGCTTTACAGGATGATGGTTTTCAACAATCAACTGCTGATCCCTCACTGTTTACTAAAACATCAAATAATTCATTCATTGCTCTACTTGTGTATGTAGATGATATCCTTGTGGCAGGAACAGATTCCAATCAGATCTGGAGATTGAAACAAATGTTGGATACCTCTTTCAAGATAAAGGATCTTGGCCAGCTGAATTATTTCCTAGGAATTGAGGCTCTAAGAAATCCTAAGGGACTCAACCTATGTCAAAGAAAATACACATTGGAGATTCTACAAGAGAATGGCTTCTTGGATGCCAAACCTGCAAAAACCCCATGTACAACAGGACAAAGACTCACTAATACTGAAGGAACATTGCTTGATAATCCTGAAATGTTTAGAAGGCTAGTGGGTAAGCTGTTGTACTTGACCAATACTAGGCCTGATATTTCATATGCAGTCCAACAGCTTAGTCAGTTTGTGGATAACCCTAGAGACACACATTTGATTGCAGCTCATAGAATACTAAGATATCTCAAGGGTGCCCCTGGAAAAGGGTTATTCTATGCTTCAGATTCTCCAATCAAGTTACAAGGTTTCTCTGATTCAGATTGGGCTACTTGCATTGAAACCAGAAAGTCTATAACAGGCTATTGCATTTATCTTGGAGATTCTCTCATATCTTGGAAGACTAAGAAACAAGCCACTGTCTCAAGGTCTTCCTTCTGAAGCATAATACAGGGCTTTGGCTTCCACAGTTTGTGAAATACAATGGCTCTTATACTTGCTGACAGATTTGAAAGCAAGCAGCAGCAGCCCCATTGCTCTATTTTGGGATAACAACTCTACTGTTGCAATAGGGGAAAACTATGTGTTTCATGAGCGTACTAAACACATAGAAATAGACTGCCATGTAGTGAGACAAAAGGTTCATGAAGGGGTGATCAAGCTTCTAAGCATCCCATCACACAATCAAATAGCAGATGGCTTTACCAAAGCCTTACCTAAGCTACTGTTTGGCAGGTTTCATGATAAGCTGGGCCTTCAAGACCTTCACGCTCCAGCTTACGGGGGGGTGATGAAGTGACTACCATTTCTAGTCTCAAGAAGAGTCTCAAGAAGTCAATTCCAAAAGGGCTTTTATGTCTTTTTCCTTGTTAATTAGTTGTAACCGTTTTGTGTTAGGCTATATAATAAAGAGCTGCTGCTCTAAGTCAATGTAACAAACACAATACTCATTTCACCCTTTCTCTCTCAATCCACTACTGTCTATTCTCTGCATCATGTTTTAGTCCAGTTCATCATAAGGGAAAGTAATAATCAGATTATTTACATTGTTTCCAAAAAAAAAATCAGATTATCATTTTTGTTGGTGCTTTTTAACACAGAATCTCTATTTCTCGATCAAATTATGTGTATAAGGCATGTATTCTTTGCAGCGTATTCACTTTGGCGTATTTAGGGGTGGAATAGGCCAAGCCCCTTGTAGGGGCCTATGGCCCTGCCAAATTAAAGCCTAGTTAGGCCTAGCTCGTTTAGTAAAAAGGCCAGGCTTGAGCCAATTTCAAAAACCTATATATATATATATATACTAGTTATCACACGCGCGTTGCGCGATTAAACCAAGCCAAATGCGTATTTTTAAATTAGTGTTTCTTAATTGGTTAAAATAGTCATATAATAATGAGAGAGAAAAAATGTTAAATTAATAAAAATCAAATAAATAGTCTCGATGCTTATATATTTTAATAAAACATAACGAAATTGTAAATAGCTAAATTGCATCTAAAGTAGAAACAAATAAACCATTTACATAGGAGCAAATGGCGTGTCATCATTGTCACTTGTTTGGACACCGGTCCGACCATTTAAAATCCATGTGTAATTGTATTTGTGATCAAGTACTTTATAATTTATTCGGACAGGTTTGACAATGATATTTGAGATGATGTACCATTTGTTGGTTTGTAAAGTGATATCATACATTCCAATGTCATTATCAAACACTATTGATTGAACCCGAGTTCCTTACATTTAGATATAGCATTTACAATGATGTTGGTGAATGAGAGCATATTCATAATAATAATAATACTAATAATGATAATAATAATAATAATAGTAAAGGGAGAAATTTTTTACTATTTACTTACTGTTTTATCCTCAAGTACGATGAGCATATACTTTTTCTCAGGCATTCCAATAGCTTTTTTTGATTCCACTAGTACAGATTTGGGCATTCGCTACCCATGTAAAGGGGCTTTCTGCTACCCTTCTACAAGGGTAGCGAATGCCAGGGTCGCTGATTGCCTCCGGCTTTCCGCTACCCTTGTACAAGGGTAGCGAATGATAGCCTATCCGCTACCCTTCTAGCGGATTCATTTTTTGTTGTTTTCTTTTATTCCGCAGGGTAGTGGATTATTTATTTTATTTTTAAAATTAAATTATTATTTTTTAAATTTTCAAATTATTTAAAAAATCCTGAACAAAATTATACTCATAAATTAACCATCAACCCAATGCTAATCATCAACTCAATATTTTAAACACAATACTAACCATCAACATAATATCACATACACTACTTTTAACACATGCAATGCAATATAATAATCTCACAAAATAATCCGCGCAAATACTTTCAACACAATAATAAGTTATAAACAAAAGATAATACTTAATCAAAAAACAAGTTACAAGCACTCTTCCAAGAAGTATTTTGCCCAATATTCTCGAATCTCTTCAATTTCGTTGGTAGGGTACGAATTGATTTCAAATACCTACAAAATAATTTAATTAATCAAATTATTAAATATGTTAATTAATAAAATATAATTGAACCAAGTTGATAATGAACACAATAAATTAAAATTAGTTGATAATGAGGAAGCCCTAACCCAATTAGTGCTGGAAAATAGTAAAAAAAACTAAGTTGCTTGTATCAGAAAGTGAGGAAAAAAAATAAAAGTATACACTCACTAGATGAATCTCTTCAATGAATCTTTTAAATGACATTAGAATTGTTCAAACTTCTAAGCATAAACTGACTCTACTGCCTTCCTAAGCCCCACCTAATACACATTATGCTGATGTTCCACAGACACATCAAAATAAGAGGAAAACAAACTGCTAACAGTCAAAGAAAAGGTTAGTGTTAGACATCGTATGGGATGAATCATATACCCCTACTGTATTTTGATGCATCATATTAGTTCTGAAACATCTAAATATTTCATCTTCCCATTTAGGCGTCATTAACAAAAAAATTTATAAAGCCAAATAAAGAAGAATTTCAATGTGCACACACACACTGTTTCGATACACCGCAGCCAGCTACATGTTAAGCAGTTAGATTAATATTTTGACAGCACACATTGTTAAAAATAATGGAATAGACAGCAGCCACCCACAGCTAGTTTGTCATTTTCAATTCTTTGTTTTCTACTTTATCTTCCATTATATTATATTATATTCTATAGTCTCCACTAGATAAAAATCCAATCGTTAGTTAAAGACTCATCTAAACAAGACTCGAGATAAACTAAAGCTTTTATTTAGTGCTTATTCCTACATTAAACAACAAACAGTGGCACTTCTGAGAAAATGAAATACTAAGATCAAACTCGAGTAAAAAATCATGGCAGGGAGAAACATAAAAGAACTAAAAAAAATATATAGGCATTTGTATTCATAAAAGAAAGATGATTACCAAAGTCGACCTTAGCCTAAAACCCTAAAACCCACACGCATGCAATTCTGAGAGTACTGTGCAGTCTGTGCTTCGCCCATCTTTCACACGTTTGTTTTCCTGCCACTTTTCCTTGAATTTGTTCTCAAAAAACATCCCTTATGTATTATCTCCTGCAGATGTTTAATGAGAATCAAAAGAGAATGGGCTAAACCTAAAATCAGGAAGAAGCATATAACATAAAAAAGAGATAATCACTCTTACACTCAAAAAGACACGCTACACCTATAAAATAAAATTAAAATTTGGTTAAAACAACAGATTGGATGGAGAGTAGGTAAAGGAGATGTAAACTTTTGGTGGGATAATTGGGGAGGGGATGGAGCTGTGGCTAGGAGATTTGAAATTGAAGAAAAAAGCCAATCTAAGCTAAAAATAAAAGAATTGAGGCAGAATGAAAATTGGAATATGGAGGGAATGAATAATCAGAGTGTTGAAGGACTGCTGGGAATGGTGTAGGAGGAAGGGGTTAGGGCAAATTCAGATTGAGATGGAAAAAATACAAGAGAGGGAGGTGATGTATGACTTAAAGGTTGAATGGAGGAAATGCAGCAGGAATGTGAACTGTTTGTCACATTGTCTGCTTGATAGATGCTTTGGGCAAAATGTGATTTTCAAAAAGATAACAGCATTACCTAGAGGTTTGAATCTGGTTTTAAGTTTGGAAGGACACCCACATTTTGCTTCATTACCAGGAGTGGACTACATCCCTGTGGCTGATATGGAGCAGAACAGAACATGGGATCCTGGAGGACATGAGGTTGATGCTGTTAACAGCTGCTGATGAGGAGATTCAATGCAGCTGGAACAGGGGTAGCAGAAGTGCAAAATCAACTGATCCCTTCTCCTTTCTTCATTCCCTTTCTACATTAGGTGTTTAACCTTTGCAGCAAGATGGCCATGACAGATTGCAGCAAGTTTAAATCTGACCTGGGGGAATTGAGGGGGGAAAAGGGTGTATGTTTGTGTGATATAGAAATCCTTGGTCCAGCATAGCATGTTCACAAGATTGGGAGTGGTTTTCATGCTACATAACAAGAGAACTGTGGTATGGTGAGTCAAAAAGAATAGAAAAAAAGAAAGAGAATGAAGAAAGAATGTCTAGATAAGAAAAAGAAAAAACAGAAAAGGAAAAAGAAATGTGGCAGAATGAAAAAAAAAAAAAACAGAAACAACAAAAAAGAAAAGAAACAACCTGGGATGAAATATAAATGAAAGAAAGCACTGTAAGCAGTAAACTAACAAGAGATTATGTTGTAAAACAAGGTTTATATCTTGCTGGAAATTCAAACACTCGCTTTTCACAAGAGATTTTAAAACAATCCAGGAATGAAATTTTATGAAAGTAAGTCCAGCATCAATTAGGAAATGGACTGGATCAATTATTTGCAATACTAAATGAAGATCCTAGCAATATCAGCTCAAATTTTACCTGGTTCGGCAGCATAAAAACATGTTTTTGTTTTCCTTTGATTTCTTAGTATTCCTCAATAGTCAATACTAAAAACATGTGTTTGTTTTCCTTCCAACAAACTGCTCTCTTCAATTCTTCATCAAAAACACAAATCCCAAATTTCCTCTCTACTTTCTCTCCTTCCCAGCTGAAAATCAAGAAACCCACCACTCCTTGATGCTATACTTGGTATTCAAACTGATAATTAACCTTAACCCAAAATAAGTAAAAAACCTAGCTATGGAAGAATAATAATCAAAATTCATACTTCTAGTCATATTATTCATATAATATGCCATATATGCAAACATTACTATATAATCCCAACAAAAATAACAACTAAATTCATATTTTTACACATTTAGGATATAACAACAAAAGTAACAATAAATAACTAAAAATTCGAAATAAAAATTTAAAAAAATAATAAATATAATATTATTACATGATGATAATAAAAATTAATGCTAACAAAAAAGAAAAAGAAAACCTGCGGCGGTGGATCTAACTCGCAGAAGCGGCGGCGCGGCTAAGGAGACCTGTGGCGGTGGAGACGGTGGTGGCGGCGTCGTGGGTGGCTGATGAGAGAGGCATTGAAGTCCTTAGCTTGGTGTAGGCGGCAGCATTTGTCCGAGGTTGAGGGAGGCGCCGGCGTCGTGGGAGGATGAGGGAGGCGTCGGAGTCGTAGGAGGATGAGGGAGGCGACGGCGTGGGTGGATGAGGGAGGTGAACGACGGAGGTGAGGGCGACGACGGAAGTCTGTGAGGTCGAGATCTGTGAGGTCGGTGAGATCAAGATCTACGAGGTCTATGAGAGGCGGAGGTCTGAGCAGTCTCGCGATCTCAGATCTAGTTTTAAATTTGTTTTTTGTTTTTTTTTTTCAGCTGCCCTTTCTTTTAGAAAGGGTAGCGGATATTTATATTAATTAAAATATCCGCTACCCTTTTTAGTAGCAAGGGTAGTGGAAGGTCCATCCGTTTTGTTAACCACTACCCTTGTTTCTGAAAGGGTAGCTGTTTCTTATTCATTTATTTACGATTATGCCACCGCCCTCTTTTTTTTTTTTACAATACACTACCTTTAAAGAAGGGTAGTCTAAAGCCATATTTCTTTGCTCTATTTTGTACTAGTGTTCGTTTTTCTTAATGACATGAACTGTACAACTCAAGCCCACAGTTTGTGTCTCAATATCAATTAACTTTACTGCATTTTTCATGACTAATATCCTTGTGCCAAAAGAAATATGTTCATAAAGGATGTTGTGAAATAATATAATGGGAATCACAACATAAATTCAAAAATCATAGATTAGGGAGTTAGGAGTAACTAAAATGTGTAGATTATAGAGGAATATATTGAGAACCACAACACTACATCCAAGAACACAAGGATACAAGTATAGATGAACGGATTATACAATAGATATATTTACATAACGATATTGAAGTTATACTAATTAATTAGTATACCATCATTGATTTTAAAAAAAATATATTGTAATCATTATGAGTACAAATACAAATAATAGAATTAGCATGATAATATTTTTACAATCTGATAAGACTCCGAGATACCCTTATTTCAGGCACATTTTAGGGTGTTTTATCGCGTCTATAGCGTCCTTACCACCTTATCGCGTCTATAGCATCCTTACTTGGTAAATTATGTTCGTAAATGCTTGTAAATCACTAACTGATGCACAGAAGCTACTTTTAGCTTAAAAGAAGCGAAACAGGAGCCCCGGGAGCAAATAGGAGCAAAAGTTGAGCTTAAAGAGCGAACCAGGCAAGAACGGAGCCCCGGAGGACCAAACTGGATGGTCACACGCGTGTGAGCGTGCGTGAAAACTTTCTAGTAACCTCCCACGCACGCTCACACGCGTGTGGATGGCGTGGAGACAGTGATGCGCGAATTTCAGCTAAAGTTGTCATTTCGGAGACTATTTAAACCCCTTTGATGAATTTTCAGAGATGTTCCCAGAAAAATCAGTTTCCTTTTCTTAGTTTTTCCTTTGGAGAACTTTCTCCATTTTTCTTAGTTTTTTAGATTAGATCAATCTCCATTGTAGCAAGACAACAAGCTTGGATTGAAGATCTTCTTCTTTCTAGGTGATTTCTATTTCATTTCTATAATTTTAGTTATTTTGTTCTTGGATTAAATTAGCTTTTGCTTGAATTTCATATTATGAGTAGCTAGTTTAGTCTAGGGATTTGGATTGTGTGATTGAATATTGCTAGTGTGATGATCTTATCTCTATATCTTGGATCTATGAGTTTGTGTTGATGGATTATCTATTCTTGTCTATTGATTGTTGTTTTGATGAGATCTTGTTTGGATTTGGCCAATCTAGATGAGAGATTGAGCTCTTGACTCTTTCATGTCTTTGATTAGAGTTAGGATTTGAAGCTTGACACAATCATAGTTCCTATGGACTTCTTAAGAATAGTAGGATAGTGTGTAGCTTAAGTGTTTGATAAAATTCCTCTTAGAACTTTGGATGCTTGAAGGCACTCCTGAGTCAAAGAAGCCTTAGTATACAAAGGTGAAAAAGGACTAAGACAACACACTCTTGAATAGACAATATCCTAGCAATCCTAATCCATGACCTTAAACACTCCACTATGCAATATCCATGAACACTATTCAATCCCTACCCCTCTTTACATATTCACAAAATCATTTTTACTTTACTACTCTCTTGCACTCAAACCAACCAAATAAACTACTCTCACTCACAAATCCACCCTTCACCACACTCGAATCCGATGCATGATCCAATCAAGTAAACTCCCGAACGCTTGACACACCTCCACGTCCCTCCTTCGAGACCGACACTCGGGGAGTCACAGACTTTCCGTTTTATCATACAAATATCTTTTGACGAATCATCCCACTCAACACTGCATTCACCACAATCATACCTATAGAATGTCAAGTAGATGGTATTTTCCAGAATATGTTAGCTAGGTTTAGTTTTGGGTGAATACCAGTGAGAAGGGGATGGGTTTATATATTGTTGTTTTGGGTAGAATAATGGGTTAGTTAGGAATCTATACAAAATTGTATTATAGAATCCTATTAAGACTTCAATATTCTAATTTTAGGTTAGGAATCTATACAGAATTGTATTATAGAATATTGCCAATTTGTTTGAAAACTGCAATAAAGAAACAAATTGGCTAAAGAATTTAATGTTAAACTTCCGTTATATATATATATTTTACAACCAAGTCATCCACATTTCTATTTGCCCATAGCAAACAAATCCAACATTAGAAGAAATATCCTAATCTAGTTTGCCAGCATTATGAACTGTTATGAAGCTGTATGATCAGAACAAATAATCACTCAAAAGGTTTCAACCAAATACTTCACATTCAGCTCACAATCCTCTTCTGCCCCCTCCTGGCCCCTTCATCCTCCTCCAAAAGCCCCAACTGTTCAGCCCAATACTCCACTTTTTTCCTTCTTTGCAACCTCTGTGTTCACCACTTGTAGATGATAACCCACTCAGGAGAATTGACAATATCCATATTCTTGGTTGGTGTGTGAGATATGTGCTCTCCTAATCCCAAGTTTTGAAGTAATTCTTTAACCAGTCACAATAAACCTTTAATGAACTGTCATGCTTCTTCTTTGTTAGAAGGTTTCTCCCTAATCATACCCTCATACACAACCACCTCCAATACTTCAATTTAGTAGTAAGAAACATTAGCACAAAGACATGCCTTATCTACCTTATCTGGTGATTATTTCTAAACAAAATCAGTGCAAAACCCTACCACAATAATAATAAAATTCAAATATAGCACAATAACACTAATATTCAAAATAAATCAACAAAAACTAAAAATAAATTTCTTAAAATATCAAATACAACACAATAACATTAATATTCAAAATAATAATTAAAAAAAGAAATAAATCAATTGTACAATACTAATTCGAAATAAATAAATATAAAATAAATAACGAAAACTTACCAGGCAAATCGGCAGCGGTGGAGGTGGGGTTTGGCGTCAGCAATCGAGGAGAGGCGGCGACGGCTGAACGCGAGACGCGGAAATGGCGGGCGCCGGCGGCTGAACGCGAGAGGAGGCAATGGCCGGTGGCAGCGGTCGAACGGAGAGGACGGAATGGGGGGTGATGGGTGGTGGTCGGCCGCTGAACGGAGAGGAAGGTTCGCGATTGGAGAGGAAGTTTTTTTTTTTGGCGATTTGGGGTTGCTGCGCAGATCTGGTTCGCGAGTGGAGGAGGAAGGGTTTTTTGCGATGTGGGGGTGCTGCGCCAATAAGAATTTGGTAAAATTATAAATGATTAGGATATATGAGGAATTTAATTGGAAGTTGCACAATAAGAATAACACAAAGTACAATATGTTATAGCAGACTATTACATCAATATTTTTTTAGTTACAATTAGGGGTCGTCTAACATTACTGGCCCTTATTATAAGTGTAGATATAATAATAGAAGTGCTAGCTAAATTTTTCCCCCAAAACTTAAAAGATATTTTTTTTAAACCAATCTCATAATTATTTAATTAAAAATCATTGATTTTACTAACTAACTATATATACATTTGTAATTTGTGCTAAAATAATAGATTATTAAGCCCATACAATTATATAATTTATTTCAATTCACAAATTATTACACGCGCACACACATATATAATAATAATAATAATAATAATAATAATAATAGTCATAACAATAATAATACTAATAATAATAATAATATTATTATTATTATTATTATTAATACAAGTGTCTAGCAATGTTTTCCCACCCAAATTCAGTGACATTTTTGTAATATTAAACATTTAAACAAAAGTTTTAATTCTGTAAAAGATTAATCCAAGATTCCTATCTCAAAATTTACTCACCTCCTATTAAATTTATTTCCTCAAATTTATGTTGAGAGATTGACAGTTTCTTTTCTTTTGGCTAATTTTGGGGACAAACAACCACCCTAATTACCTAACCTTCCCTTAATTAATTTAGCAAATAGGGGCAGAATTATGTAGCACCTAAATAACCTCCCCAATTCATGCATGTGAATGACTACCATTTGTTTTCTTCCATCTACAACTCTCTCAATCTCTCTCTTTATAACTATAAATACAAGAAGAAACTCAGTCAGCCACCACCACTAATTTTCATCTCTCTTACTTCTGCTATTTTTTCATCCCTTACACGCCCTCTTTCTCATCCATATATGATTCTCTATCTCTCGCCGGTTTTTCATCACCCCATCAGTCCATCGCCATTGTCTCCCTCCCCCCCCCCCCCCCCCCCCCCCCNCCCCCCCCCCCTCCCCTCCCCTCCCCTCCCCTTTATTCTCTCTCGCTGTGAACCTGTAGATAATGATGATAAGAATTATGGATAATTAGATAGTGATGATGAGGTAATGATTGTTCTATGTTGTAGTAGTAGTAGGACGAAAATACATAAATATCCCATATGCTAACTTTGTCTACACCATGTTTTTATGTGAAATGAATTTTTTTTACAGGTGAAGATAGGTAGGAATTCAGGATGAATCTAAGAAAGGATGGATTAAGTCTATCTAATAATAGACTTTGCAGAAGATTTATTATCTTGAAAATTATATGGTTGTATATTTATTTTGATTTACTGTATTAAGTTGGACTTAAAGACTCATAAATGTTCAGTTAAAGTGGATATTGTGATTATTTGGGAAGTTATGGTGTATGTTAACATTCCAAATTTATGGACTTAGAGGTTTTGGTTTGTTCTCTAAGTTATTGGAATGATTCTGTGACTTAACTATCTTTTGGCTATTTTAATGAGTGGGAGTGACAAACGTGTCAACTCTGAGCTCTTAGCTGTTAGAGGTAGTGTTCAAGTTTAGAAGTCACGGAATACAGTTAGCATTATGCTAACATTAAGAGATCTCTATTTGAGGCATGCTTTTAAGGATTTTAGAGATCATACAGTGTACTCTTTTGTACAAATATTTGGATGGTTTCTCTCTTCAGTTGTGCACATAATATATTTTGAGAAACATCTCTTAAGTTATACCGAGAATAAACATTGGGTTTGTTCATGAGGGGCCTAAGTTAGAGAATTGAAATGCATGTGACCATAATGGATATTACTCTGCAAAATAGAGTACTTATCACTATGATTCGTGTGTTTTGTTCTTTGATGAGGGTTGTGCTAGTACTTGCACCAAGTGGGAGAATGTAAGATTTTCCCTAATAATATATATATTATATATTATATATTAGGGCCTTAATTAAGTGGTGCAAGTTAACTAGGTTTATTAAGTGGTTTGGTTGGACTAAACAACTAGTAGTTGTATTCAACCAGACTCTGTGCCTATATAAATCTGTATTGATGGGATACAGGATAGGCATTATATAGCACATACAGTTCACGGTACTCATACTGCTCAGTAGATACCAGTACACCATCTAGGGTTCTGAGTCAAGTATGAGACAAATATGGCTGACGGTCTACCGTTAAAGAGACATTACATCAACTGTGGCTGGAGATCAACAATGATTCAGCTTCCGCTATTACGAGGTCAGGTTACTCGTATACTATTCTGTTTAGTTAGATTATTTATATCTAAATGTAAATTAGCCTTAGCGTTGGGTATGGGAGAAATACCTCACCGTGACGGTAACACCCATGAGTTAGATGTTTATGTAAGGGAAGAATTTTACCCTTAATTTTGAATATGGAAATTAGAGTATTACAAGTTACTAATATATTCTATTAAGATGATGATGATGATAATAATAATAAATTAATAATACTCTGTAATAATAATAATTCAAAATTCTTAATATAATAAATTCTTAATTAAAATTTTCAATTAAATCCATTTGTAAAGATAATTACAAATATAGAATTAGAAAAAATTAATAGGATTGATACTAGCTAATCAATTTTCTAATATAATTCCTCTGATATAATTTTCCTATCATATTTTGATTAATTGATACTTCTTTTTCTAATATATCTAAACTAAAAGGCTTCTCCATTTTTTTTTTAATAATACTAATCTATATGTTAATCCATTTATTATGGTAATATATATATATATATATATATATATATATATATATATATATATATATATATATATGCCAAAGACCTTGTAGTCTAGTGGCACCCGGTGTCCTAATTAACACTCCCACATGAATGATGGGAGTGGGTTGAGCCTCAGTGGAGGCAACTCTTGACTCTTTGTGCTTCAGTAGGTTGAGAAACAAACACAAAAATTATGTTCAAATTAAATGAAATTAAACATATACATATTATTCAAATTGCATGGACATCATAATTAACATAATATTAATTAAGAATAATATATACTCCTTAATTACCATTGTTAAGAAGAAAAAGTGAAAAGTATATATATTTGAATTTCAAAATTGTGCGGGTACAGATCTCTATCTAGAAAATCCTCTGATTCTTCACTTGCTTTACTTGACTTGAAACTTTAACTGAAGGGCCTCCGGAATGCGGCTTTGTTCTTCAAAGAAGGGCTTTGTTGCTTGATCTTCGTTGAAGGGCTTCCGGACTCAAATGGCTTGATCTTCAAGTTCGCTTTAACTTAGCTTGAACACTTGAATATTTGGTCTTCAATCAACTTTAGCTTGGCTTGATTTCTTCAATTCAGAGCTTCTTCAGTTCTTCAATTCCTCAAGTGTGTCTTTTAGAATGAATGAAGGGCTCTATTTATAGGGGGAATATGAGAGACTTTTGATGGGCTTCAAACTCTTCAATATTATCCTTATATTATCAATTAATATTTAGGATAAAATGAGTATTTATCTAGAATGTATTTAGCCACCATTGCATCCAAATTCATAATCTTATCACATATTCAAATTAAATAATTAATTTAAATATATGAATATCTTATCACATACTTAAATTAAATAATTAATTTAAATATATAAATATTTCCTGACGGGCCAAATATGGATCAGTCCATCTTTATAATTTGAGTCCATCGGCCATTAATTATATTCAATTTGGGCAATTGGGCCAATTTAATTGGACAATTTAATTAGTCCAAATAAATCAATAATCAGCCCAATTACATAAAAAATGAAGCCCATAACATACGAATCAGCCTATTTGTCGGCTTCAAATTTTCTGTGTCTACAACCATATAGTAATCATAATAAAAATACCTCATTTTTATTGAAATTAATGATTAATTTTTCTGCCAATATAGAAAATTAAACACACACATATTACAATGGGAAAATAATATTTATATATTACACCCATAATTCAAGGAAATTAAACATACACATATTCCATCCATATAACTAACTTGTATTTAACACTTTAATCTTACTATGCTAATTAAACATAGAGATTTCCTTAATTTGATTATAGTAATAATATAATTAGCCATGCTCTATAATTTTTTTAAAAACTTTTTCTAATATAATTTTTAAGTAATCAATTTCAACACTAACATACAAATCTTATAATTTCAAATAAATATATACACTTTTAAATATTAGAATTGTTTATAATTTCATCATTAATTTTATTTTTTAAATATATAATAAAAAAATTTATCCGTACATCGCACGGGTGATTTACTATATATATATATATATATATATATATATATATATATATATATATATATATATATAACAATAGAAGTGCCTGAAAGAGTTTTCGCACCCAAATTGAAGGGCATTTTAGTAATAATACAATTAATTAAAATAATTCTTATTTTGTTAATAATATAATTAATATTAATATAATTAAAATAATGACAGAAGTGAAAACGGTGGATGCATGCATATTAGGCAAATAAAAAAGGTAAATAAAACAATTGATTTAATTACAAAAGGTAAATTACATACAAAATAAGGATAATTAAAATAATGACAGAATTCAAAAACAGTGGATGCATGCATATTAGGCAAATAAAAAAGGCAAATAAAACTATTGATTTAATTACAAAAGGTAAATTGCATACAGAATAAGAATAAGAATATATATATATATATATATATATATATATATATATATATATATAATAACAGAATAATTACTCTTTCCTTTATAAATTAAAATTAATTATACTTTCCTTTTAAATTTATAATTATCACACACTAGTACAAAAAGGGGCATTTGCGTCCGGAGTTTTGGACGTTTTGCGTCTGGAATACTCCAGACGCATATGCCATAGACGCAATTGGTTCGGACTATCTGCGTCCGGAGTTGACCCGGACGCAGATAGTCACCAGCTGTGTCCGGAACTGCCCAGGTCCGGACGCAGCTGGTCATTCATATATTTTTTAATTAAGCAGCTGTGTCCGGAACTGGGCAGTTCCGGACGCAGCTGGTAATTTTTTATTTTTTTAAATATACTATCTGCGTTTGGAATTGGCCAGTTCCAGACGCAGATAGTCATTATTATTTTTAAAAAAATAAAATTATTTGATAAAAATTTAAATTGATAATAATAATAAATACAATTTGTTTCCTGTACAAAATTGATATCATTACACATACTCACTAAAACTTAAATGAGGACTCAACTTTATTCTATTTAGCCTCACACTTTGAGTCGTTTAATCAATTTTCAAATCAGGTCAAAGCAGTTCATAAAGTGGATTTGAATCTCTCATGATTGTAAGGGAGCACCATTCAATTATAGGTTGCTGCTGCCTATACAAGGACATTGTTGTCCCATATTGTTAACCAGTAAATGTTCCTGCAAGTAGTACATTTAAGCAAACAATCCTACATTTGTGAAATGTTAGGGTTTTGAAGTGGAAGATACCTACCTTGAAGTTGAACGGTCGATGAGAGGCGGCGTCTCAGTCTTCTATGTTGTTGCAGGGGCGGCGCACGGTGGTTGGTGGCAACGGGGAGAGGGACCGGTGGGAGACGGAGTCTCCGTTTGCTATGTTGCCGCAGTGGAGGGCGGGGAGCGGCGTCTCAGTCTTCTAAGTTGTCGCAGGGGTGGGGCGGGGGCAACGCACGGCGGTTAATGAATATACACAAATCGTCCAAAATATTAATATTTGTAATAAATAAATATTTTCAAAATTATTATAATGATAATTAATAGTATCAAAAATATTTAATATAGAGTATATTAATAATCTTAATAAAATTCTATTTATAATCAAAAAAATTATTATTTTTTTGTTAATGAATATATGGAAAAGGTTAAAATCATTGTAAAGGAAAACTATTAAATAGATTTTAAAAATTATTATACTATAATATTATTATTAGGTAGTCTTTTCTTTCTTTTATTATTATATATAATTAAGAAATTAAGGAAATAATTGTAATTAAGCTTAATAATGGAGAATTAAAAACTTAAGGAATTGAAAGTAAACAGAGCACTTAAATGGTAATAAAATTCTATTTATAATAAAAAAACATATTAATGCTTTTTAAAATTATTTCCCAATTTTTCCATATTTATTTTAATAATAATATAATTATATAAATCATATTACATATCCATTTTTCTAAAATAAATGAAATCAAACGAGTCATATATTATTGATACTTTTGCATTGATCTTATAATCAAATAAATGTGCAATTTTAAATATTATATTTATTTAAAACTTCACCTTTAATTTTATTATTTAAATATATATTCCTTGTTTGGTAAAATAGTTAGCTAATCAGCCAATTTTAACTTATTTGACCACTATTAGCTATTTGACTTGGTTAAAATATCAATATAAGTGTTTGGTTAATCAACTTTTTGTAACTCCATCATGCTAAAATTTAAAAAGTTGCTAAAAGTAACTTTTTCAATCAGTTTTTTTAGAAAAGAAATTATACCAAACGACTATCAACTAACAGCTAATTACCAAATACATTTCTACAATCAACTAATTTTATCAACTATTTATACCGTCTAACCTAACCAAACATGGCCATTTACCAAATAGGACCATAATAATTTTTTTAAAAAAATTAATCCGTGCATCGCACGGGTAATTTACTAGTTAAACTAAATAGGCCAGGCCTATATATACCAGACTCGGCTTTCAGGCCTACAGGCCTGGCCTATATATATATGTGTGTGTGTGTGTTCTATTTTATACCTAATATATATTTTTATATTTACAATACAATAGCAAGTATATATAATTATCAAACTCTAACCCTCCACCTCCAAAATCTCATTCTAAATTATGATTCAACTACAAACATTGCTGCTAATCATGTTATATGTATTCTTATTGTTTAATTTTTTTATTAACTGTTCTTACTGTTATAATATTTAATAAAATATCGCAACTTAATTATGTGAGTTGATTGTTTATTATTTATAATATTATATAGGATAACAAATAATAATACAATTCAACTTAGGTATTTTTGGTAAATTTTGTACATATATACTTTAAAGGGTTTAAAATGGAGGCCTTAAATAGGCTCAAAGCCTATTTATGATCTATTTTGAAGCCTTTTTAAAAGCCTATATGTTAAATAGGCTTTTAAAAAGGCTTCAGGCCAGACCATGCCAATTGTAGGCTCAGGCTTGAGCCTAAAAAAAAGCCTACATGCAGGCTCAGGCCTAGGCTCAAGCTCTAGATTTCCATAGCAGGCCCATGCCTAAATTTCTAAAGCTCTGCTCGGCCTAGCCTATTTCCATTCCTAAGCGTATTCCTTCACTGTGGCGTATTCTTCTGAGATCTTCAATTATTAATTTAATAAATTAATTTTTAATGACATAATTTAATATAATAATTTATAATATTCTTAATTCAATACTAAAGTTAATGTTTTAAAAAATAAAGTAATTTTTAATATTTTTAATCCAATAATAAAAAATTGGCAGTAATGCGAATTGAATTCATAACAATTGAATTTAAAAAAAAAAAAACAAAATTGAGTTTAACATGTCATAAAGAAAAAATAATCCACTAATATGTTTTTTTTTTTTTTTTGACAATTTTCTCAACGACGGCGATGTCTCAAATAATCCATTTCATTTTGCACCACTATATATACAAGATCCTTTTAGAGACATATTGAGTTGTATAGCATAGAGACTCTCTCTTGCGCGCAGGGGATGCAAATCAAATCTCAAAATGAGCATGAAAAGGCTTGACTCGTGTACGCTGGCACCTGTGGTCACGAATGTCATCTAGAAAAGTGACTGACCTTGCGTCGGGCTAAGTTATGCCAACTTTTCGAAAATATTTTCCAACATTTTTAACTACTATTCGAGTGGTAACATGCATGTACTACTCGGGTGGAGGACTTACCATTCGGTCAAATGGGTTTGACCGAATGGTAGTCTTTCACTCCTCTCGTAACCTTCCGGGTACCTCTCGTCACTGTTGCAAAAATCCCCGCCTAGGCACCCACCTAGGCGCTCCTAGACCGAGGCGAATTGCTCCCTAGGCGTTCGCCTAGGTGGCCGGCCACCTAGGAGGCCGCCTAGTGCCTAACTGGGCCGAGTTGGCGGCTGACTAGGCCAAATTTGGCTGAGTTAACTCACCCAACTCGACAAAGTTAGCCGAGTTAACTCGAGCGAGTCGGCCTTGTTAATTTTATTATACATATACATATTTATTTAAATTTAGGTATTTATATAAGTAAGAGAAGTAAGATATATATATATAATATAATATATAACATACACCCACACACATGAAGTAATTTTTTTGTTTTTATAGGTCGTCGCCTAGAACCGCCTAGGCGCCGCCTAGACCGCTTAGGAGCTAGGCGCTAGTCTACCGCCCGACTAGCGCCTATCACCTACTACGACCATGCCTCTCGTAAGTACGATTTGGAGTAGTTACCTCTCGAACTGCTCACGTTTCGAACAATTCGAACCACTTTTCGGAGTACGCGCGGTTCTGGATATTAATTCTAATGTTACGAAATTAATTACGAGTTAATTCTAATTCTAAATTTTAGAATTAATTTCCAGAGTAATGGTTGTCTATTATGAAGGTTACACAGACTGATTTTATTATCAATTTTAATGCCATGATAAATGTTATTTATCCACCTTTCTCGCTCCTATATAAGCCCTGGTTGAGTATGTGATTTTACACACTAAAAATTCTAATTTTCTCTCTCGAAACTCTACTCAACCTCCTTCTCAAACCTCCTGTGTTCATCACTTGTTCTAGTTTGCGATACTCATTTGTTTGAGTGCTCAAACATTGAGTCGTAGTACGTTTTATCTTGGAAAACCTAGGCTACAACGCTCCTAGCACTTTTGGGAGGTAGCAAATAAGGTTTTAAGGAAAGAGTGTCTCGCTCGACTAGTACTAACGTACACCTGAAACCTTTCTTTGATTGTGCTTGCATTATTTTCCAGAAATAATCTTTTTTTTTGTGGGATTATTTCACTACAAGCTTAAAACCTTATTTCTTGTTTCTCTAAATTTCCTTGAAGAAATGGAGAACCCGATATTGCCAGTCAACAACAATGGGGATGGAAATTTATATATTCAAAGTATCGGTTACAATGAAGTCTCAAATAGGAAGGGGTACAATCTATGGATGTGAAAAGTCATCTGATTCTCTATTGAAGTATGTCGAACTGTCCTAGTTTCTTGTTGAAGGGACTCTGGAGTTAAGTAGTATGTTCTTCAATAAAGGGCTTATATGATCTTCAAAGAAGGGCTTCTAGTACTCAAATGACGTGATCTTCAGCACGGGTGCATGTCGAACGTGTTCCAAATGATATCCTGACAAGACTTCGATAGAGTTTCGATATGTAGATTCTGAGAGCTCCCTTCCCTCCAAAATGAAGCCACTATTTTTAGTGGTGAAGGTGGGAGAAATCCAACAAATTTGATCATTTTGGATAATCCTCAAATTTAATTTAAAATATTTGAATTAAATGTGAAGAATGTATTAGGTCACTATCAGGTTCATGATCTCATCCTATCTTCAAATCAATTTAAATTATCCACAATTTTCAAAATGACAAATTATTATGTGGACAATGGTCAACACAGTGTTGTGTGGGCCATAAAAAATATTTTTAATATACTAAAAGTACATTATTTTTGTACTAAATGTACGTTATACAAAATGATATACTTTTAGTACTCAAATAATGTACTTTCTCTAAATACAAAGTACATTTTTAATATATTAAAAGTATATTATTTGTATACTGAATGTAAATTATTTGATAACATACAAAATAATGTACTTTCAATATTAAAATAATGTATGTTTTATTTATGATCCACATAACTGTGTGAACTATGGTTTACACAATAATGATTATTCCAAAATTATATGGTCCACATATATTCTTGATGGATCAAAATCAAGTCAAACTCATCCATTAACCAACCCAATTAATCCAAATAGTGTAGTCCAACTGAATTGAATATTCCTTCGATTTGGGCTGATAAATCCAACACCCAATTAGAGCAATTAAATATTTATTGGGTCATTTAGTCAACTCAAATAAATAAATATTAGACCAATTAAAGTAATTAATTATCACCAAGGCCCAATAGTACACAAATCAGAACATAATTATCACCAAGGCCCAATAGGACTAATTATTACTCCTCTGTCCCATTTTACTTGTCTTACTTTCCTTTTTAGTTTGTCCCAAAATATTGTCCTCTTTCTAAAATTAAACATCACTATCATCCTACTTTTCTCAATTTACCCTTATGACTTTTGCTTTTTTTATTGCTTTTATTTTCAAAATTATAAAAGTTGAGGGCATAATTAGAAAGCACATCACATTTACTTTAATTTCTTAAAAAGCATACAAAAAGCAAATGAGACATTCAATTCGGGAGGGAGGAAGTACTTATTAGTC
Source organism: Ipomoea triloba (assembly GCF_003576645.1). NCBI lineage: Eukaryota > Viridiplantae > Streptophyta > Magnoliopsida > Solanales > Convolvulaceae > Ipomoea > Ipomoea triloba. Next base: position 19,401,652 of record NC_044917.1, read on the forward strand.
TCAATAACTTATTCCCTAGCATCCAAACAATAAAATTAATATTCAAAACAATTTCTTTTTTTTCTTAAACTTAAATTCAATCCATCCTCAATTTTTTTTTTCCATTCCCGAGCCAAATAAGCTGTTATTGTTTCATTTTCTCTGTATTAAAAATATATATATATAACTCATCATCTAAAAAAGATGGAAAATCTACTCTGATCTGCTTGAACCATGCAGCCAACAAAACTTGTGAAGCAGAAATAAACTCGATCAGCAGCTTGGTAAATCATTGGGAGGAGGAAGTAAGCATTGAGAAGGATGTTGGCCGCCATTCACAACCAAACCCATAGCGAGCCCCCATGTGGTGTGTTCTTCAAGATGGCAATGTATGAACCACACCCCGGGATTATCCGCCACCAGCCTAATTGCAGCCCATCCCCCCACCGGCACCGCCACCGTGTTCCTCTCTGGCGGGTCCACCAGGTTGTACCCTGCCGGATCCTTCGCCACGTCAAAGTTCCCGAACCCCCTCCCCACAATGAAGAAATTGTGTCCATGGATGTGAATAGGATGGTTCTCCGGGTTCAAGAAATTGGTGTCCTGTAACACCATCTCTAACCTCGTACCGTATGGCACCACAAGCAGTCGTGTCCCGAATTCGGTGTTCATGTTTTCTGCCACGGGATCCACCCCGGTGTAGTTAAACGGGTGGGGTGGGTTCTCTGGGAAGTTGGGAGAGGTGCTGACATTCCTGTAATGGGATTCTAGGATCGACATTGAATGTTGTCTAACGAATGACTGGTTATTCATGGACGCGTAGAATTTCTTGTTTCTGTAACCTTTGCATGTTTCATTCGCCGGACAATCTTGCAGGTTCAGACTGATCGTTGTGATCACGCGCCTGTCGATCTTCTTCGGGACCTTACACGGGTAATCTCTGGATCCGAGGCTACGTAAACTGTCGGCAAACTTTGTCGCGAATTTAGTGTCGGTCATTTCAGGCAGATTGGAAGGCAGATCGTAATGGTGTTTTCCGGTAAGGGCATTATTATTTTTATTATTGGGTTTGTAATTAAAGAAGCCGATTGTGGTGGAATTATCGAAGGGGAAAACTGAGGTGAGATAAGGCCTGGCCGCCATGACAAACGCGGCGCCATTAGGGCCGTGGGGATCTTGATTTGCCGTTAGCAGGACGTTTGTTGTCTGTCCAGGGGCGACCATTATGGCAGTGGTGGTGAAGGGCTTTGTATAAACGGCGTCAATTTCCACCACCGTTAGTGTATGGTTTGCGACGGCGAAGAAGAGCTCGTCGTTAAGTGCTGCGTTTATGATCCTAAGCAAATATGTTTTTCCTTGTTCGATTGTCTCCACGAAAGTATCTACAAATTGATTGTCAAATAAATAATATTAAAAAAATTGTACTGTAATTAAGATTATATAAGCATGATTAATTTTTAACCTTAATTAATTACCTTTGGTAGAACAAGGATACAATGGTCCTGGAAGGCCATTGATGGTATAAGCATCTGAGGAATTAGGGCCGCTGCCATATAACATCATGTCATTCTCAATTGCTTCAACATCTCCATTCCACCACTCACCTATCACAATAATATTATTTCAAATCACTAGCAAGTTTATAAAGGTAAGTCGTCGGATGGTAAGTGTACTAATATTGGATTCAGTTTTAGTCCATTATGATCTTAAGCAAAAAAAAAATAAAAAATTAAAGAATTGAAATATATTTAGAAAGAATTGCATACCGAATATAATGGGAATATCATGTTGAATTTTGGTTGAAAATGGATAAGGCAAGCGAGGGTAGATGATGAAGGCACCATGGACACTTGAACGTTGCCATCCAAGATGGGCATGCCACCATAGCGTTCCTCTTTGATTAATGATTTTGAATTTGTAAGTATAAGATCCGCCAGGTCCAATAGGACATTGTGTAATATAAGCTGGACCGTCAGCCCAAGCCGTTCTTATCTGTCTAACACCATGCCTATTTAACAATCACACAAAAAAGGAATATATTATATTTAGCAATAATTCAACACATGCTAATTAGAAAAATATTTGAATATGGTTTTCCGTGTAGATCAAATTGATTGCCAAGTTGCACATAAGAAAATTATTTCATAACAATTTAATTAAACTCGTTGCTCTACATAGGTTTAGGAGTCACCGAAGTCCAAATATTACATCCACCTTGGAATTGAATTGACCTATGTCTATATAGTTAACCGTGTATCATGTGACATATATATCTAGCTGCAGCTTAAATTATAAAATCATGTCACAAATAATTAAATAAAATTGTCTGATAAAATAAGTTTTAACTTTTTCTTTAATCTATCATAAATTAAAATTACTCAAATAAATAATTACATTTACTCATTATATTGTTAAATAATAATAATAATTAAACATACATTTTAATTGGATAAATTTTGTCCGGCAAACACAGAACTGTATAAACATGGCTAGGTACTGCACTTTGTACTAGAGCGAAGTACACTTTTAAGAAGAGACGAGAGGTTAAGTGCCAAAAAAGAAATTGATCGATAGACAATTACCAGTGGAGAGTAGTGTTTCTTGCAACCCGATTAGTAACTTTAATCTCAACATTGTCACCTTCATGAACTATGATGGTTGGCCCGGGATATTCTCCATTTATGGTTAGCACTTTCCTCATATGGCACAAACGTTCTACATCCTTCCACTCCACCTAAAAAAGATACTCCATCAATCATAACAAAATTAGCATACTTATTTAAAGTGTACCATTTATCTATAAAGATGACCGCAGTTTGGATCGAATTATCCGTTTGAACCAAACCATATACTATAGAAATTAAATCAGAATCTAAAAGGTTTTGGTTCCTGTTCGAGAATATTAGGAATCGGGACAGCCAATTCAGGTTCAAAACCTGTCGGTTCAGATTTTTAATCAAAACTAATTCATTTCTAAAAAGATAGGTAGGCAACTTAGTCTTAGTAAAATTAAGTTTAAGCTCAATTTTTCTTTTTAGTTTAACTTTAATATTCGATATAACCATTTAAAAAATTATAATACAAAAATGTAAAAAAAAAAAAAACGAAATTGATTGTTGAATTTGGATTGTTTTAAAATATAGAAATTAGAAGTTTTTTTTTTTTTTTTAAATAGTTCAAACCTGAACCAAAACTTTCCTAAAAAGTTTTTATTTTGGTTCGCCATTTTTTTAAAATTGGGAATTGTCAATTCGGAACTGGAAGAGAGTGACACCATCATTATCTATGTACTAGTTTTTTCACGCGCGTTGCGCGAATAAGATAATGCCCAATATTTATTTTTAAATAAGTACTTCAAAGTATATCACTACAAGATTATATAGGAGATGTTCATGCATATGTAATTGAATATAATGTTGAATTTGTTTATTTAAATCGGTAATTGAAAGTATATGAATGCAAGACAATATATGAGAGATTGATTATAATTGTCACTAAAATAAATGTTTGCAATTTTGTAAAAACAATAGTCAAAATACTTAGTCTAAAAATGATAGTATAAATAAATACTACTTTTTTTTAAAACAAATAAATATTACTTTTGGTAATAAAAATTTATACATTTTAAATCATATTAATAAAGAAATACAATTTACCTCTAAAGTGAACAACTGTGATTTAGTCCAAAAATATTACGGGGTAGTTTCTCGCTTTAATTTATTGGGTTATTTGAATGTCTTCTTTGTCAACAAATCATCCCTAAGTAGTTAATATGATTGGCTTCAATTTTTTTTTTTTTTAATTTTTTCTATGTTATTAATAGAATACTTGGTAAATAAATATATAACATTATTTTGTATGATAACATTGATACGGAATATTTAATTACAAGATAGTGTAAAAAGAAGACAATGAATAACATAATGTAGTGAATATAATTAATTAATGAATTTGAAGGTAATGAAATTATATCTCTTTTACTATAAGAGTAATAGAATGGGTACTTAATTCTCAATAATATACTCTAATATATTTTTAGTATATGTTTAACAATTATGCCAATTCTAATTGGGATGAGATTCAAACATAAGACCTTTCTTATAGAAATTAATGGGTAAGTTAAAAGTTAACGGAATATTCCGTTACTAAGTTTAATTTATATTTTATACTAACGGAATGTGGGGTTATTAAGTTATTTATTTAAGGAAAGAAAATAATATAGGGTAAAGAAGGAAAATCATAAAAGATTACTAAAATCAAAATAATATGAACAATTCGTTTAAGTAAATAATTACACCAATATTTTTTTCTTCATGTGAAAACCCAACTTTATTGGCTCTTATTAAGATTGTAGACCTTTAATAATAAGACGAAAAGTAGAATTCTATCAAACACAAGACAACCGTACTTATGACATGATGACAAAAATTTATAAATATAAGAAATAAGGAATTAAGAAGAATGAAATTAGAAGACTTACATTGAACGTAAATTGTGTCGTTGTTGATGAGAAAGAAGATGGCAGTGATGACAAAACTAGTAAGACTATGCCAAAGATTGATAGCTTGTGGGGGCTTCCCATTTACAAGTTAAGAGGATTATATATGACTAAAATTCAAGACTAAAGATAGACTAAAGAACATGCAGATTATTAATAATGCTACACCTCTTATCAGTTCTCTCTGCCTTGACTAATGACTAGTTGCAACTCCATGAAACCTCATATATATAGAGTGGATGTTCCTCTTGTAGTTGAGTTACTTGCAAATGTGGTCAAAATATATAATAGGGAAAATAATCTTTTCATCCTTACATTTATATGAAACAACGATTTCAGTTATCAATAATTCATTCAATTGTTAATGAGTATTATTGATCTTTTAATTGTTCACGATATTGATAATTTTGGACTCTCACCACAAAAAATGGTTAGTCTATTAAAGTACCTATTAACGTACAGGTCGAAGCTAAGCTAAGAACCAAAATCGTCACCTCGTTTAAAGAGGGACCAAAACTGCATCTCGTGAAAACTTAGAAATGTTGGGTGGAGATCTGGAAGCTAAGGCAGAGTCTAGTATCTTGTCATCAAAACGTAGCGCTAACTATTATGCAAGTATAAGAAAATAAACTTACGCCGCCTTTTCTACTAGCTATAGTGTTTGGCGTAGTGATAAATGTTTAATCTTGACAAGAAAACTTATAAAGCCTATGTTAATAAATGAGATGAGTGACTAAAATTAAATGCTACTCCGTATTTTGTATACAACTATAGAGTTAATTTTATTTTTTGTCATAGATTTATAGGTGGCGGTTCACTTTTTGTCTTTTTTTTTTTTTTTTTTTTATCAAAACATTGTCATTTGGTCATAATATTATTGTGGCATGACTATTTTTTATCATCCGTCAACAAAAGCATTGAAATGCCGTTAAATACAAGGACATTTATATCTTTTTTATACAAAGTAGGTTGACCCGCTATACTTTTATGTTTATATTTTTGAAAAAAAAAATTCATAATTGAAGACCGAAATGCATTTATATTTAACGATATGATATTTAAACAATTTTGTTGATAGAGGACAAAAAATGATCATGTCACAATAATATTAGGACCCAAAGTGGATGTTCTGAAAAAAAAAAAAA
>NC_044917.1:19407833-19475884 GCF_003576645.1 Ipomoea triloba
ATTTTTTTTTTTTTTTTTTTTTTTTTTTTTTAATCAAAACATTGTCATTTGGTCATAATATTATTGTGGCATGACTATTTTTTATCATCCGTCAACAAAAGCATTGAAATGCCGTTAAATACAAGGACATTTATATCTTTTTTATACAAAGTAGGTTGACCCGCTATACTTTTATGTTTATATTTTTGAAAAAAAAAATTCATAATTGAAGACCGAAATGCATTTATATTTAACGATATGATATTTAAACAATTTTGTTGATAGAGGACAAAAAATGATCATGTCACAATAATATTAGGACCCAAAGTGGATGTTCTGAAAAAAAAAAAAAGACTAAAAGTGGACTATGACCTATAAATAATCTATGACAAAAAATGAAATTAACTCACAACTATACATATAAAGACACGAAGTGCTTTTTTTTAAAAAAAATAATATTTCTTTGTGAAATAATTAAATAATAAATTAGTCAATTTTAAATATTTTTTTGTTTAATAATATATTGATTTGGTAAGTAAGAAAGAGGAGATTGAAAAAATTAGAGTAACATGTCAGATTGCCTGTCTCTGAGCTAGCCTTCTTCTCCGGCTGAATTGTTTGTCGCCAATTTTGGCTGTTACCACAAATTATAAGTATATTTTATTGTGCCACTGGTTTATTTTTATAATAATTATTAATAATTAAGTTAATTAATTGCCTTCATGCAGTGTTTACTCTATTATCAACTAATGGAATGCCATTAGAAATGCTCCACTGGATTTGCCTGCAAGTTGGCTGGGGATCTTCATCTACTCCCTATAATATTATTCCGTTGAATTGGTATAAAATTATTTGGTTGAATTGGTATCAAGTAGTTACTAAATTATAAGAACTTAGACTTAAATATATGACAGTACATGGGATATGCCTTGAGATGACCCTATTGCTGGGTTGACTTAGTGGTTGTGGTGTAAACACAAGTCAGCTAATGAGGCTCATAGATCATTATTTTCATTTTTTTTGAAAATATTTCATAATTGCTTGTTTGATTTTATTTTAAGGTGTGTTTGGAAATCCGAAAAATAATTTCTAAAGTTAAGTTTTTGGTTTTTGAGTGTTTGGCAAGATGGAAAAATAAGGTCAATGGAAAATGTGCTCTTAATGGAAAATGAGTATGTGTTTTAGGAAAATGACTTCTCCTTTTTTGGGAAGTCATTTTCCAAGTCTCTCTACGACACCTTTGTTGCTTCTCTCTACCAGACCAAGCCCTGCCCTCTATCACGATTCATTTTTTAGAAAACATTTTTCAGATGTCATTTTCCTACTTTTCAAAAGGACCCTTAATTGAAAATCAGCTTGTTGACAAATTAAAAAAGTTATATATATATATATCCAATAAATAAACTAAAATTGTAATTAGCTACTCTTGTCATAAAGCTCACCTGACGATAAGTATGTTCATGCAATTCTTTTAATACTATAGGCCATGGATGCATTTGCTAAGAATCTTTGGTGAAATATGTAATATGCATATTCTTCCACTTTCATTATCACTCACCTACCAATGTAATATATTGTGCTTGCATCTTATATTATTAATTGCATACCAACTAGATATCTAGCTAGGCTCAATGGTGCAAATGTTTAATTTAAGAAAAGTGAACTGTCTGGCTAGGCTAACATGCATGCATGCCATCTCTATCATATCGCACTTCAATTTTGGCTCAAATGATTATTTTTTATTTCCAATATAAATATATATAATTAACAAAATGATAAATATATAATTCAATATATAGTTAATATATAGTTAATGATTTTCGTAGCACACAAATTATACAAGAGAAATAAATTACATTAGAAAGATTTTGTGTGACGACTTCGACGAAGAAAGTATTGGCAAGAATTAAACTTGTGACCTTCATGCACAAGAATCATGCTTTAGTCACTTGACTACTCTTTTCAGGTATGTACATTCTATTTTAAAGCTGGGTGGGATCGGTCAATTTACCGTAGTCAATGAATAAAAAGAATTTTGAACATTAAGAGGTAAAATTAGGAGAGAAATATAGCATTATTCTAAATTATAAAACATCACATTAGATATAATTTTTACGCTTAAAAACATGTATTAATTTTTTATACAAAAAAAATAACAATGAGAATCATACACTGATACAAGAAAAGTACATTATTTCCATTGTTGTAGCTTATAATTAATTATGGAATAATTACTTGTGGCCTGATTTATTAGATAAGATTAGCTAAAATTTATTAATATCCAATCCAAAACATGTAACATGCATTTGCAAAATATCTAACAATTAAATAATTTAACTTGTGGATTATGATTTGAATAATGTAATTAAATATGTTTTATCCTACTTTATATGAAGATTGACATAGATAGGAAACATGTAGAAAATGACCTGTATTTCTTTTCTTTTTAATTTTTTTTTTTAATTTCCTTCAATCTTATTAAAGTTGGTAGCTTTTTGCATGGGAAACTTCTAAGGAACAAAACTAAAAACCAATTTTAAGCTGCAAATCTTGGAAGTATCCAAACAATAACCTTAGCTTATTCAGAAGAACATTTTTCGATCTGTTGGTTCCATGAGCTGTTCAAGATGCTTTTTCGTCCTATGGTCAATTCTTTGTTTATTCTGTAAGTCTGTAAGGCCCTCCTCAATAGTATGGGATTTTAAGGGGATTTTGCAGGTATGATTAGGAGAGAGAAAATGAGAGTGGAGGAAAAAAGAAAAGAAAAAAAAGAAAAACAAAACAAAATAAAAAAAAAAAAGCCTCAAGCACGCGTGAGGCGCGGAAAGCTAATATGGTGGGGCCCACCATAACCTGCAAAATCTCCAAATTGCAGGAGAAAAATTTCATATAAAAGAACAACTTCCCATTTGTTCAAAATCTAAGTTGTGAGTTTGTTTCCTTAATTTTTGTGCCCAAACCAACTATTGGGGAGGGCCTAAACATACTACTCATTACCATCCAGCCCCACTAATTAAAAAGGCAATAAGTCTCATCAACAGCTTTAGCATATACCATTCTTAATTAATTGTTATGCTACTACACAATGATATATAATGCATGTGAATGTCATACTACCAAGACATGTTGGGTAATGCCTCCTTCCCCTGAAAGCATGCACATTCAGCTCATACTCACGAATATATATCCACTTATATAAAGTTTAAGGAAAATTTTAAGTTGTGGATTGAAACCTATGAATCTTGTATTTGGTACCACTCTAAGTGAATGGTGAGGATTTGAGTTTGTACCGAGTGTTATGAGGATATTGTCACACAATATCTTGTAAAAATTTAAATATTTTTACTAAATTTTTTTGTTTCTAAGCAGTATAAGGGTACTTATGACGATCGGCACCTCAAACTTTCTTTATAATTTAATTTCATAAAAAAAAACCTTAATTAAAACCAACAACTTCGCAATTGGTTAGAAGGTTTGTAATACAACTCTAAAGTCAAATGAGGGACGGAGCCAGAAATTTTTTGAGTGGGGGCGAAGTTTAAATGACGATAGAAATGTCAATTTTAAAATATCAAATAGCCAAGGTTAAAATACAAAATACATTATAAATTACAATAGAATATTTTTGATAGTTTTGTCATAAAATGTAAAAATATTTATGACAAAATATGAAACATAATCAAATAGATAAAATAATTTGAATAATACTATATTCATAAATATTTTTTAATTTTAATTTTTTAATTAGATCAACTTTAAGTTTTTCTAAATTAACTCGAATACAATGAAATATAATACAAACTTGTATACTACATTAATTAAATGATTCATAAAAAGTAGACTAAAAGAGCATTTAATTTATTAATTAAATGATTTATAAAAGTAGACTAAAAAATATTTAATTTATATTGGGAAGGAATGAAAGAGATAAAATAAACAAGTGAAGATAAGCAAAAATGTTGTTAATGACATTCCAACTTACAACCATACACTTTCAATTATTAAATTTGGAATTCAACTAAGTAAGCTACTCGAACTATTAGTATTTTATGTTGAATATTTATATAGTAATGGATATTAATGGTTCAGATGTCAACCATGCAAGCTTAAATAATATTTGGAGTTGTGGAGTTATAAGTATTATTTAGTTTGGTGGAGTTGATTTTGGATGATCGAGAGATACCTCGAGAGGTCAGTTTATTCGAAAGATCAGTTCGCGGAACATCGGTGTCTCGAGAGATAGGAATGTTCGAGAGATACATCGAGAGATTAGTTCGATCGACAGATGTCTCGATGGTCTTTTTGTAAACTTCCAACTCTCGAGAGATGCGAATCTGTGAAGCGTTCTATGACTCGAATGCTGATCTGATATATGTAAGGGTAAGTATTGTACACATGTTTTAGTATCTCTTGTTTTGCAACAGGTATATTGCATTGGGGATATTAAGACTAGAATGTGTTTTAACACGTTTATCATGCATGGGTACGTAACTTACGTAAACCGGATTATCCTATCCAAAATCGGTTGGAATTCAAATATATGGTTGAAGGTGGTTTACCAACAGCCATAAACTTCTAGTAACTGCTCCCAACGGTTAGAAATTTTTCTATAAATTCTAGGGAGTGTCATCTGATGAACATAGCAAGTTTTTGCATTCTATCAAGTTATTTCACGGTTCAAATCTCTCCTAAAGTTTCTTTTCAAGCAACAAAGAACTTTGTTTCATCTTCTTGTATCCCATAAGATTTAGTCTTGAAACCTCGTTGCTTTGTGAGAGGGAAGATTAAAAGCTTATAGGAAAGTGATATCACGCCTGAAGATCTCATTTCCTCGTTTATGTTATTCCTCATATTCCTCTCTTAAACCAACAATCTATAAGCTTTTAATACCAGTTTCTGAGGAATGATGAACTCTGGGTTCCTTGACTTTGCTGTCAACATTCCAAAGTTGGAACACTTTGAAGGCGTGGGCTTTCACAGATGGCAAAAGAAGATGAAGTTCCTCCTTGCGGCCCTGAATGTGGCATATGTGCTGAGCACCCCGAAGCCAGTGGAGCAAGAGAATGAGACGCTTAAAGCCACCCGTCGCCGACTCAAATGGGAGAATGATGATCTCGCCTGCCGTGGTCATATTCTGAACGGTATGTCTGACACCCTCTTTGATATTTATCAATATGAGGAATCCTCTAAGGATTTGTGGGATGTGCTTGAGGCAAAATATATATCTGAGGATGCCTCTAGCAAGAAATTCCTGGTAAGTGAATTCAATGAATTCAGAATGGTGCACAATCGCTCAGTCATGGAACAATTCCATGAGATTGTCAGAATCCTTGGACAGATAAGGCACCATGACATGAATATGGATGACTCCATTGCCATTGCCAGTATCATAGACAAGTTGCCACCTTCATGGAATAAGGTACATCGTGCCTTGATGCAAAGGAAGGAAGAACTTACCATGGAGCAACTGGGTTCCCACCTGTATGTGGAGGAAGGGATCAGACAGAAAGAGAGTAAGAAAAAAAGCGGTGGGAGGTTAATCGGGGCTTCAGGTTCTACCAAGGCAAACCATATGGGAACCGCAAAGGGAAAGGGAAACCGGGAAAAACCTCAAAATCTTCTAAGTTTAAGAAGAATGGAAAAGGGAAAGGAAAGGCATGGGTTAAATGCTGGGTGTGCAACGGTCCACACTTCAAAAAGGACTGTGAAGTTTGGAAAGAAAAGATGGAAGGCATATCTTCTGGTAATCATGGCCAAGGAACTGGCCAATGGAAACAAGGTAAAATCGTTAATCTCGTTTCTGATAGCACTGAAAATTTCATTGCTATGATATCTGAAGTTTATGTCATGTAGACTAATGACTCGTGGTGGGTTGACACTGGGGCTACCAGGCATGTCTGTAAGGATATAAATCTTTACAAGATTTATAAAAATCTGGAAGATGGTCCAAGCCTATACATGGGAAATGATTCCATGGTGAAGGTGAAAGGGATTGGACAAGTGGAGTTGCTTCTCACGTCTGGAAAGAAGCTGACTCTCACGAATGTGTATCATGCCCCAGATGTTAGAAAAAATTTAATTTCTGGCATTGTACTGAACAAGTGTGGTTTTAAACTTGTATTTGAAGCAGATCGTTTCATTTTGTCCAAGGCCGGTACGTTTGTAGGCCAAGGATTTCTGTGTTGTAATATGTTCAAACTTAATATTAGTAAAGTTGATGGTTGTGTTTACACAGTGCGTTCATCATCTTTATGGCATTCACGTTTATGTCACGTAAATTATTTTCGTTTATTTGACATGGCTAAAGATGGATTAATACCATCTTTTGAGTTGAACAAGGAACCATGCAGTGCATGCATGTTAAATAAAATAACTAGGAATTCCTTTCCTAGTATAATAAGGAATTCAACTTTGCTTGAATTAGTGCACAGTGACCTGTGTGATTTTCATAGCAACCCTTCATTGGGAAATAAAAAGTATACAGTCACTTTCATAGATGACTATTCGAGATATTGCTATGTGTACCTCCTACATTCCAAGGATGAGGCCTTGGAAAAGTTTAAAATATTTAAGTTGGAGGTTGAATTACAAACTGGTCAGTTGGTGAAAAGATTACGCACTGATAGAGGTGGTGAATATTATGATTCTTTCAATCCGTGGGTATCATTCACGAGACCACAGCACCATATACTCTACAGCAAAATGGAGTGGCAGAAAGGAAAAATAGAGTGCTCAAGGAAATGATAAATTGCATGTTATCAGTTTCCGGATTAAGTGAAGGTTTCTGGAGAGAAGCCATGTTGACCGCTTGTTATGTACTCAACAGAATTCCTAACAAAAGAAGTAGGGTAACACACCCTATGAACTTTGGTTCAACAAGAAACCCAACCTGAATTATTTGAGAGTCTGGGGTTGCAGGGCTGTGGTAAGGTTGCCAGATCCTAAACGTAAAGGTCTAGGGGAAAAGGGCATTGATTCTATCTTTATAGTATATGCAGTACACAGCAAGGCATATCGGTTCTATGTGATAGAACCTAATGACTATGTCTCGATACATACCGTTATAGAGTCACGGGATGCTATCTTTGATGAAAATAGATTCACTTCGATAGATAGAACCAATGATTTAATTCCTAGTTCAAGTAAATCCAAAGATGTTGATCAAGTTCATGATCATGCAGGGTCAAAGGAACTTGAACTTAGGAAAAGTAAAAGAACCAGAAAGGCAAAAACATTTGGTCCGGACTTCCAAATGTATTTGGTCGAAGGTTCGAGAGGTACCTTGGAGACCACAAATCTTCACTACTTCAATATAGAAGGTGATCCCTCGTCATTTGAGGAGGCTATGAATTCTCATGATGTTGCTTTCTGGAAAGAAGCAATTAATGATGAAATGGATTCCATCATGGGAAATAACACTTGGATATTAACTGATCCTCCGAGTGGTTGTAAACCTATCGGGTGCAAGTGGATCTTCAAAAAGAAGATGAAAGTCGATGGGTCAATCGAGAAGTTCAAAGCCAGGCTTGTCGCACAGGGCTTTAAACAAAAGGAAGGAGTAGACTTCTTTGACACTTATGTACCTGTAGCGAGGATTGCTACCATTAGATTGTTAATTGCCATTTCGGCTATACACAATCTTGTAATTCATCAAATGGATGTTAAGACTGCATTCTTAAATGGTGAATTAGAGGAGGAAGTGTACATGAAGCAACCAGAAGGCTTCGTGGTTGCTGGACAAGAGCATAAAGTTTGCAAGTTAATTAAGTCACTTTATGGCTTAAAGCAAGCCCCTAAGCAATGGCATGATTGGTTTGATCAAGTGGTGCTAGCTAATGGGTATAGGATAAATCAATCTGATAAATGTATCTACAGCAAATTTGATAACCAAGGACAAGGGGTTATTATTTGCTTATACGTAGATGACATGTTAATTTTTGGAACTAATCTGGAAAAGGTTAAGGAAACCAAAGAGTTTCTTAGTTCCAGTTTCTCCATGAAAGATTTGGGAGAAGCAGAAGTTATTCTTGGAATAAAAATTACTAAAGTGCAAGGTGGTGTTAGATTAACACAATCTCATTATATTGAGAAAGTGTTAAAAAGGTTTAATCACTTGACTGGTTCTCCAGTTTCTACTCCTATGGACCCTTCGTTGAAGTTAATTCCAAATGAAGGTAATCCAGTTTCTCAGTTAGAGTATTCGAAAGTGATAGGATGCTTAATGTATGCAATGACTAGTACTCGTCCTGATATTGCGTTTGCAGTAGGAAAGGTGAGTAGATACACTAGTAATCCCGGTGCAATACATTAGTTGGCATTAAAAAGAATCTTGAAATATCTGAATAAAACCATTGATTATGGTTTGGTGTATTCGAGAGATATCTCCATCCTGGAAGGATATTCTGATGCTAGTTGGATCTCAAATCAGGAAGATTATTCCTCAACTAGTGGATGGGTGTTTCTGCTTGGAGGAGGTGCAATCTCCTGGGCTTCTAAAAAGCAAATTTGCATTTCAGATTCAACTATGGCATCTGAATTCATTGCATTAGCTTCTGCATGTAAAGAAGTTGAGTGGCTAAGGAATTTGATTATGGAAATTCCAATTTGGCCGAAACCGATGTCACCAATTTTAGTGCATTGTGACAGCGCTACTACACTGGCCAAAGCATATAACAATGTTTATAATGGCAAGTCAAGACACATAGGCATGTGACACAGCTATGTGCGGGAGCTCTTAGTTAATGGTGTTGTAGCACTTGACTTTGTACGGTCCCGGTTCAATTTAGCGGATCCGTTTACTAAAGCCTTGGCAAGGGACATGGTGTTGAAAACATCGGAAGGGATAGGTTTAAAACCCAACTTTAGTCGAGAGGTGAAGGAAAGCACAACTCACGCCTAAGTTATTACGTTAGGTCCTGAGTTCAATGATTGATGAGTACTTCATTAATCGGCTGCAAGTACTAAATAAAAGGTATCCCTAAAGTCAGTACTTGGTTTTTCTGCATGAGTGAGAGGATGAGATTACTCTTAACTAATCCTTTGAGAAAATGCTTACTGCAGGGCATGATTTAAAAGATTAGCCTATGTGAACATGAAGTGTAGCCGCTTCAAGAGCTTAGGGTTTGGCTTGATATGTTCATGAATGGATACGGACACATGGCTGTTAATAGTGTTAAGTTTTGAGATTTGTGACTGTAAAAATTTGTGTGTATTCTACCTACATTTCTTCAAAGAGACTGCGTGGTTCAAGGTTCGTCCACCATTGCAATCCGAATTGATGTATCGCGTATTATAATATGTGGAAGTTCAATCTTTAAGACACTTTCATTTATGCACAAGTTTTTGGATTTATCTTGGTAAAGCATTAACCTTTACTATATAAATAGAGGAGGATTGTTGGATATTTATATAGTAATGGATATTAATGGTTCAGATGTCTACCATGCAAGCTTAAATAATATTTGGAGTTGTGGAGTTATAAGTATTATTTAGTTTGGTGGAGTTGATTTTGGATGATCGAGAGATACCTCGAGAGGTCAGTTTATTCGAAAGATCAGTTCGCGGAACATCGGTGTCTCGAGAGATAGGAATGTTCGAGAGATACATCGAGAGATTAGTTCGATCGACAGATGTCTCGATGGTCTTTTTGTAAACTTCCAACTCTCGAGAGATGCGAATCTGTGAAGCGTTCTATGACTCGAATGCTGATCTGATATATGTAAGGGTAAGTATTGTACACATGTTTTAGTATCTCTTGTTTTGCAACAGGTATATTGCATTGGGGATATTAAGACTAGAATGTGTTTTAACACGTTTATCATGCATGGGTACGTAACTTACGTAAACCGGATTATCCTATCCAAAATCGGTTGGAATTCAAATATATGGTTGAAGGTGGTTTACCAACAGCCATAAACTTCTAGTAACTGCTCCCAACGGTTAGAAATTTTTCTATAAATTCTAGGGAGTGTCATCTGATGAACATAGCAAGTTTTTGCATTCTATCAAGTTATTTCACGGTTCAAATCTCTCCTAAAGTTTCTTTTCAAGCAACAAAGAACTTTGTTTCATCTTCTTGTATCCCATAAGATTTAGTCTTGAAACCTCGTTGCTTTGTGAGAGGGAAGATTAAAAGCTTATAGGAAAGTGATATGACGCCTGAAGATCTCATTTCCTCGTTTCTGTTATTCCTCATATTCCTCTCTTAAACCAACATTTTATGCATAAATATTGATTTTATAGGAGTAACATTAAATGCTATATATGCGCGCGCGCGCGCGCACACACACACGCACACACGCACGCACGCACACACACACACACACACACACACACACACACACACATATATATATATATATACTGGCCCCATAGTAGCTCCGACCATGGTTAAATGTTAGACTCTTGTAATAATTTAATAATATTATGAAAAATGAAACTGTAAGTAACTTGAGTGAAATTGCAAGCATACGAAATGAGTATTTGATAACATATTAATTCATTGCGATGAGAACAATAGTTTTGTGAATAATCTTATTATTGATTAATTCATAATGTTTGAAGTAAAGGAAGATATGTATTTATAAGGATGTAGAGAGTTCCAATTAGGATAGGAATGGTAAATGATAATATTCCCAATAATGTAGGGGGAGGGAAAAGGAATTCTAGTGTGTCTAGAATACAGAGTCATAATACGTAACCTCAAGCTTAAGGTTTTCTAGAGCTTGTCCCTTAGATCATTTGACATTATATTGTTGTAGTTAGTGGCTTGAAAAAGATGTTTGCCAGTTGGTCAATTGTCACAAGTTCTTTAGTAGTCAATGAGAAGATCATTGCGCGGTACTCAGGGGGCTAAGTCCAATTAAAACATTGACTTTGCCACGCCCACAGCCATAGGGCCTTTCCACCTCTCGTTGGGCTGCCTTCGCTATCCGTTGACGGTTGGAGAACTCGACCTAGCCTAGCTGGGGCGAGGTGGATTACTCGGGTGACTAGTAGATTACTTGTAAGGTGGGGTAGATCGCTTGGGCAGACTACTTGTCATATGGTGAGGTGGCAAGGTGGGGATGCACGTGCGATGTTTAGGCGGTTGGCAGAGAGAACTCTAAACATGCTTTGCGACATGTCGAACAAAGAAATGTTTAGTGGGGACATGCGGCACTTGGCGGGTCACGCGTGTTGCTGAGGAGGGCAGAGCACTGTGGTCGTCGCACCTGTCCATGACATGTGGCTATGGGAGTAGTATAAATGGCTGGCGTGGGGGTGGGGTGGGTGGGAGCATCCCGTTTAGACCATAATCAACATTCATCTTCTCTCTTCACTTTTCTCTCAGTCAAAAATGTAGTACATCAAGTGTCTTTTGCTATCCACTAGTTAACAGTAGTAGTCCACCCACCCGTAGTTAGGCTTGTTGATTGGGCCACTTGCAAGTGTGTTTTTCCATATTTATTTACACACTTTGTAGCCTGTTATATTTCAAGTGTATAGGGCCCTATCATATCAATATACTTTGCAAACCCTTACTTGATATCAACCCAGTTTTATGGTAGGCTTGGCATATATATTAAAAACCATGAATATTAAATAAAATTATAAATTAAAATTTATAATACTTATAAAGATTAATAATTATTATAATTGAAATATGTAGATAAGTAATTTTAAATTTTTAACTTATTGTAATAAAAATAAATACATACATATAATTATGAAATAAAGAAATTTTAAAAAAATTATATTTTTTTTGGGGAGAGGTGGGATATGGACATGACCAAAATTTTTATTGTTTAGCTCTAGCCGGTCCCACTCATATTTAATTTGACATTGATAAAAGTACTAACTCTAAACTAAATAAATTGAAGACTTTTTTTTTTAATGTTTTTTATTTTTCGGGTTATGGGTCAAGCAAAAATTTTTATTGTTTGGTGACTTGGTTCTACCCAAGCAATCTATATTTTAATTGGTCATTGATAAATGTAATGAATCTAACTTAATGAAATTGAAGAAACAAAACTTAATTTTTAAAAAAACTTTTGTGCTATGTGTTGGAATAGGCAAAAATTTTTATTGTTTAGCCATCCCAAACAAACTCACATTTTAATCGACTAAACCTTTCCAATTCAAATAATAATTATGCATATGGCAGACATACCTTCACATTTGACACTACATTAGAGGGAGGGAGAGAACTAACTCTTAGACAGGAATCCAAGAAATGTCTTCTGAGTAAAGATTTTAGAAGATATTCTTTTGTCAAAAAAAAAGTTTCATTTTTCTTTGACCATAATAAATAATTTCCGTTGATTTTATTTTCTGTTGATAGTCAAACACTAAAAAAAAAAATAAAAAATGAAAAGAGTTAAAATACATTCCTGAACTTTATACAAGAAGTGAACTAGGCCTCCGAACTTTTAGAACTTACAATTAAACCTATCAATTTGTTATTTTCGTACATTTAGACACAATAACAAGTTAATTACCTGCAATAGTAGGTAAATTGTTGATTTGGCATTTTTTAAATAAATAATAAAAATAAATTAATATAACATTAAAAAAAAAAAAAGATGGCAGGTCGGCCATGGCTGCCAATCCTGCCATCTTCTTCTGGGAAACTAATTTTTTTTTTTTTTAAAGAAGAAAAAGAGAAGATGGCAGCCATCTTCTAGCCTCCTTCTTCGTCTCCAGAAGAAGGGGCAACTAATTAAAAAAAAAAAAAAAAGATGACAGAGGGAAACTATTTTTTTTTTCTTTTTTTAAATAAAGAAGATGGCTGCCATCTTCTTGTTGCTTCCTTCTTCGTCTCTAGAGGCGAAGAAGGGAACTTAATTGTTTTTGTTTTGTTTTGTTTTTTTGTTTGTTTTTTTTTTTTTTTTAAAGAATAGAAGATGGCAGCCATCTTCTTCTTGCCTTCTTCTTCAGAGACAAAGAAGGGGGAACTAATTAAAATAAAAAGATGGCAGCCATGCCTGCTGCCATCTTTGGGGAACTTTTTTTTTTGTTTTTTTAAGTAGAGAAGATGGCAGTCTTCTTTTTGCCTCCTTCTTCATCCTCTGAACAATTTTAATTTATTTTTGTTTAATTACAGAGGATGGCAGCAGTGGCCGCGGGCCATGGCTGCCATCTTTCTTTTTCTTTTTTTTTTTTTTCAAAAAAAAATTATAGTAATTTATATTTATTATGTATTTGCCAAGTATGCTCATATGGCATGTAATGACTCTCCCATATAGGAGGTCATAAGATTGAGATTCGGTGGAGATGAACCCCTACTACAATGTAATAGGGTCAGTTGTATTCCAAAAACCTATAAGGTTGGTGTATTTCACCTTTTCTCCCAAAAAAAAAAAGAAAAGAAAAATGACTTTCAGAAGTCATTTTCTTTGTTTGCATATGAACCTCTCTCTCACACACATTTTAATTGTCTTATTTATTATTTATTAGTCAAATCATTTTTTGTCTTCTTTACTTATTTTTTAATGTTTTAAACAATTTTAAAATTTTTTTTGTGCGTAATGTTATTTTTAATGTATTTTTAAATATCTAAATTTTATATAATAATACTAATCTAAATATCATGTAAAATTAAATTTTAAATAACTTGAATCAAGTCTCATTAATCAAATCAAACTAAGATGGAAGGAATGCAGTTTTCATTTACTACTAGTGTATTACCCGTGTGATGCACAGATAAATTTTTTTAATTATATGTTTATATAATAAAATTAATGATGAAATTATAAATAATTCTAATATCTACTATATACTAATAAGAGCTAAAGAGAGTTAACCCTAAAATGGGTAGAAAAAAATGGCGGTCAAATTATTTAATCAAATGGATGGTTCAGATTGTTTAGATTTATATTTTTCCTTGAGATTTCCTAATTTATCCTTAATTATATGATTATCCGTTAAGTTTTCCGTTAAATATTTTCTTCTTCGTTAATATTCCGTTAACTTTTAACTTACCCATTAATTTCTATAAGAAAGATCTTAGGTTCGAACCTCATCCCAATCAAATTTGACATAATTAAGTTCACCACTCTATTTTACTCTTATTAAATTAAATAAATTAGTAGCTACAACAAAAAATGATACATATGTATTTCTTTAATTTAGAATTATGTGTCTACAATACCTTTATTTAAAAAAATTATTCATTGTCAAAAAATTAAATTAAATAAGAGAAATAATTTCATTAGTTATATTGTCTTTATTTTCTCTCATGCAAAGATTCTTTACATTCAAATTTATCAATTGATATTCATTACATTGTCCATTATCTTATTTTTACAATATCTTGTAATTAAATATCAAAGTTATAATACAAAATAATGTTATATATTTATTTACCAAGTATTTTATTAGTACCGTTAAAAAAAAATAGTTTGAAATCAATCATATTAACTACTTAGGAGATTTGTTGACAATGAAAGTACTCAAATAACCCATTACCCAACAAATTGAAGCGAGAAACTATCTTTTAATATCTTTGGAATACATCATATTTAAAATTTTTAAATTTTTACTAATTTATTTATCTTTTTCCTTAAACTAGGGATTTCTTTATCCACAATAACTCATTCAACAATAATGGTTGAACCAAATGAACCCCGAGCAGAACACCTAAAGGAAAGTTCATTACTCCTATATCATAATCTCATTGCATGACGTTGTCATCTATGCTACCAACAGTAACCCAATTACAAATAACACACTACCAACAAAAATGAAGAGGACAAATAGTAAAGTTGAAGACAATGACAATATTACTCAAAAGAGAATTAAGAATACTTAGAAAAATTCAAACCAAAAGTAGTATTTATTTAGACTATCATTTTAAACCAAGTATTTAGACTATCGATTTTACAAAGTTGTAAACATTTATTTTAGTGACAATTATAATGAATTTCCTATATTATATTGGATTCATATACTTTGAGTTACATATTTAAATAAACAAATTCGACATTCAATTATATTATCTATGTATAAACTTCTCCTATATAATCTTGCATTGATATACTTTTAAATATTTATTTAAATATAAACATTGGACATTAACTCATTCGCGCAATGCGCGTGTAAAACTAGTTTGCAATTATAAGATTTGTATATTGGTGTTGAAATTGATTACTTAAAAATTATATTAGGAAAAAGTCTAAACAAAAAAGTAGAACGAAGAGAATGGCTAATTGATACACAATATTATTTTAAGTAACAAAAATCAAATGAAGGGAATCTCTATGTTTAATTACGATTAAAGTGTTAAACACACTGGTTGATATTATGGACATAATATGTGTATATTTAATTTCTTTTAATTATAGACATAATATATGTATGTTTATTTTCATTTAATTATCCACCGTAATATGTGTATGTTTAATTTTATATATGAACAGAAAAAGTTACCATTAATTTCAATAAAAATGAGGTCGTTTTATTATGACTACAATATAGTAATTAAGGAGTATATATTATACTTAATTAATATTATGCTAATTATGACATCCATGTAATATGAATAATTATGATAAATAAGGAGTATATATTATTCTTATTAAAATAATATGTGTAGGTTTAATTTTGGACGTAATATGTGTATGTTTAATTTTCTATATGGGCAGAAAAATTTATCATTAATTCCAATAAAAAAGAGATCATTTTATTATGATTACAATATAGTACTTAGGGAGTTTATATTATACTTAGTTTTTATTAATTCCTTAATTGCCATAATTTTTAAGATTTTATTCAAAAGTAATCAAAGGAAGTGCACGGATAATTGATATTATTTGAAGTAAAAAAAAATATAAAATCATCCTAAGAAAGGATTCTCTATGTTTAATTACCATAATAAATTTAGATGTTAAATATGGTTGTTAATTAACATTTAGATGTTAAATAATATTGTGTAATTGCCTATATAGATTATCATAATAATAAACGGGTTAACATATGTATCAGTATTATATATAAAAAAGGAAGAAAGCCTTTTAGGTAAATTATATTAGAAAAAGTCAATTTATTAAAATATTATAGGAAAATTATATTAGAGAAATTATATTAGAAAACTGATTAGCTGTTATCAATCATGGTAATTTTTTCTATTTGTAACTATAACAGATTTAATAGGAAAATTTAATTAGGATCTTAATAATTGGATTATTATTATTATTAGTCCTAACTATAATCCATCTATTATTATTTTCCTAACTATAATCCATCTATTATTGTTTTTGTTGTTGTTCCCATAAATTCATTCCTTAACTCTTGAATTCCTTAACTCCTTAAATTCTTAATCTAATAAAAGATACAATGGAGGTACGATGATATAATTGTTGGAATGCATGAATTAATTATGAAATATATATATATAATTAATTCATAAATTCCGTAATTAGAAACATAGAAACATTCTATGTAATTATATTTATCATAACAATTACATACATATACATTATATCATATCATATATATGAGTGCATAATAATAAAAGAATATACTAATATATATGAAATTAATTCCTTAATTATACCGGTTCTACATTCATCATTACATACATAAATAGGAAAAATTTTACACTGAAAATGTCTACCGCTATTGCCCATCACAAAGGCTCCATATGAGTAATTGCTTTAAAAAAAAAATAGTGTTCTTTGCTTCTGGTATGGCTATGGGACTTTCTTTTGGGTTCTGCTCTCTATTTAGTTCATTCCAAACAGGACACTAATTTTACACTCCTACGCTCTTATTTTATCTAATTACCTTAATGGCACATTTGGTTCGTGGAATAGGCCTGGAATGGAATAGCATTCCCAGTAATATGCCTATTTCGCTGTTTGGTAAAACTTTCTATTCCCAGGAACAACGTTATTGGGAATGACCTATTCCCCTTGCAAGGAGAATAGAGATTCCTAGCCCCCCCTAGGTATTAGGCTATTCCTGAGTCCTCAAGAATAACCTAATGTTGTTATTTCATATTTTATCCCTTGGCGCATTTTGGAGAAAGATCTTCTTTTTTTCCAAAACACTCCTATATTATTTTTTTTTAAAAAAAAACTTGTAACTAAGAACAATTAAGGCTCCTTAAATGAATGAGCTTTTGGCCCTTTAAGGCTTCCTCATCTTATTGTTAATTTCAAAAGAGAAGCAATGCTTCTCTTATATAGAGGAGCTCTAATGAGCTCTAATTTGTGTTTTAAAAATTATTATTATATATATAATTTTGTTTTGTATTATTATTATTATTATTATTCTTTTTTTCTTATTATTGTTATTAATATTATTATAAGTTTTATTTTATTATTACATAATAATAATAATAATATTAATATTAATAATAACATAAATGTCCTTATTATTGTTATTATTATTATTATTATTATTATTATTATTATTATTATTATTATTATTATTATTACATATTTTATAAGGGTATTTATGTCTTTTAAAACATATTTCATTTCTATTTCTCAAATCAACCAAACACTGTAATATAATTCCTAAAGTCTATTCTTTCCGCGAACCAAACAATAGAATACAATTCCTATTCTATTCTTTGCCTATTCCATTCCTTATGGAATAGAATTCCTACTACCTCAAAATTCATTCCGTGAACCAAACGTGCTGTAAGCGTGTGATGGGGAATGGAGAAGATCAAGATTGCAATATTCAATTTGTCTCCATTGTATTTATAAGCGTAAAATGTGATAAACATAATTTGACAATTTTTGTTAAAAGGAAGTGTAATTAATTATTATTATTATTATTATTATATAGATATTTGATATTACAAATATATATATATATATATATATATATATATATGTATATATATATATAGATAATAAAATCAATATTTAAATAATACAGTTAGTAACCATGGGTTGTTAAAATTTGATAGTTAAAGGAGCATGTATGGTTAAAATATGATAGTTGAATGATCTTGGGTGGTTAACTTGGATCACAGATGGTAACAATTTGAAAGTCGAAGGACTAGAGGTGGTAATTTGAAAGTTTAGGACTAAACGTGGCTAAACCACTATACTCGGATGACCTTAGATGGTATTAACTCTTCATTAAATGGTGGAAAAAATTCTAAAAGGAGGATTAATTGTAACAAACAAATGAAAGACAATAAAGTAATGTAACAAAATTAGTTAAAAGAGCAAAACTAAATGTGACAATGCCATAATAGTCAATGACTAAAAGTGGAATTAGCTCTAAAAAAATGACTAAAGAGGAGTCTAACACACAAGCTCCCCTATATATTTTGTTCTCATATCGCTAGTGAAAAAAAAAAGTAGTCTTGTATGTGCAACTCAAATCATCAGACTAGTCTACTAAATTTCGAGCACAGTTCACTTAGGTCATCAAGTTTATCAATATTGAACTATTTGGTTGATTTTATTATTGGGCTCAATTTTATTGGCACTATCCAATAAGTTTTTTAGTCTTTTTGGTCATGGATCAAAGTATCAGAGTGCATTGTAGGCAACGAATGCATCCCTATTTTTCTCTTTAATTTATGTTTCTAACTTAAATTTATTTATATCTTTTCCTTTTTTTACATGATAGTGAATATACCTCAGTATACCCGAATTATATGTCAGAGGACTTGACCGGAACCAACTATTCATGTACTTAGAAACCTTTCCCGACTTGATCTGACCTAGAGGGTGTATTGACCGACCTGACCTGAAGGACGTTGTTAATAAAATGGTTTTAGAATTAATTACACTTTTGGTCCTGTGACTATTGGGGTCCTATTAATTTGAGTACACGACTTTAAAAAGCAACAATTTAGTCTCCTGACTATCGATTTTTTTACGCATTAGGTCCTGCCGGCTAAATCGCCGGTCAATTTCTGCCGAAAAAATGGAATGTCGTCTAAAAGGTTTTTTGTAGAGGGTAAATGGGTCATTTGAAAATTTATAATTAGGGGAAAGATATTACCGGTTAGTAGTTAAAATAATCAAATTGATTTTACCCTAAATTTCATCCAATACGAAGAATAAAGCGAAGTAGAGCTCATCTTCTCTACTGTAATTCGTCTCTTACGCTGGGCAAAGAAAATTGAAGGGAAGCAAGGAAGTCGTCTCCTAGGAGTAGAGCGAGTAGACTTCATCTTCTCCCACAATGAGTAAATCAGCATCTGCAAATGGAAGTACTTCTGTGCCTGCACAACTAAGTAAGTAACAAATTGTTTCTTAACCATTAAAATGGTATGAAATTGATAGTGTATGAATAATTTTTTTTTTTGTGCGGACTGTTTTGTGTGGAGTATGTTTGTTGGCTCAGTTGTAGACCAAAAAAGGGAGTAAAGCATATCTAGGGTTTAGGTTTGTCCTGTGTTTTATATATGCATTGAATCTGTTATCTGGATTATGTCCATGGGGACCATTTTTGTTAGGGTTTAGGGCATGTGTTATTGTGTTGTGTTTTGTGGGGACCACAATACTTATACTTTTTTGAACATGTCATGTGCTTATTCTTGGATTAGGAACCATATATGTATTAATGAGCACAAATGATGAGTGTAAAAAGGGTGTAATGTCGTTCCGCTGAGGATTGGGGCTATGGCACGAGATTGTGTGAATTACCAAACACTAGAGTATATGAATTTATAGAATCCAAGCAACAAAGACTGAATGATGTAAAAGAAAGCAATTGATTAGGATGTAAAAAGTATGATAAAGGTATGGGCCAGATTAAGGGGATTGTAACCTTGATGTTCTAACAAACTCAGGATTAGGGAAAGAATAATTAACCAAGGGATATATGGGCAATGCACAAAAGAATTCAACTCAGCTACTTTCGTAATCAACAAGAGAATTAGGCTAAGATTGCCCCACTGTCGTGATGCATCAATCATAACCTTAAGCACCTAAGCATTGTAAGCCCCCAAAATTACCTCTACTTTCATAGCAGGAAAATTAGGTTGAAATTGGTAAGGCTCGAGGTCTCCATCCAACTGTCGTTGTAATGAAACCCTCTCCTAGACTAGCAATTAATTGTGGCCACAAACCAATAACTAGTGCAAAGAAATCCCCAAATCAACATAAACCCTAGGTAAAAGATTCAATCCCTTTATGCAATTAATCATAAATTGAACATCAAGATTAACAATGGACCCCTAATCCAAACCCATAAGCGAACTACTCCCGCATGATGGGAGTAAACAACACAAAGCAATAATTAATAACCATAAACATTGCAAGAAAGTAATAAAGAAATAAGAGAACTTAACTGATAAAGAACAAATCCAATCTTCAATCTTTGATTCCACTCTTGAAATTAAATAATCTAATGTATCACTAATCTAAACTATGCTAGGGAAATATAAACTAAAAGCTAGGGTTCAGAACTCTGTAAGGGAACCTCCCTTCAATTGTAGAGAATAGGTAGAATATATAGGAGATAGATGGGCCTTGGCCCATTAGGAAACTTCTAATCCTTTTCCAGTTTGTATTCTTGTTTCCTTTCTTCCTTGTAATTCCCTTTTCTTCCAGAACTTGTCCAAAATGCTCCAAAATTCTTCCTCTGTAGTTCCTTGTAGATAATTCAACACTTGGACAATATAACACACACACAATTCCCAATTTTCACTAGGATAAGGGAAATACAATTAAAATAAGGGGTGAATTATTGTATAAAATAGTAGATATCATGTATAACTTTAATGTATTGTATTAAGTGGGGACCACTTTGTTTAACTGTTGCATTTGAAAATGCTGGCTTTACAGGAAATGGAGTTGGCCCATTTTCAGTTTTCCTTTTCCATAATGGGATAATAAACTGGGTTGGTGAAATTAAATATTTGGGTGGTGATGTAGAAGTGTATGAGAGAATGGAAGCCAAGAAAGTGTGTCTAGATGTGTTGAAGGATAGGATAAAGAATTTAGGGTATTGTGTAGCAGGAGCCCTAATTTATTGTTATTGTGATGGTATATTGAAGTTATTGCAATCAGACAATGATGTAATAGCTATATTGAATGAGGACAACCCAGGTAATTGCTTGGAATTATGGGTTGATACAATGGATGGATTGGACTTGGTAGATGCAGAAATGGAAGTAGCTGAGGCAGATATGAGTGATGAGGAAAAATCTGTTGAGGTAGAGTGTTTGGGGGTAACTGAGCAGTGCAATGTAGGGGTTGAAGATGGCTTAGTTGGGGATGCAATAAGGGAGCCTAGAGTAGAAACACTTGCTGAAACAAAGAAAAACACATATAAGTTAGATGAAATACAGTACTCTAATGAGGACTCAGTTCTGGATTCTGAAAGTGAGGGTGAAGGTAAGTAGCCTATATTTAGGGCTCCAACTGACATGAAAGACCCCCAATTTTGTTTAGGCATGACCTTTGCATCAAAACAACAGCTTAGAGAAGCAGTGCAAAATTATGCTTTCAACAATGGCAAAGATATTAAGACACTAAAAAATGACAAGGACAGGGTGATTGTTAAGTGCACACAGCAGGGTTGCCCTTGGAGGATAGGTCTGAGGAAAGTCATTGGATCACTGTCATGGAGGATTTTGAATATGACAGATGAACATGAAGGGTGTTCATGGGTTTGAGAGAATTCTATGGTCAAATCCACAGTTGTAGCTAAGAGGTGGGCAAAAGAATTAAAAGACCACCTAGATTGGATGATGAAAAAGTTTAAGGATAAGGTGTGCTGTAACACCCCGTATTTTCCTACCACCATTTTAAATATAAATATTTAAAATAAAGGCCTATTTCCTTATTATTAATCATGGTAGTGTAATGATTATATATATAATTATTTTTCTATGGGCTATAGACAAACTATTTCTATAAATTACTATTTGAGCATTTAAATATTCTAAGCACATAATCTATATGATTTTTATTATAGGGCTATGGACCCAAGGAATTGTCCTAAGCTAAATTATATTTTATAACTACTCTTGACCCAACTAGCATAGTCCAATTATATAATTTTTCTATAAATGGTGTAGCCCAAAATAGTAGTATTTGCCCTACTATATATAAAATATAATGTATGACCCCTTGGATGGCAGCTAAGATACTCCAACCCATTCCAGCCTCTGCCTCTCATCTCCCTCCCTCTCATCTCTTTCATCTAATGTCTACCAACAATAATGGAAGTCTTAGCAAGCAACAATGGCGAACTCTAGCTAGCTAAGTGGACGGTGGTGGCTCCCTCAATGGAGAATGCATCACCAACGAACTCCATGGATTCGTGTTGAGCAGCAGAGAGCAACGGGCGGCGTTGGTGTGGTTCCGGCGGTGCAAGGTGAAGGCGGCGGCGAAGCTTGTCAATGGCATTTTCCCCTTCCAGCGACGAAGTCCCTCGTTCCCGGCATCAGATGGCAAGAGCAGAGCAGCTTCACGACCTCGGACCTCTGCCCTTCTCTTCTCCTTCACGACAGTGGGCCTCGCTGGGCAGAGTACCAGCCTCCTCACCTTCCCTATTTTCCCGGCGAGCTCGTAGCAGCGGTGGAGGTGGTGGTAGCAAGCAACGGTCCTCCCTCGACTGTTCTTGGTGACTGAGCGACGTCGAGCAACTCTGGTGAAGCTCTCCTCCGGCTCGGAAGATCTCCCTTCTTGCAACGACGGGAATTTCAGTAGCGGCGACGGTGAAGCTCCTTCAGCGACGCGTTGATCATGGCGGTCTGATCTTGTTTGGCATATTCAAGGAGCATTAGCATCAAGGTAATCCTAGACTAATTGTTAAGCTTAGGAATTGTTATTATTACTAATTAGTATGGTCATTAGCATGTTACTATGGATTATGGTTAATGGGTAATTATAGTAATTAGCGTTTTTACCTAAGGTTAATTATTATACTGATTAAAGAATGACTAGTTCATCGATTACCATTAATTATGAGGGATATGATTAATTGAAGGGGGTTATTACCTATTGATTGGATTAGTTGGTCATTATTAAATGATAATCATATTATTATGATTCAAGTTATAGCTTGGGTAATGTTGACGTTATTAATGCCTAAGGATGGTCATAGTTCGATTAGTGATTAGTTATGGACTCTGGATAATGATTATAATGGGCCAATTAGGTCTATGAGTATCATTATTATTGGTAGTAGTTAGTGATCATATTAGATTACATTAATTCTCAGGTTCATGATTATGGACTAGCTTATGAGATGAGCTTAGAGTTGGTGTTTGCTTTTGGATTAATACGCTTCAAGAGGTAACCATCATGTCTCACTAAAACCTATTTTACACTCTTGATCTATGTATAATACTTGGTGATTTGGAATCCTGTAGAAATTTCTTGGTTTAGCCTTTGTTCTTGATGATTTGTGATCTATTTTGATGGGTTATTGAACTTGTGTTCTTGATCCTTTCCATCTTGATGAGTATGAGCATTTATAGTTATGGATTCCATGTTTATTTGGCTTCTGAGATATGTAATCTGGGCAATCTGATCATATTTTTGCATTCTAGAATGACTATTTCGTATTTTGATTCGAGTCTGGGAGTTGTGCGTTGGGATCACTCTTGCGGTGCACTCTAGCGGTATAATGTGTCCCGCTAGGGTCTTCCGCATGTGTGTAGCGGTGGGGGATGGCGGAGGGAGGTCTTCCGCCAAGGTTGTTCGCCTCCTTCTTGCGGAGGAGTGTGGCGGAACTAGGTTTTCCACCACTGAGTTCCGCCAGTTCAACTTGGATTCTGGTTCCAGTGGTTATTTTGTGATCTGAGGTCTTGTTGATTCATCTCTGATTCTGGAACTTATTTTGGATATTTTGCTGAGTATTTCACCTTAGTTCTCGAGTATTTATTCATGCCTTTGGTTCATTATCTTGGTCTATTGAGTTAGTATGGTTGGTTGAATTCTTGGTTATTACTCTGAGTATATGTTGTGTTCATAACCTGAGATGAGCACTGTGGGTGGATAATTCTAGGGGATGAGTCTGAGGTTAGATGCGGAGATGTGAGTCTTTTGAGTATCTTTTGGCTTGTTGAGGGTGAACTAACTATGGGCATCATTTGCCTCTGTGGGTTGGGCATCATTACCTCTGCGGTTTGGGCTTTTGCCTCTATGTATGGGCATCATTTGCCTCTGTGTATGGGCATTATTTGCCTCTGTGTATGGGCATCATTTGTCTCTGTGGTTTGGGTTTTTGCCTTTGTGGTTGGTTTTTATGCCTTCGTGCGCTAACCTTGGTTTGGTGGTTGGTATGGGGGTAGGTATTGTGGTTGGAGGGTATGGTTTGGTGTTTATCTATAGTATGATGTTTGTTTGGTTCCTTATGGTTCTTTAGTTGAGTTGTATCTCCGTTGTTATTCGTTATTCCTTGATATATTGCGGTTTGGTGGTTTCTTTGTGAGTAATCTGTTGAGGTTATGATTCAGTTGGTATTCCGTTATAGACTTGTTGCCTTGTACATTCATATTGGATATTGATTTTACTTGGAGAGTCCTTGATTTATGGCTTATTCAGCTTGTTGTTGTTGAGTCTCCGTTTTAACTAAAGAACAGTTCGTTGGTGTGTATATTCTATACGGGTGTGTAAACCTATTTACAAACTTACTATATTATGTATGTTCTCACGAGTGTGAGTGGTGGTTGCTTAGCATTCTTTTGCTAATGGTTTTCTAAATGTTTTCCAGGTATGGAGTAGTCTAAGCCGTGAGCGCGCTAGAGCTATGTTATGCTTGCTTAGACTAGATAATGTTTTAGACTCCTTTCGGGCCTGTGTGCCTTTGTTTTGGATTATGTACCTTGACTAGTTTTGTTATAGTTATGTTTGAGGATTTTATGTTTTGTTTTTGGATAGCCTGTGCATCTAGGCTGTGTTTTACCTAGATGTGGCATGACACCTGATAAGTTTTAAATCGCTTCCGCTATAGTATGAGTAGTTGTTGAGATAAGCAGCTTTTATGTTTAAAGTTTTAGCTATCTCAGGTTGTGAAAAGTTGGGGTGTCACATGTGCACTCAGGAAGGGTTTTAGCTTACAGGGCTATTTGGAAGGCAAAGAAGATAAGGAAATGTGATGAAGAAGACAACTTCAAGAAGCTGTGGAGTTATTATGCAGAAATTGCAAAAACAAACCCAAAGGCAATCTGTATTGTCAAGGTGAGTGACTTCTGTGATCAAGCTGACAATTCAAGATTTCTAAGAATGTATGTGTGTTGGGAAGCTAGCAAGATAGGATTTAAGCATGGTAGAGGGCTCATAGGTGTTGATGGATGTCACCTTAAGGCTGCAACTAGTGGTATGCTACTTACTGCTGTGACTGTGGATGCAAATGATAGTATATTTCCACTAGCATATGCTATTGTGGAAGGAGAAAAAAAGAGTCTTGAAGTTGGTTTCTACGACTCTTGAAGGATGATTTGGACATTATTGAGACAGTTGAGGATGCTATCTGCTTCATAAGTGATAAACAGAAAGGGTTGATTTCAGCTTTTTAGGATGTGTTACCTAATGTAGATCACAGGTTTTGTGTTCGACACTTGCATGCCAATATGAAGGTGGTAGGTTTCCAAGGTAAGGCATCGAAGGATTGTCTATGGGCTTGTGCTAGGGCTACAACTTTAAATGGTTTCAATACTGCTTTAAGCAAACTTAGGGGATTGGATGAAGATGCATACCAGTGGTTAGGTGATAAGAGTCCAAGTGAATGGTCTAGAGCATACTTCTCTACAAACTGCCATTGTGACATGTTAGTAAATAACATTTGTGAGTCTTGGAATGCATCTTTATTGGAGGCAAGGGACAAGCTAATAATAGAATGCCTAGAAGATATAAGGAAAATGTTGATGGGCAAATTGTTTGAGCAAAGATAGAAAGCAGCAGATTGGAAGGCTTTGATATGTCCTACAATTGTGAGAAAATTGAAGCAAATTGAGAAGGAGGCAGCAGGTTACTTGGCAACACAAATGTGACTTCTTCAAGTTTGAGGTTGGACAATTATATGGGGATCAACAAGAGGTTGACTTGGAAAGTAAAAAATGTTCTTGTAGGAAACGGGAGCTAACTGGCATTCCATGCAAACATGCCATATGTGCTATTTGGAAAAAGTTTGGGAGGGGTGCAGTGTTTGATTTTGTACACCCATGTTACTCAAAAGAAACCTATTTGAAGGTGTATAGGGGAAGTATCAACCCCATATGGCAGGCCCTGCTGAGTGGCCTATGTGTGATAGAAATCCACCATTGCCACCTTTGTATATTGCCAAGGTATGTACTCATTGCTAAGTGTTTGATCTTTATGTAATTACTATATGATTCTTGATGTGTTTGATCTTGTTGCTATGCAAGGTTGGGAGGCCAAGGAAGCTAAGGAAAAAGTCAGCTGGTGAATTGACTCAAGATGGCATTTCAGTGTCCAGACAACATATTCAACTGCATTGCTTTCTATGAAGGGAAGCTGGGCATAATTTAAGAAATTGCCCATCTAATCCAAATAAAAAGGTAAACTTTCAGATATTGTAGGATTATTATTTGTAACTTGTAATTTTTTGTAACTTATACTTTTTTTGTGTCAATTGAAGGCAAAGAAGAGAGTCATTTATTCCACCAAACAAATCCCCAACAACTTTCCTTCTACATCTGGACAGCAGGACCAAGGTGGATTTGGACAGCAGCACCATCAGGAGGACCTACAAGCTGGATCTGGACATCAGCACCAGCAGGGGGACCTACAACAGATGACTTGAATAGCTCTACACAATAGTAACCTTCATTATCTGGACAGCAGCAACATCATGAGGATGATCACCCTTCATTATCTGGAGAGATGCAACAACATGATGACTTCAATGGCTCTACATAGCAGCAACATCATGATGACCATAATCAAGCCAAATCCAAATTGAATATCAGGCCATCAAACCGGAAAAAACCATATTACACAAGGAGCAAAACAACAATGAAGTCCAAGTTCTTTGGAAACAAGGCTGCCCCAATAGACATTGAATGACTGCATTTAGTTTTGAATGTTTTTTGGAATGTTTAAACAAACTTTGGTGTAATTGGGAAATGCATGTTTTTTTACTGTGCTTTGATTGGTAGGGGGATTGTAAAACAGCCTTTTGGTAATGTGTTTTTGAACTTGATTACTCAGGAATGTAAACTGCCCATACTGTTTGGGTATTGTAAAGCAGCCTTCCAAAATGAATTGTAATGCAACATTTTGGTATTGAAATGTAATGCAGCCCTTTGGTAATGTTCTTTTGAACTTGCTTGTTATGTAAACTGCCCATACCATAATTCCTTTGGTATTGGGCACTATTTGCCTCTGTGTATTTGGGCACGATTTGCCTCTATGTATTTGGGCACCGTTTGCCTCTGTGTACTTGAGGACCATTTGCCTCTGTGTATTGGAGGACTATTTGCCTCTGTGTATTTGGGCACTATTTGCCTCTGTGTATATTTGGGCACCATTTGCCTTTGTGTATATTTGGGCACCATTTGCCTTTATGATTCGGGCATTACTTGCCTCTGTGAACTGAGTTTGGGTTTGATGATTGGTATGAGGAATAGTATGTTGGTTGGAGGGTAAGGGTTGGTGCTTATCCTTAGGTTGGGGTCTATTTAGTCTCTTACTTGATTCCTGAGTTGTATCATATGTCATTGGTTATTGATTATTCTTGGATATATTCTTGTTTGGTTGTTTCTTATGAGTATTCTATTAAATTCATGGTTCGGATGATATTCCGTTATAGACTTGTTGTCTTGTACATTTGATTGGATATTGGTATCGTTGGAAAGTCCTTGGTTTATATATTCATTCAGCGTATTGTTGTTGAGTATCCGCTTTAAATACTGAATAGTTCGTTGGTGTATATATTATATATGGGTGTGTAAACCTATTTACAAACTTATATATATATATATATATATATATATATATATATATATATATATATATATATATATATATATAGGTACGCCCTTGCGGGTGTGAATGGTGGTTGCTTAGCAGTCTTTTGCTAATGGTTTCTTGTATGTTTTCTAGGTATGGAATAAGTCTAAGCGAGAGCGCGTTAGAGCTTATCTTTATGAGGCGGCTTAGACATAGTTGATGTTGTTTAGACTTTATGTTTTGGGCCTGTGTGCCAATGATGAGACTATATACTCTTGTTTAGATTTTGGATGTTTTGACAATGTTTGAGGATTTATATCTATGCAGTTTGGTTCAGTTTTTGGATAGCCTGTGCATCTAGGCCGTGCTTTTCTTACCTAGATGTGGCGTGATACCCCTTAGGTTATAAATCGCTTCCGCTATGTTATGTTTGATAGTTGAGATAGGCAGCTTTGTGTTAAAGTTTAGCTATCTCGGCTTGTGAAAGGTTGGGGTGTCACACTGGCGGAGTGAGGTCCTCCGCCGGTGAGCTCCGTTTCCTTCTTACGGAAGGGGGTGGCGGAGAGGGTGGTTCCGTTTGGGAGTTCCGCTAATTCAGTCGGAATTCTGGTTCCAGTAAGTTGTTTTGGGATCTGTTGTCTGGTTGTTTCATCTTTGATTCTGGATTTTGTGATCTGTTGTCTGGTTGTTTCATCTTTGATTCTGGATTTTGTTGGGATATTTTGTTGAGTATTTTACCATGATTCTGATTTTGTTGGGATATTTTGTTGAGTATTTTACCATGATTCTGGAGTATTTATTCTATTTTGTTGAGTATTTTACCATGATTCTGGAGTATTTATTCATATTTGTTGAGTATTTTACCATGATTCTGGAGTATTTATTCATATTTGTTGAGTATTTTACCATGATTCTGGAGTATTTATTCATATCTCTTGGTCCATTATGTGAGTCTATTGGTTGGTTGAATCCTTGATTATATTCTCTAGGAGTTGGTTGTGTTCATAATCTGAGATGAACACTGTTGGTGGATGATCTTTGGGGTTGAGTATGAGGTTGGATGTGGAGATGTGAGTCTTTGGGTACCTTTTGGATTGTTGAGGGTGAACTAACTGTGGGCACCATTTGCCTCTGTGATTGGGCACCATTTGCCTCTATGATTGGGCACCATTTGCCTCTGTGTTTTGAGCATCATTTGCCTTTGTGGTTTGGGCTTTTGCCTCGGTGAACTAACTTTGGGTTTGATGATTGGTATGAGGGATAGTATCTTGGTTGGAGGGTAAGGTTTGGTGCTTATCCTTGGTTTGAGGTCTGTTTGGTTCCTTATTGATTCTTGAGTTGAATTGTATCTCGTTTGTTATTCGTTATTCCTTGATATATTACGGTTTGGTTGTTTCTTGTGAGTAATCGGTTGAGATTATGATTCAGTTGATATTCCGTTATAGACTTGTTGTCTTGTGAAATTCTATTGGACATTGGTACTATTTGGAAAGTCCTTGGTTTATTGCTTATTTAGCGTGTTGTTGTTGAGTATCCGTTTTGACTAAAAGAACAGTTCGTTGGTGTGTATATTCTATATGGGTGCGTAAACCTATTTACAAGCTTACTATATATGTATGTTTCTCACGAATGTGAGTGGTGGTTGCTTAGCAGTCTTTTGCTAATGGTTTCTCACATGTTTTTCCAGGTATGGAGTAAGACTAAGCGAGAGCGCGTTAGAGCTTATCGTTATGAGGCCTGCTTAGACTAGTTTATGTTTCTTAGACTTGGTTTTTGGGCCTGTGTGCCTATGTTGGATTATATACCTTTGACTAGACATGTTGTTATGACGTTTTGAGGATTTATGGTTTATTCAGTTTCAGTTTTTGGATAGCCTGTTCATCTAGGCCGCGTTTTTCTTACCTAGATGTGGCATGATACCCCTTAAGTTATAAATCGCTTCCGCTATGTTGTGTTTGATAGTTGAGATAGGCAGCTTTTATGTTTAAAGTTTAGCTATCTCAGCTTGTGAAAGGTTGGGGTGTCACACCATGCAAGGTTTCGATTTCCCTTCCATCTTTTCTACCATTGCTTGTAGCTTCTTGATCTCATGATTCATCGCTTCGATTTTTGTTTCGTTTGCCATGTGACTATTGATCTCGTACATGCCACCATGTTCTCCTCTTCGGTCATATGAACATGAGGTATTCTTCGATATTCTTTCTATTAACTCTTCTGCTTCCGGTAATGCTAAGGAGACGAAAGCACCGCTTAAAGATGAGTCTAGGAGCATCTTTCCTTCATCAGTCAGGCCTCCATAAAATGAGTTGCGTCCCATGGATGCATTTAATCTTGCGGGCATTGTCTTTTCAGAACTTTAAATCTCCTCTATGCTTCTCCTAGGCTCTCCAATCTACCTTGCTTGAATTCTTGAATATGTCTCCTAATTCTCATAGTCTTGGTGATTGGGAAAAACTCATTCATGAATTCCTTGTGTAACTGCTGCCATGATCTAAAATGGTGATCATCCTGACTCTCTAACCAACGTGCTGCCTCTCCAATCACTGAAAATGGGAATAACTTAAGTCTGATAATTTCTTCACTAAATCCTTCCTGCCTGTACATCCCGCACGCTCGAATAAATCTAGTGATATGCGCATGAGGATCCTCTGAAGGTAATCCTAAATATTGGTTATTTTGAACCAACGTGAGTATGGTCGGGTGCACATGGAAGTTGACATTTTCCATTGGTGGGACATAGATTAAATTGTGCATGTTGAAATCTGGCGTCATATAGTTTGCGATGGATCTTTGTTGCTCTTGAGGTATTTCATAATAATCATCTTCTCGAATATGTTCCGGTGGATTCACTCTATTGATTTGCGGTTCTTCCAAAATCGGTTCATTATGATTAACTTGTCCTGGTGGATTGATCGGTACTGGGGGTGGGTTGGGTATAGCTGCTCCTCTTCCTTGGGGATTTCTTGTAGCGCTCGAAGAAGCCATTTGTGATTTTTGGATGCTTTTCTTTCGCGTTGCTCTGTTAATTTCAAGTATGTAAGGAAATAAACCTTGATTTCCTCTCGCTCTTGTGTGCATTCACCTATTAAGATTTCCAATGAAGTAAAACAACCCACAATTGACTAGAAATAGCCAATTGGGTTTAGTAACAAAAACAATCAAAATAGAAAAAGAAAAGAAAAGTGAAATGGATTAACAATACTCAAATTCTCACAATCATTCAATCAAGTAAAAGCAAAACATTTGACAACCTATTGCCCTCCCCAGCAACGACTGTAACCCCTCGTCATTTCCGGATCAGATTAAGGTTCGAGAAATATGTTTTAAGCTAAGACATACCTGAGATGAGTGACCGATGCGTCAAAAGGATTTTTATAAGGAAATATAGTTGTTATCAAGCTGTGATCGTTCGTGCCGGTCACGAACCGTAAAAAAAAAAAAAAAAAAAAAATTTTAAATTTAGGAACTAGTATTTGGACTCGTTTGTCCTAGAAAAGGGATTTCTAGACCCCATACCATTATTTTTGAATTTCCTATTGAATTAAATTAGCCCATAGCAGCAAAAATTTATTTTTGATCGTACATCGCGAAGATTCTGCGGTGTACCGAACCTAGCCCAAATTGGAGCTTTTGACTGGAATAAAATTTTAGTTTCAAGAATATTCTATTTAAATTATTTCCTACCGAAATTTCATCTGTTTTAACCCCAAACAGTCCATGTTAAGATATTTTTTTCCCAAGATTTCTAGGATGGTGACACTTGTCACTTTAATCCACCCTTAAATATTATTATATAAGTGGGAAATGAATTTTTGGTCTTCATTTTCCCATTTGGCCGAAAAAAAAAAGAGGGGAAAGGGGAGTGAATTTCTTCCATCTTCAACCTCAAGCTTCAAGGACTCCATAGCCAATCTTTCTTCACAACTTCATCAAAGATTCGGTAAAACTTTAATTTTATTCGGTAGATAGCTTTATTTCCTTTCCTAGATTAAGAATCTAAGTCTTGATTTCTTGAATCTTGTTGTTATGATGATGAATTGGGAGCTAGGGTTTCAAGAAGGAATTGGGGAAAATCCACCAAAAGCATCTTTAAGACAATATTAACTACTTTGGAGGTAAGGAGTTCCCTTAAGTTGGACTAGATTGCTCAAATTTGAATAATTGATGGTTGATTGTGACTTGGTGAAATTTAGTAAAAATGTTTAGTATAAGTTGCCTGTATATGGTGTATATAAGGTGTATGTATAAATTATGTTTATGCCCATATAGGCTTACACTTGTGAAAATATTGACAAGAAATTTAACTAGTCTCTGGCAGTAACTTCCGTGAATTTCTGGGACAAATCGGTAAGGTATTTTGATCCAATTGTTTTTATACATGTAGTTCTATACGTGTAGATGCTACCATAAAAATTTCATAATTTTTGGAGTAGTATAAGTGTGGTTTCAAAATTATTTTCCAAAACTGGTCCAGAGAGAAGAAAAATCCGGACAGCACACTGCCAAGGGCAAAAAGGGAATTTTCTGTGTAAATTCGTGAACCTAGATGACCAAAACTTTTTATGAACATCAAGTACTATGAGTTAGGGTTCTACCAAAAAAATTTCAAGTGAAAAAGAGTTCGGGAACTATTCTTACCGGCTCGATCTTTCAGACTGCGCCAAGCTGAAATTTCTGAAAAGAAAAGAAATGGTTAAAACCAATGTCGTTAAAGAGAAAAGAGAAGGAAAACCTTAGTTTCTGAGCAAGAGGAGGAGGACCTTGACTAACCCACGGGTGGCATATGCTCTGCATGAAGTGCCCTTGCCCAGCGGTTGTTACATATTAAATGTTGTGCCGTATGACATCCAATTCATACTTATGCGACGTCTAGTCGCTGGGTACTATATAACTCGTCGGATGCGGTATTCCCACGGGGGTGTGCACACTTAAGGTATAGATACCCCGATTATTGCGGGCAGGTTTCGTTTTAACGGACCCGGTTAGGCCGACTGGGAATCATTTTAACGTACCTGGTGCCAAGGGATCAGCGTTAGATCGGGGAACGACCACTACCCCGATCAATGATCCAAGTGGTCAAAGAGGGAGACAATTAGAGTGCTCCAAAGGCCTCACACTTTCGAAGAAGAAACTAAGTGAATTTTTGTAAGGAGATATGGCTACTCTGTAGCGGAGATGAGATGGAAATTGATGGAAAGCTCCTTGAGAGGAACGGTTGAAAACTAGTTTGAATAACTACAGGTTTGACTGGAGGAAAATATTATTTCCTATTTGTAAGAGAAGTCCAATTTGACTAAGTGATATGATTTCTTCTACGTACGTATATGTTTCACTGTGTTGTTATACTTTAATCAAAAATATATGTTTTAGAAAACCTTTATTTAAGTTTGGGCGATCCACGGATCTCCTTGCTTAGCCGTCGCGCTAACTACACTTCAATGTGTTGCTTTCAGATGGAGTTCAGCGTTAGTTCTTGCAGTCCGACGAACTCCCCTAGTTCGTCGGAAGGTGTAGGTCGTGGCATGGACTACGACGTTTTTGTACAACAGATGAGTGGCGCCGACCCTTATGCGCCTGGCTATGCTCCTACAGCTCCCAATAGCTCACCGGCAGTAAATAGTGTTCTTCCTATTCCTGAGGGTCCTGACGTACAGGCCACTTTTGGTTTTTACCCCATCGAGGTGCTGGTAGGAAGTAACCCCCTAGAGTTTATAGTTTATTATCCTTACCCTTGGGACCCGAGTCCTCCCGAGAGTTGGGAGGAGTGGTCTATGGTCATAGTCGCTTCCCGGTTCCTAGACCATATCACATGGTACGAAGGGGAATGGCATCTTGTCTGGGGTGAGTTTACGGGTCCGACGTATCTCCAGATCGTGTAAGCAGGATGCACAGAAGGTCTGTAGGGGTTTATTCCTTTTGTGTAAATATATTTTGTAGCCAGGGGAGTGACTGATCTTGGTTAGTGGGGACATGTAGGGCTTTAAACTTATGTTGGCCGTTAGGCAAAATTTCCGGTACTTACTTTGTAAATATATATATATATATATATATATATATCTTGTATGTTATTTCAAAATGAGTGACTGTGTGTGTTGAGTAAGTTTCTTTTAGCCTGTGCACCTGAAGCGGGGTCTGTCAAGGGGATGATAGAACTTGTTTTGGGTGTGGCGGTAACACCTTGGGTTGTACGGCAAGCCAGACTCCTCAGGATGTACGGTAAGCCGGCCCGAGGAGTGTTACAACGACGCCATTTTGAAGATGTAGTTTTACGGTAGCGGTGAGGTGTCAAAACATTGTGGATATGTGTGTAAGAATAAAACGAAGAGTCTATGATTCCCCGAGTGTCGGTCTCGAAGGAGGGACATGGAGGTGTGTCAAGTGCGGTTACATTTATTTAATTGAGTCATGTGAGGCATTGAGTATGGGTGGTGAGTGCGGTGAATGGTGGTTGTGAGGTGCAAGTGTTCATAAGGTAGGCAATGTGAATGAAATAAGATAAAATAAAACAAATATAAGCAATCAAGTATAAGAAAATAAGGGATTGGATCGTGTTCGTCTATGTTGCATCCTAGTGTGTCTCAGGCAAAGAATAAACAGAGCAATGATGTTCGCTATTCAAGAGTGTGTTTTCTTAGTCATTTTCCACCTCTGTGTACTAGGGCTTCTTAGACTTAGGAGTGCCTTTTAGCAACCAAAGTTCTAAGAGACATTTTATCAAACACCTTAGCCACACTTTCCTACTATTCCTAATATGAAGTCCTGATAAGCTCCCAAGAAACCCACTATTTGAGTATAAACTAGGGTGCTTTATAGCGTTTTCAATATCCTTAAATGATAATTTTATGATGATTTGTGCTTTAAACTCGTTAACCACACACAAAGCTACCTTTGGCATGATTTGAGACAGTACAGAGGTCTCGGGAGCTATTAGGAACAAAGAACGAGCTTAAGAAGCAAACCGAGCAAGTCTGGAGCCCCGAAGGACCTGGAATGAAGCCCACACGCGTGGTGGTGCGCGTGGCAGCATTCTAGTAGCCAACCACGCACGCAACCACGCGTGTGGTAGGCGTGGTTGGAACACTGCGCGAGAATATTTCCTAGGGCGAAATTTCGGAGACTATTTAAGGCCCTTTGATAGAATTTCAGAGGGAGCCCCTTTTTCCATTTTTGGGAAAGTTCCTCCTTCTTGCAATTTTTCATTTCTTAGTTTTTAGGATAGTTTAGCTTAGCAATTTCTCCTTGTAAGAAAGACAACAAGCTTGGATTGAAGAAACATTTCATTACTAGGTGATCTCTACTACATCTTAATCTATTTTATTTTCATTATCTTGTTCTTAGATTAAATTAGCTATTGTCTTGGGATTCTTGATTATGAGTGGCTAGTTTAATCTAGGGTTTGGATTATGTGAAGATATGTTGCTAGTGTGATGATCTTATGTCTTATTTTGGATTCAATTGCTTGGATTTTTGGAATTTCTATTCTTGTCTATTGATTGTTGTTTTGATGATATATTGTTTGGATTTGACTCTTTCATGTCTTTGATTAGAGTTAGGATTGAAAGCTTTGTAACAATCATAGATCTTATGAACTTCCTAAGAATAGTAGGAAAGTGTGTAGCTAAGGTGTTCAATAAAATGTCTCTTAGGACTTTGGTTGCTTAAAGGCACTCCTAAGTCCAAGAAGCCCTAGCACACAGAGGTGGAAGAGGACTAAGAAGACACACTCCTTAATAGCCAACATTTTTGCTTCGTTTATCCATTGCATTAGACACACTAGGATGCAACATAAATGACCACTATCAAATCCCTTATTTTCTTACACACATTTACTTATACTTGTTTTACTCTCATCCTCACACAAACCTTATGAACCTCTTCACTCTTGAATCATCATTCACCACACTCAAATCCTTAGCATGACTTAATCACTTAAACACACAAACACTTGACACACCTACACATCCTTCCTTTGAGACCGACACTCGGGGAGTCGTAGACTTTCCATTTTATCACATACACACATCTTTTGACAATCCTCACCCCTATGCAAAACTGGTTCTTCAAAATGGCGCCGTTGCTGGGGAAGACAATAGGTTGTCAAATGTTTTGTTTATTTTGATTGAATGATTGTGAGATTTGAGCATTGTTAATCTACACCATTTTACTTTGTTTCATTTTCTATTTTACTTGTTCTAATCACTTACCCAATTGACTACTTTTAGTCAATTGTGGACTATTTGCTTCATTGATAAACTTAACAGGTGAATGTGTGACACCCCAATTTTTCACAAGTCGAGATAGCTAAACTTTAACACAAAAGCTGTCTATCTCAACTACCAAACATAACATAGCGGAAGCGATTTATAACCTAAGGGGTATCATGCCACATCTAGGTAGGAAGAGTACGGCCTAGATGCACAGGCTAACCAAAAACTGAACCAAACTGCATAGATATAAATCCTCAAAACATATCCAAAACATTCAAAATCTAAACAAGAGTATATAATCTCATCATTGGCACACAGGCCCAAACATAAAGTCTGAAACAACATCAACTAGTGTAACACCCCACTTTTTCCACTTAATAAAATACGGGTAATTTTTTTTTAATTACAAATAACTTTTACAATAGCGGAAGCTTCAACAACAAAAGGAAAAAGGGGTGCTATGCCACGTTCGAGTATCTCATACTCAAACGCACAGGCTAAAACTACTTAACTAAAAACCATCACAATTCTTACTAATACAAGATGATGAATTCTAATGGATTTAATTACAACCTTTATAAAAACCTAACGTGAATTACTCTCATGCCAATGCTCCAAATTGTCATGCAATCATCACCTGCAATAATAACTAAGGGGGAAAACAAAGTCAGCACAACGGCTGGTAAGACTTACCCACCCCGTAAAATCTTTTGCACATAGCACATAGCATCTTGGAGCACATAATTCCATATTAACCCCTTATCATGGCATTAGTTATCACATTCATTCATATCAAATATTTATACTTAAATCATATATCAAATCGATCTCATAATAAAAACACACAGTTAATAATTTCACATCAGTCCATAAGATGCCACCATTTATAATATATCAAATAAATATTTAACTTTTACCAAAATAGGCATTAATCCTTTCTTTATCAATAATCAAATAAACCACAAAAATCCTAATTTATGATTCACCATTCAGTATTTTCCACAGTAATAGTTTGTTAGGAACTTTTCAAATATAGTATACTTTTCTAATAATCTCAATATATAAATTTATTAAAGGCATTGTTTATCCAATTCAAAATCTTTTAATCATTCTTTCACCAAAACCTCATATAACCTCTACTCAAAAATTCCTTATAATCATTTCTCAAAACTTCTCATAATATCATAAATCCTCAAATTTCATAAAAACTTTATTTTGTGCTATACTTGCACACCACAAAATACATATGGAAGCACATCACATACACAATGGGACAGAGTCCTTTATACTTAGGCCCTAGTGAACAGCTCCACGCTGAACACTCCGCAAAATTCCCATGTCAATGGAAACAGGACTTTAACCTTAAGTGTGCACACCCCCGAGTGAGGATTCCAAGCCTCACCGGGAAGTTACTAGCCCTAGTATTCGGGGATTTTTCCTACCGAATACTCCTCAAAACAGGGTACAAAGACCCTAGTGGTAGGCATAACCTATCCACTCCTCAATCTCAACAGGACAATGAATGCCCTAGTATCCGGGGATTGTTCCTACCGAATACTCCTCAAAACAGGGTATGAACCCTAGTGGTAGGATTATCCTAACCACTCCTCAACAGAGCATATCCCTAGTATTCAACATACAACTGAATACTCCACAATGTCAAGTCACATATCTTCCATCAGTTTTCAAAACATTATATGTAATAAAATATAACCCTTAAGCTCTCAAAATCATTTGTTTCATTACTTTGCATATTAGCACTAAATATCAATTATCATAATCTCAATAAATATAATACTTCATTAATCATCATAAATTCACCAAAAATCATAAGTACAAATATTATGTACTCCCATATCACAGTTTCTATAATAATCCACATATACAATCAAAAGACAATAATCTCTTAATTGTCCCATAAATTCATAAATCATGTTTTCACCAGTAATTTATAGTTTCGCCATAAATTTCCAATTTGACAATAATTCATAATTCTATAAAAATTCACAAATTTCCCAATAATTCATACTTTCATAAAAATTCATATTTTCAACTCATATTTCCACAAGTATTCATACTATCACTATTTCACCATAAATTCAAAATTTATAATATTCAAAAAGTCGATAATTTCAATAAATATTATAAGTTTACTAAACATCATAATTTCAATAATTATAATAAATTCATCAAATACTACAAATATCAATAATATGCATATATTCAAATATTCCACATATTTCATAATATTCCATATAATTTCAAAAATTATCTAAGTTCATAATAATCATTATAAATATCATAAATCATTCAATAATAATAATAAATCTATTTTAAATAGATTTACATACAATACCACATAAGCACGTATTTAAATATATACATTACAGGTAATATATATTCTACTTAATATCCACCTAAATTCATAAATTGTCAATATCTCATGTATCCACAATTTTATCAATCACCAATTTACTCAATAAAAATAATAAATCTATTTCCCATAGATTTATATATATAAGACACATAAACACATTGTAAATAATTATTATTTTCGGGGTAAATAACTTTTGAGTAGACATAAATCTTACCTAAGAGCCATTATCCATCATCTACCAAAATATACTCACAATTGGATATTGGATTTGAACTTGTAACCTTCTAGGCATTAACCGCACACTCAACCATTGATCTACTAGCACCTTTGATAAAAAAAATATATGTAAATAAATCAAATCATCCATTAGACTACTAATACCATTATTATTATTATAATTATTATTATTTATTATTATTATTATTATTATTATTATTATTGTCGAATCATGACTGTCGATCATGCATTATCATAATCAATTCCTCATCATCATCGATTCAACAACATCCAGCAACACATTTCACCATTTTCATCAACTTATCATCTTATCACTATTATTATTATTAGTATTATTAATTATTAATTATTATTAAACAATATGGCTGAATATATCACTGCCACCAATTTCATTATCAGTATCGACCCAATCCTCCACTATCATATATAATCATCATTTCTATCATCATCAACTTGACTAATGATTCACTTCATCATTTAACTTGATTACTAACCCATCAATATTATATTATAATAATTATTATTTACCATGTTAATCATCACCACCAACTGACGTCCAGAACAGCAACCACACCGCCGGACACCATCGCCATCGCCGCCTGCAATGGAGGAAGAAGCCGGTTTTCACCATCACCGTCCCTACCACGCCATCATCATC
Source organism: Ipomoea triloba (assembly GCF_003576645.1). Taxonomy (NCBI): domain Eukaryota; kingdom Viridiplantae; phylum Streptophyta; class Magnoliopsida; order Solanales; family Convolvulaceae; genus Ipomoea; species Ipomoea triloba. The sequence goes on from NC_044917.1 coordinate 19,447,119, forward strand.
AACTTCATGGCACCACCGCCACTGCAACGCCGGGGATGAAGGACTTGCCGTCGTCACTCCACTGTCCAGCCATCGTCATCGCAACGGAGAAGATGGAGAGTAGTCGGCTGCCTCATCCGACCGCCACCGGAGCTCGTCGTCAAAAGGAGGTCACCGTCGGGGCTTCGCCGTCACCGGAGGAACAAAGGTCCAAGCTCGCCGGCGTCTCCCTTCCTCTCTCTCTCTTCTCTCTCTGTCGTTTGCGTAAAGATGAGGAAGCAGAATACGCTAACCGCTATCTTTCCCTCTTCTAATTATTATATAACCGTACGTAACCCCTTTCTACTTAATTATTATTATTAATACTAATTATCATTATATTTATATACAACATAAATATTTTTTGAATACTATGACCCTGTTACATGTAGTATCTGTCCATATACAACATAAATATGTTAATTATAACTGAAAGACAAATGGAGACAATCACTCTCCGTCACGATTAAAATGAGAATTTATATACCTATTTTATATATATGGCTCAAGAACAAATTAATATATAGTTTATATATATACTACATGCCACACACGGTCACATATTTTATTTTTATTTTAAAAGAAACAAATCACAACACTAGCAAGGTTTGAACCACAGACCACATACTCAACATCAAAGTCCCATGCAATTAAACTGCATAATATATATTTAAATATATACGAATAACAATATATGGATTTAAAAAAATAATAATTTGTTGTTACCAGATTCAAACCAAAAAACCATCACAAGAAACTTAAAGTTTTAATCCATCAAGCTAAATTAAATCTTGTGAATCATTTCGAAATAAGTATATATATACATATACATTCGAAAATATATATTTTGTCATAAATAATAATTTCCAAAAATTCCTTTAGGCAACATAAAACATAAATATTTTGAAAATAATAATAATATTTTCTTTAAAATACTTACAAAATTTCGGGGTGTTACACTCTACCCACGTTAAGAAAAATGCTTCGCCCTCGAAGCATAAAGCACATATTCCATCGAAATAAACGGTCACAAGACTAAAAGCATATCACAGCCATCAATCAAACCATAGAAAATCACTTAGTCATCAAAAATTAATAATCCACATAATTTCGAACATAATACATATATCATCAATAAATATGCAAATGATATGCAATATCACACTTCCTCACCGCGGATTATAAAATTTTAAATCCTAAACAATTTTACTTAAAACCTCCTCATAAAGATAAGCTCTAACGCGCTTTCGCTTAGACTTATTCCATACCTGGAAAACATACAAGAAACCATTAGCAAAAGACTGCTAAGCAACCACTACTCACACCCGCAAAGAAATACATATATATAGTAAGTTTCTAAATAGGTTTACACACCCATATAGAATATATACACCAATGAACTGTTCAGCATTTAAAATCGGATACTCAACAACAACACGCTGAATGAATATATAAACCAAGACTTTCCAACAATACGAATATCCAACATAATTGCACAAGATCACAAGATATCAACCGAATCAAGAATACAATAGAATACTCATAAGAAACGACCAACAAGAATATATCCAAGAATAATCAACAACCAACGAGATATGATGTAACTCAAGAATCAAGTAAGAGACCAAACAGACCTCAACCTAAGGATAAGTACTAAGCCTTACCCTCCAATCAACACACCAATCCTCATACCAATCATCAAACCCAAACTCAGTTCGCAGAGGCAAATAATGCCCGAATCATAAAGGCAAATGGTGCCCAAATACATAGAGGCAAATGGTGCCCAAATACACAAAGGCAAATCATGCCCAAAATACATAGAGGCAAATAGTCCTCAAATACACAAACGGCAAATAGTGCCCATATACACAAATGGCAAATGGTGCCCATATACACAAATGGCAAATAGTGCCCCAAAATACACAAGGATACCCAAAGATCCATCATCCACATCCAACCTCAACCTCAGCCCAAGAATAACCACCCAGAGTGTTCATCTCAGATTATGAACACAAACCAACTCCCAGATAATATAATCAAGGATTCAACCAAACAAGAGACTCAAAAGATGGATCAAGAGATATGAATAAATACTCCAAACACATGGTAAAATACCCAACAAAATACTCCAACAGAGTTCAGAACAAAGGGGAAACAACCAAACAAACAAACCACAAAATAGCTCACTGGACAGAACTCCCAGCAGAACTAACGGAACTCCCCAGCGGATCACTGCCTTCCGCCACTCACCTCTGCACGAAGGGAGCGTAACCCTCCAGCGGACCCCTCTCCCCCGCCAGCTCTCTCCGCTGCCTACTTACGGAAGACTCCAGCGGGACACATTATACCGCTGGGGTATTCCGCAAGAGCAAACCAAACCCCAGATCACAGACTTAGACAGAAAACGCAAAGTTCATTCCAGAATACAAAAATAGGGTCAGATTACTCAGATTACAACTCCCAGAAGCCAAATAAACAAGGAATCCATACCAATAAATATCCGTAACATCAATATGCAAAGGATCAAGAACACAAGTTCATAACCCATCAAAAATGACTTCACAGACAACAACAGATAGGCTTATAGCAAAGAAATTATCAGGATTCCAACACACAAAATAATATCATAGATTGAGAGTGTGAAAATAGATTTTAGTGGAAATGGTGGTTACCTCTTGAAGCGTATTAATCCAAAGCAATCACCTTCCTAAACTCAGCTCATAAGCTATGTCCATAACCACGAACCTGAGAAGTAATGTAATCTAATATGGTCACTAACTACTACTAATAACAACCTTACAGATTAATAATGATCAACATCATAGGCAATAAACTGAATATTGATAGCTAGGATCACCCCCTATAATCTTAAAAGCTTAAAGATGGCAAATACCCTAACCACGAACCTGAGAAGTAATGTAATCTAATATGGTCACTAACTACTACTAATAACAACCTTACAGATTAATAATGATCAACATCATAGGCCATAAACTGAATATTGATAGCTAGGATCACCCCCTATAATCTTAAAAGCTTAAAGATGGCAAATACCCTAATCATTATGCTAACCCGAAATTCGAACTCGCGCCCTCCTGCCCAACACAAGAGTACCATACCACCACACCACTTCACTCCTTTCTACTATGTCGTGCGACCGCCGAACTAATACCCAACACACGAACCTCCGACCATCATAAAGGACATCTGCTGCCGTGATCAGATGAGTCGATCCATGTTGCTGCTGTAGTTCCCGTCGATCAGCTGCTGCCTTCGGTGACGTCGAGCAAGAAAGACGCAAGGGAGGAAGGCGACGCCTCGCCAACCGCCAACACAACCATGCACCATGCACGGAGAGGAAAGCCATAGCCGCCGCTGCTCCTTGCTCTGGCGTACGTCGCTGGAAGAACAGGGGAAGAAGCGAGCCCGTCGTTGCTGCACGCCGCAACCACTGCTGCACACAGCTTGGTTCGTTGTGGCTTGTCACCGCCGGTGAGAACATGGGATGAGAGAAAGGAGTACGCCGAGGTAGTCGTTACTACCTGCTCTGTCGATTGGCGCCGGAAATAGGGGAAGCACCCGCCTTGCCGGTTTCGTCGTTGGAGGGGAGGTGGTCACCACCGCCGTCGTCGCACACCCTCGTTGAAGGTTGCCGCATGCTGCTGCCGGAGTCTTTATGTCGACGTCTTCACTTTGCTGCTCCGTTCCGCCACCATTGATGGTCGAAGAGGGTAAGGTGTGAAAGGAAACCGAGAGATGGACGAGAAAGGGAGATCGGAGGGACGCCAGAATTCTTCATCGTTGTTTGTTGCTCCTAGCTTAGGGAGAGAGACGAGAGACCAGAGAGTAATTCGTGAGGTAGAGAGGGTGAGGGAAGAATAGGGAATTGTCTTGGCTGCTAATCACTTTTGGTTACCCTATCTAGAAATTTCTATTTATATTTAGGGTAAGCATCCATTTTGGGCTAAGGCATTTATGGAAAGATTATACAATTGGACTATGCTAGGTGGGTCAAGAGTAGATATAATACAATCATAATTGAGCCTAAAATCATTTATTGGGTCCATAGCCTTATAATAAAAATTATATACTATGAAATATATATCTATATAGGTGGCAAATTATGCTGTGGACCCAGGTCCACCTTGCAAGGTGGACTTGGGTCCAAAACTACGTCGTTTTTGTCTCTTTTTTTTTATTTTTTTTAAATTAGTAAACATATTGCTGAATATAGAGTTGTCCAAAAATGTGTGAATGTAGAGGTTTCAAAGTGTGAATGTAAAGTATAGAAATCGTGAATGTAGATTTATGATTGTGTGATGTAGAGTTGTCCAGAAATGTGTGAATGTGGAGGTTTTAAATTGTGAATATGGAGTATAGAAATCGTGAATGTAGAGTTATGCATGTGTGAATCTGTAATAGAGTATAGAAGTTCTAGCAACTTGTAGTTCTGTAATGTGTGAATGTGGAGTTCTCAAGTTGTGAATATGAAGTATAGGACCTGTGAATATAGAGTTTTGAATGTGTGAATGCATAACAGTGGTAATATAGTTAGTAAACATATAATCCTGTAATGTGTGAATGTGGAGTTTACAAAGTGTGAATGTAGAGTATAGTGTATGTGAATGTAGACCCAGGTCCACCTTGCAAGGTGGACCTGGGTCCACGGCATAACAACCCCTATATAGGTATATTGGGCCAATAACATTTGGTAGTAACATAATAATAATAGGTAATCCAAAAATACATTATTCCAAGCCCAGTAAGAAATAATTATACTTATAATTATTTTAATAAGAAAATAACCCCTCATTTTAAATATTTATATTTAAAATAGTGGTAGGAAAATACGGGTGTTACACTCTACCCCCCTTAAAAGGAGCTTCATCCCCGAAGCTAAAAAATCGTTTTGGGGACAGAGAGTTAAAAACTAGTACGGTAGTACATATAGAGAAAATATTTATATAGTATATACTTAGTTTTGAAAATTTTGACCCAACAAGGAAGGAGAGTGAAAGGTTTAAGGTTCAAGATTCAAGGACAACGTCGGTAGGGAATATAATGAAGAGTTATCAAGGTTACAACTTAAGAAATAAGGTTGTCACCTTGCACAAAGTTATTTCAAGAAGCAAACGAGAACAACGTTCGAGAGGATGAGGATGACTGCTCAATGTCAAGTTCTTTAAAGAGAAGAGGAGAACTCGACTTCGAAAGAAAATAAGCAAAAGGTTCAAGGAGGCCAAAAGGATTTCTTAAATCAAGGGGATATCAAGTTCTTTCAACAAAACAGAAGGAACGAAAAGAACTTGGCTTCGAGAACAGATAAGGGCGAGATTGAAAACACAGGAAGAGTTTTCCAATGATAGGGTATTTAGCTCTTTCCGGGAAAAGAAAGAAGTTAGGTTCCAAGAAGAGTTAAGAACGGGGTCTAGAAAGATAGAAATGATTTTTCAATGATAGGGTATTCAATTTTCCAAAGAAAGAAATAGATTCAATTCCTAAAAGAAATAAGAATGAGATTCAGAATAGTTAGAAGAGGTATCTCGATGAAAGAGTATGCAAGTTTCCAAAGAAAGAAAGGGAATTCAGTTTCAAGGGAAGATATCAATAAGGTCTAGAATCGATAGGAGGGAGTTTTGAACGGGAGGGTAGTTGGAATTCTAAAGAACCGAGAAGAATTTGGTTTCCAAAAAGATATAGGAATGATGTTTAGAACGGATAGAAGGGATTTCTCAACGAAAGGGGTAATTGGGATTACAAGGATCAAAGAAGGATTCGGTTTTAAAAAGGATAGGAAGTCTCTCAACTCTAAACGATTTCCATGGCTGGACGATTTGATCACGGCACTTTGACCGGTTGACGGATCTTGACCTTGCTTCCTACGCAACGTGGGTCTACAGTTCGTATAAGCTCTACTTTATAAGCTACGGCTCGCACATCCTTATCACTCCAGGAGAGGTCGAAGGCGATGAATCACTGATGACCAATGGGTGCAGAACGAGAGATTTCCGGGGAAACTTTATGAAAAGGTAGGACCAATTAGGAAGGTATCGCTTGATCTTGAAGGGAGATTCGACTATGATTAACGGTGATCTCAGAAGTCGAGTTTAATTCTTGTACTCCGAAACATCGAGGTCCTAAAGCCAACGTAACGCGAGCACCTTCATTAGCATTAAGAATTATTGCTCTTTTGATCATACAAGATCTTTCGAGGAGTCCTTTGATTACTTGAGTGGTAGGCACTATCGTAGAACGGTTCATTCGAGTCTTGGTATTAATATTGGGATGTTTGCAGATTAACATCGTGAGTATATATCGACTCATCCTTCCAATCTTCATTAGTTCTTCTTGTTGGTCATCCGGGGTATGGATTGCAGCTCTTAACTTTAATCTTTGCGTTTAGCGCGATCAAAGGTACCTTCCAAATGCAGGGTATGTAAGCTAAACTTCTCTTAGGATCAACCTCTTGGATTGAGCTAGCTTTTAGGTTCACTTCGGTTGGTCTTGATCTTTTGACGATTCGGTCTTCTACTAGCTTGCTTAGCTACTCCTTATTGCTTTCTTGCCACTGAGGTCCCTTCCTTAAGCTCTTGCACAAGGAGTTACTCCCAAGATGCACCGAATAGATTACACGAGGTCCTTACTTCGCACTTCACTTCTTAGTTTCTTCGCACTTCATGAGATCGGACAACTTGATAACGGTGTTTCTTCTTATCTCCGGGAGTCATGAGGATCCGAGGTTCTCATTTTTACTTGTCGTAGTCTTCTTTGTCTTCAAGGTTGCAACTTCTAACTCGTTCCTTCGTGGCCGCTTCGGAGATAGGTAGGATTGTCTTAAGGCTTGAGCATCCCAACTTCAAATTCTAATTCTTCATGCAACGTTAACTTCGAGTTTAGCTCGCACGGGATTCTTCATCATTGATTTGGAAGCTCCTACCTGACGTGCTTTAACTCTCTAGAGGCGCGTCACGTCTGCTCTTGCCATTCCCTCACAATCGAGGATCTTCGAGTCTTCAGTCTTCGGATTCCGATCGCTTCCTTCGTCTCCTTATCGAATTTCAGCTGCACGAACTTGTTCTTCAAGTCTTGAGGTGAACGAAGATCTTGCAGATGATGCTACATACGCGAAGACGCCAATCCCGGGGAGCATAGATGAATCTTCTTCAACGAGCCGCCCGATCTTCTGATTGCTTAGACGCATACGGTGTTATCCATTGTTTCGTGTCAAGTAACTACTTACTCCTAATCTAAGGCAGGCTCCTAGGCAATTCTAAAACGAAGCAACTTATCTAAAAGCGATTAAAACTTACCTGGAAGACGCGCTCACAAGCTGCAAAACATCAAGGTTAACAAAGCACAAACAATATAAATAAACAAGGCGTGTCCTCACCGCGATTCCTAGAATTCACACATCTTAGGATTCTCAAAACATCTTAATTCCTATTGATCAAGTCCTAGAGTCTCAGATTTCAAACCCTAGGATCTCTACTTAGACCTCAACACAGGCTCTAATACCAACTGTGACACCCCAACTTTTCACAAACCGAGATAACTAAACTTTAACACAAAAGCTGCCTATCTCAACTACCAAACATAACATAGTAGAAGCGATTTATAACCTAAGGGGTATCATGCCACATCTAGGTAAGAAGAATACGGCCTAGATGCACATGCTAACCAAAAATTGAACCAAACTGCATAGATATAAATCCTCAAAACATATCCAAAACATCCAAAATCTAAACAAGAGTATATAATCTCATCATTGGCACACAGGCCCAAACATAAAGTCTAAAACAACATCAACTAGTCTAAGCCTCCTCATAAAGATAAGCTCTAACGCGCTCTCGCTTAGACTTATTCCATACCTGGAAAACATACAAGAAACCATTAGCAAAAGACTGCTAAGCAACCACCACTCACACCCGCAAGGAAATACATATATATAGTAAGTTTGTAAATAGATTTACACACCCATAAAGAATATATACACCAACAAACTGTTCAGCATTTAAAATCGGATACTCAACAACAACACGCTGAATGAATATATAAACCAATACTTTCCAACAATACAATATCCAACATAATTGCACAAGATCACAAGATATCAACCGAATCAAGAATACAATAGAATTCTCATAAGAAACGACCAACAAGAATATATCCAAGAATAATCAACAACCAACGAGATATGATGTAACTCAAGAATCAAGTGAGAGACCAAACAGACCTCAACCTAAGGATAAGTACTAACCCTTACCCTCCAATCAACACACCAATCCTCATACCAATCATCAAACCCAAACTTAGTTCGTAGAGACAAATAATGCCCGAATCATAAAGGCAAATATTGCCCAAATACATAGAGGCAAATGGTGCCCAAATACACAAAGGCAAATCGTGCCCAAAATAAATAGAGGCAAATAGTCCTCAAATACACAAATGGCAAAAAGTGCCCATATACACAAATGGCAAATGGTGCCCATATACACAAATGTCAAATAGTGCTCATATACACAAATGGCAAATAGAGCCCCAAAATACACAAGGATACTCAAAGATCCATCATCCACATCCAACCTCAACCTTATCCCAAGAACAACCACCCAGAGTGTTCATCTCAAATTATAAACACAAACCAACTCCCAGATAATATAATCAAGGATTCAACCAAACAAAAGACTCAAAAGATGGATCAAGAGATATGAATAAATACTCCAAATACATGGTAAAATACCCAACAAAATACTCCAACAGAGTTCAGAACAAAGGGGAAACAACCAAACGAACAGACCATAGAATAGCTCACTGGACAAAACTCCCAGCAGAACTAACGGAACTCCCCAGCGGATCACTGGACTACTCAGATTACAACTCCCAGAAGCCAAATAAACAAGGAATCCATACCAATAAATATCCATAACATCAATATGCAAAGGATCAAGAACACAAGTTCATAATCCATCAAAAATGACTTCACAGACAACAAAATAGATTTTAGTGGACATGGTGGTTACCTCTTGAAGCGTATTAATCCAAAGCAATCACCTTCCTAAACTCAGCTCATAGCCCGACACATGAGTACCATACCACCACACCACTTCACTCCTTTCTGTTATGTCGTGCGACCGCTGAACTAATACCCATGACACGAACCTCCGGCCATCATAAAGGAGATCTGCTGCCGTGATCAGATGAGTCGATCCATGTTGCTGCTGCAGTTCCCGTCGATCAGTTGCTGCCTTCGGTGACGTCGAGCAAGAAAGACGCAAGGGAGGAAGGCGACGCCTTGCCAACCGCCAACACAACCATGCACCATGCACGGAGAGGAAAGCCATAGCCGCCGCTGCTCCTTGCTCTAGCGTACGTCGCTGGAAGAACAGGGGAAGAAGCGAGCCCGTCGCTGCTGCACGCCGCAACCACTACTGCACACAGCTTGGTCCGTTGTGGCTTGTCACCGCCGGTGAGAACAAGGGATGAGGGAAAGCAGTACGCCGAGGTTGTCGTTACTACCCGCTCTGTCGATCGGCGCCGGAAACAGGGGAAGCACCCGCCTTGCCGGTTTCGTCGTTGGAGGGGAGGTGGTCACCACCGCCGTCATCGCACACCCTCGTTGAAGGTTGTCGCATGCTGCTGCCGGAGTCTTTATGTCGACGTCTTCACTTTGCTACTCCGTTCCGCCACCATTGATGGTCGAAGAGGGTAAGGTGTGAAAGGAAACCGAGAGATGAATGAGAAAGGGAGATCGGAGGGACGCCGAAATTCTTCATCGTTATTTGTTGCTCCTAGCTTAGGGAGAGAGACCAGAGACCATAGAGTAATTCGTGAGGCAGAGAGGGTGAGGGAAGAATATGGAATTGTCTTGGCTGCTGATCACTTTTGGTTACCCTATTTAGAAATTTCTATTTATATTTAGGGTAAGCTTCCATTTTGGGCTTGTTAGGAACATAATGTATTAGGTTTTGATGATACCAAAAATGTAATTTAGAATCCCCTAAAGTCTCGAAATATAGGAATCAATGTAAGTTCGACAAGTAAACTAAGAGCGAAAATACAACCGGGTAACTTGAGCTCAACTCGGAAAATATTTAAGCTTAAGGTAAACTTGTGTGAACATCTTAGAAAGTCTCGTGTTGTAATCCTATAGATAGATCAGAAGAAGGCACGGGACAACACTGGAGGAATAAGGGTCTGCGAGACATCAACTAAGTCTCGAGACATAAGCATAGTTCGAGAGGTAGGACCTCTCGATACAACAACCCAGTTCGAGACATAAGCAGAGTTCGAGAGATAGATCTCTCGATACATGGGGATCAAGACATCAAACAATCGAGACATCAATCTTGGTCTCGATAAACTGACATTTCTCCAAAAGGCTGAATGACGGTCAGGAAGCATGAATAAAGTTTGGAGAAGAAGAATATCATGGAGATAAAATATTAAGGAGGTGCCAGAAGTGGATGCCACATCAGAATTCCACAACAAACGGAAAGAAGGTGCACTAATCCAAAGTCGGTCTTATTCCCTAGAACGAGGATCAATGGGAATTTAAAAAGAGTAACTTTTACCAAAAGTAGCAAGTGGAGCATGGACTCAAGAAAGTGGATTATGGAATATCCACTACCAAACAAAAGGTTCAAGTTACAAGACCACCACTCCATGAAAAATGCTGAAAAGATGCAAGTCCCATACACAGCATGGGAGACAAATTTCAAACGGAATAATTTTCCCTCCAACGGAATTATTCCTTTACTCTCATATAAAAAGGACGTGAAGACACAGATCAAAAACAAAAAGGAGGGAACTTTCGTAAGAGATCGGTTCGATTCGAAAATCTTAAGAGGTGTCTATTTCAAACGTTCAAGTGCCTGAGCTCAATCCGGAATATCATCCTGATATTCAAAATAGCGAGAGAACACATCTTAGTGTTTGAGAGAGTTACAAAGCTTAAACTGCTATACATCTAGAAGGTGACCGAAGCTGCTCTACATCGAAGTTGACTCAACGATAGCTTTTGGTCAGATTGGAGCTTGTTACACTCAACTGTGACAACCAAAGGTCCTTGCTTTGGATTAAGCAAGAAGAGGCGGAGTAACCTGGTAGCTGTCTAGTGAAGATCCTGAGGCTTGAGGCGGGCTTGGTGATCAAAGCTCAAGTGCTCGATAGGTGGAGTAACAAGAAGCGGGGCGAAAAACCTGAGGCTTGAGGCGGGCTTCGTGATCAAAGCTCAAGCGCTCGATATTGTACTAAAAAGGGAAGTTTTAGTGCAATCCTTCCAGGGAGTTTCTGGAAGAAGAGTGGATGTAGGCGGGTTGGCCGAACCACTTAAAAATCTCTCTCGCATTTACTTTTTGTCTTTATCTCTCGATCTAACTCTCGAACTGCACTGCATATAACCGCACCTCTCGAACTAACTCAAACTCGTGCTAACTAAAAGGGGATAACTTTCCGCTGCGCATAAAACTTTGTCTTCATCTTGTGAGGTATCGGACCTAAACATCCTAAGTCCAATACACACGAGAAGTCGAAAAAGATTTGCAAAATCTTATACAAGTCTATTCACCCCCCCCCTCTAGACTTGTACCCATCCCCTTGGGACCAACAATTGGTATCAGAGCAAGTTCTCTGATCGATATAAACCTTCGTTTATATTGCCTAGAGATCATTCTTTGAAAAATCTTTTGAAAATATTTTCAAAGCACGAAATAATTTTTAAAATGGACAGCATGTTGTCGAGACATCTCCTTTTTGATCTTAGCAGGTTCGATGACTGGAAAACACGCATGCTTGCGTATCTATCAGCCCTCCATAATGAGATGGCCGAAGTGATAACATCTGGACCAGTCAAGATTTTAATGGTAAACACGGCTGCTGAGCAAACCAGGGAAACACCAAAGTACATCCCAAAACCTAGGGAAGAATGGACAAGTGATGATAGGAAGAGAAACAACCTGGACAACATTGCCAAGGATATTCTCTTCAGAGCTATAGACGAAACCATCTTCCCAAAAGTAAGAAAGTGCAAAACGGCGAAAGAGGGATGGGATACTTTGATGTTAATTGGTGAAGGTGACGAACAGGAAAAGGAGAACAAGCTCACCGTGGCCATGAAGAAGTTCGAGGACTTCAAGATGAAGCCAGGGGAGAGCATCGACAACATGGAATCTCGGTTCATGAAGCTATCAATAGAGATCAGTGATCTCGAGAAGGAGATTCCACAAAAGGAGCTAAACCTGAAGGTCTTACGAGGCCTTACCAAGGAGTGGGAAATGAAGGTGATCACAATGCGTGATCACAGGGATTTGAAGAACACCACAACCGACCAACTGTTCAGAGATCTCAAAGCCGTCGAATTTGAGATGCTTCCGAGAGATGAGGACGTGGTGGACAGACGAAATGTAGCACTGGTTGCTGATCAACCATCCACCTCTTCAAGGTCAGATTCTAATCCCACTAATATGTTATCTGACGAACAGTTTGCTCTCTTCATGAGGAAATTCAGGAAATTCATGAGGAAGTCAACGGAGAGCAACACAAGTTCACCTTCCTCCTCAAGAAGGAACAATGAGAAACATTCATCCAGAAGGATAGAGGAGGAAAATCAGGGTCTTTGCTACAACTGCAGGAGACCAGGACACTTCAAAGCCGAGTGCCCTTACCCTATGGTAAGTAAGTATCAAGGACAAGAAGGCAGGGATTCCAGGAAAAAGGAGGAATTCAAAGAGAAGCCAGCACAAAGTGGCTTCAAGGGAGATTCAAAGAAACATCTGCGCAGAAAGGCGCTTGTTGCTGAGGAACTCGAGAGATCAATCGAGGAGTCCGAGACATCGAGCTCCAGTGAAGGAAGCAGCAGCTCAGAAGATGAGAGGGGACTCATCTGCTTATACACCGAGGAAGAAGAGGATCAATGTCTAATGGCCATTGACAATGAGGTAACCTCTACTTCCACATCTCGCTGCTCTACCTCTACCTCTCGATGTTCTTCGTTCGGAAGCGATGAAGATCCCTTTGAGATGCTTGAAACACTTAAAAGGGATCTCGGTATCGCTAACAGCACTCATGCCAAAATCAGGGAAGAAAACAGCAAGCTAACTGCTGAAAGAGATATGCTTAAGAACGTCTCGAAAGAGAATTCAGAGCTAACTCTCAAAGTAAGTGAGTTAGAAGCTAAAGTAATCCTACTGACTGAAGAGTGCAAAGCTCGAGAAACCAGAGAGCTTAATCTTAGAAAGGTCATAGCATCATATACTAATTCCTCCAAAGCTATGGAGAAAATGGTAAATGATCACAGACCTACTAGTGATAGAACCGGTCTAGGGTTCCGTCAAAACTGTCTCTCGAGAGATAAACAGACCAATGGTTTGGGAACTTCAAATCATGGAGGATCTCAACCCAAACCAAACAAAGGTCATATAAGACCAACAGAAAAGACCAGAGTAGCTATTCATAAACCGTCCCTATACACCAGCAATGGAAAGTATAGGAAAGCTACGAAGAATGGCCGGGTAAACAATATCGAGAGATCACCTTGCTATCTCTCGCAAGGCCATTCCAAGTACAAAAGGAGCTACATTCCATATAATGCGCTTCAAGGCAAATATGGAAGGTCTGAGATCCAAAAAGTTAGGAACTCACGGATGGAAAAAGGCAGACTCTATCCATCTAGTGAGAATTGGTCATCGAATCATGATTTCTGGAAAAAACCTCACTTCCAGCAATTTCACATGACCAAACAGCGTATGAAAGGCATGGTGCATAAGCCGATCGAAAAGTCTATACCTAAATTGATTTATGCACCAAAGAGGCCCAAAACCTTTGCTAGCATTCCTTGTGATTATCAAACACATAATGGCTACATTGCACCTAGGCCCGGAGTAATGGGTCCAAGGTATAAATGGATGCCTAAACTTATTAACTAATCAGGACCCAAAGTTTGGGTACCTAAATCTGCTTGATCTGCTTGCAGGACACTAGGGACATATGGTTGATTGACAGTGGATGTTCGAGACATATGACGGGAAACTTAACACTACTAGAGAACATCCATCCTATCGAAGGTCCCTCGGTGACATTTGGAGACAACGAGAAGAAAGGTCGCACAAAGGCTGTCGGTGAAGTTCATAAGAATGAATTGGTGATCAAGGGGGTATCCTACGTTGAGGAGCTCAAATTTAACCTCCTTAGCACAAGCCAGTTCTGTGACAAGGGCTACAGAGTAATCTTCACCAAAGGCAAGAGCCAAATCATACAAGAGGAATCTCTCGAAGTCGTCCTGGAAGCAGCAAGGAAAGGAAACATGTACATAGTGGATTGGAGATCTGCCAAACCATCCCTATGTATGCTGGCAAGGAGCAAGGAAGACTTATGCTAGGATTGGCACAGTAAGCTTAGCCATCTGAACTTCAAAACTATCAACAAGCTTGCTAAGAGGAACCTTGTGGAAGGACTGCCCAAAGTGACGTTTCGAAAGGATAAGATATGTGAGGCATGTCNGAGAGGGGACTCATCTGCTTATACACCGAGGAAGAAGAGGATCAATGTCTAATGGCCATTGACAATGAGGTAACCTCTACTTCCACATCTCGCTGCTCTACCTCTACCTCTCGATGTTCTTCGTTCGGAAGCGATGAAGATCCCTTTGAGATGCTTGAAACACTTAAAAGGGATCTCGGTATCGCTAACAGCACTCATGCCAAAATCAGGGAAGAAAACAGCAAGCTAACTGCTGAAAGAGATATGCTTAAGAACGTCTCGAAAGAGAATTCAGAGCTAACTCTCAAAGTAAGTGAGTTAGAAGCTAAAGTAATCCTACTGACTGAAGAGTGCAAAGCTCGAGAAACCAGAGAGCTTAATCTTAGAAAGGTCATAGCATCATATACTAATTCCTCCAAAGCTATGGAGAAAATGGTAAATGATCACAGACCTACTAGTGATAGAACCGGTCTAGGGTTCCGTCAAAACTGTCTCTCGAGAGATAAACAGACCAATGGTTTGGGAACTTCAAATCATGGAGGATCTCAACCCAAACCAAACAAAGGTCATATAAGACCAACAGAAAAGACCAGAGTAGCTATTCATAAACCGTCCCTATACACCAGCAATGGAAAGTATAGGAAAGCTACGAAGAATGGCCGGGTAAACAATATCGAGAGATCACCTTGCTATCTCTCGCAAGGCCATTCCAAGTACAAAAGGAGCTACATTCCATATAATGCGCTTCAAGGCAAATATGGAAGGTCTGAGATCCAAAAAGTTAGGAACTCACGGATGGAAAAAGGCAGACTCTATCCATCTAGTGAGAATTGGTCATCGAATCATGATTTCTGGAAAAAACCTCACTTCCAGCAATTTCACATGACCAAACAGCGTATGAAAGGCATGGTGCATAAGCCGATCGAAAAGTCTATACCTAAATTGATTTATGCACCAAAGAGGCCCAAAACCTTTGCTAGCATTCCTTGTGATTATCAAACACATAATGGCTACATTGCACCTAGGCCCGGAGTAATGGGTCCAAGGTATAAATGGATGCCTAAACTTATTAACTAATCAGGACCCAAAGTTTGGGTACCTAAATCTGCTTGATCTGCTTGCAGGACACTAGGGACATATGGTTGATTGACAGTGGATGTTCGAGACATATGACGGGAAACTTAACACTACTAGAGAACATCCATCCTATCGAAGGTCCCTCGGTGACATTTGGAGACAACGAGAAGAAAGGTCGCACAAAGGCTGTCGGTGAAGTTCATAAGAATGAATTGGTGATCAAGGGGGTATCCTACGTTGAGGAGCTCAAATTTAACCTCCTTAGCACAAGCCAGTTCTGTGACAAGGGCTACAGAGTAATCTTCACCAAAGGCAAGAGCCAAATCATACAAGAGGAATCTCTCGAAGTCGTCCTGGAAGCAGCAAGGAAAGGAAACATGTACATAGTGGATTGGAGATCTGCCAAACCATCCCTATGTATGCTGGCAAGGAGCAAGGAAGACTTATGCTAGGATTGGCACAGTAAGCTTAGCCATCTGAACTTCAAAACTATCAACAAGCTTGCTAAGAGGAACCTTGTGGAAGGACTGCCCAAAGTGACGTTTCGAAAGGATAAGATATGTGAGGCATGTCNTTTGGAATACGTTGCAACGGAGGAGCAACTAGCAGATATTTTCACAAAAGCGTTATGTGAAAATAGATTCTCTCAACTAAGGTTAGAATTGGGAATGATAGAATTGGGATGAATGATCAAATCTTATCTTCTTGTATTTAGTGCCATGAACTGTTTCGCATGTGAGGAGCGGTTTCATCAACTTTATGGCAGCTTTGGAGTTACACAAGCATTGAATGGTCATTCATATCGCATCCCGTGACTCAACAGTGGTAACCTTTTTGGGCTATAAATAGAAGGATTTTCTCACTAGTTTATATCATCGACTTCTTCATGGAGAAGAAGAAAGGAAAAGACGATGTACCGTTCTGGTATAGAGGGAGAAAATCAGCAACAAAGTCCAAAGACTTTCAAGGAGAAAACTATCCAGAATCAACGAAGGGTGAACAGATTACGGAGCTTCCTGATAATCCAAGCAAGTATCCTATTCCCATCCAAGGTGAATGGATCCCCAAATGCGAGGAGATCCACAACGATGGGATACTGGAATCAGGAGAAGAGTCCCGTATAAGTGGGACTCCTACCGCTGCACATTCTGGAAAAGGACCTCCCTCAACCAAATGGAGAACCAAGGGAAAGGGAGATGAAGCCTGTGAGGAAGGCAGCAGCGGAGAGAAGAACAAGAAGGGGAGTAGCCACTTCTAGTTCTGTTATTAGGAGAAATAGGACTTTAGATGGCTAGTTTCTGTTCTAACGATAGATTCCTATTAGGCTATCCAAGGCCAAACAAAAGTTTCTAAGGAATCTAATAGGATATTGATTCATATGTAATGTTTTTGAAAATCACTAAATGAACTTAAGGAAATGCTCCAAGTGATATCTTTTGATGAATCAATCTTGTCTCCGTATCGCAATCTGTGTTCGAAAGGTAGTTCGAGAGGTACATGTTCAGTTTGCCTTTTTGTGTCATGTCTCGAAGAAGGGTAGTTCGAGAGATCACTTCGAAAGATATCAAACTGACCATCTACGTATCTCTAGATGGAGGAATAAGGAGGGTTAGGGATCGATCACTCAGGGGGAAGATCCTTAACCACAGAAATGCTCAGATGGAGGAATAAGGAGGTTTAGGGATAAATCACTCAGGGGGAAGATCCTTAAACTAGCAAAATCGAGAGTTTACCTTCGAGAGGTAAAGCCAATGAGCTCAACGGACATATGTGGAATGGCTAACTTTGGACATTAATGTTAGCCACGTGGTCTTCGGTTACTGACGGTTTTCCGCTCTTAAAGGCATTATCTTGATAAGTGGGAGCATGCTTATATAAATATCATCTCTTTATATCCCACTATCCAAAACCGTATTATATCTTACCAAAATACCCTTATCATATCTTACATATCATAACCGTTATAAAGGGTATTTCTGACCTTTAAATTCTTTTAAATTAACCGGGATCCCTTTTCGGGTCAAGCTCTCAACCCTACCCATATATCCAACCCGAATCCACATGATAAAAAAGCCAAACCCTTCTTCCTTACCCGGACTCAAGCTCAAACCAAATACCCAAATCCCCCAAATCCTAAACACTGTACACATTCCCTCCAAAAGCTCAAATCTTTCAACTATGGCGTCCGAATCCTCCACATCAACCTCATCTTCCGACGCATATCAGAGGGAGTTGCGACACATTCGCACTCAGATCAAACAAGTCAAGGCGGGGAGTATCCTTGACAAAAATGGCTTCATCACCCACTCATCAAATCCAAAGATGGCGGAGAAAGTCCTGAAAAAGTTTGACAAGACAGGACTAATGAAATACATGACGCACGACTACCGAACCATTCACGACCTCGACTTCACAGAATGGTTCGCGAATGCTAAGGTCACGAAGGGCAAGATTGAAAGCCGCTTCAATGAAATTGACATTACAACCTCTGTAGGTGACCTCAGAGCGGCATTCGACTTCGCGACGTCGGAGGAAGCAGTCCAGCACCTCTCGGATTACGACTTGGACAAGCAAGCTTTTTGGGATAAAATCCGACTGGAGACTGCACCGCCCAGAGCATCCTCTGCCCTCCGCAAGTTCCACCTAAAGGAGAGGTTTGCTCTCGCTGCCGACCTTATCATGAAATTCGTGCTCGGCAAGGTGTCTGGAACTGATGAGATTAATCTGGACATCCTCAAAATCCTCCACGCCATCTGGAACAACAACAAAATGGACTGGGCACATATCATCTTCAACTTTCTTCAACAGCAGGTGCAAAGCTCAGTCTCCAACACCAACCTGACGATCAGTAAAAAGGTTGGTTTCGGCTTTGTTGTTCAATATCTTCTAAGTTTGAAGGGCTTAGAACTGAGGGAAGGGCGAGAGATTCATCGGAATACCTATATGGGTAGGACGAAATCTCAAGCTTCAAAGGCTAAAGGTGTTAAGGGTGCACCTTCTCCCTCGAAGCCTAAGGGAAGGGGCAAAAGGAAAGCCCCAGCCAAGGAGAAGGAATCTGATGATGAGCCTCTGGATAACTTGATCAAGAGGATCACCTTATCGAAAAGGGCTAAGAAAGCCACAACCATCACCATCACTCAGATTCGAGAAGTAACACCCTCAGCAATCCAAGAACCACTTGAGAACAGGGCACAAGCCCAGGGGGAACCTCAGGCTACACTGGCCACTGAGGTTGAGAGAGTACCCCCTACCAGATCTCCGTCAGGAGCTTTATCTGTAAGTCTACATGCTGATGATGATGCTGAGAGTGCTGATAATTCTGTGGATTTATCTCGAGAGATGGTTCGAGAGATTGGAGGTACTGGGATCAGTGATCCAGTACAGACAGAAGTTGAGGAACCATGAGAGGTGGTTCGAGAGATAACAGTGGAAGCTGCATCGGCAACAGAAATCCTGTCTGCTAACTCTGATGAGTTGAATGCTGAAATCACTTCTCAGTTGAATCAAAGAACTAAAAATATGTCTAGTTTAGATGACTTCTCCAGAGTGCTTCGATGGATCAACTGGAGAACAGGTCCGATTGATCAACTGGTTTCGAGAGCAGCAGATATGGTGGCTGAGGAAGACTTTGCTTTAAATTGGTTAAACCTCACTGCAATCCCAGCCACTGAACTTCTGAATCTTGCCCATGAGATGAACGTGACCAGGAGAAATCTTGGTCGATCTGACAAGGGAAAGGGCATAGCTGTTGATGCGCAAGAAGCTGAAGCCGAGCCTGTAGTGGATCCTGAATTAGAAGCTCAATTTCAAGAAGATATCAGGCTCGCCACTGCATTATCCTTGGGACATCAAGTAGAGAATACGAGAGGTCCAGGAGAGACCTCTGGGATTGCTCGAGATGATTCTGAGAACCCAATACCAACAGCTACAATCCCCTTGTCCCAAGTAAATCTCTCTGCTTTGGACGAACAGGTAGCAGCTTCGAGAGGTGAATCCGAGACCTCTGAAGCACTTGAGGTGGCTCCTAACACTGTTCTTCTTTTGCCACCACCTGAGTCCACACCCTCGAATGACACCGATGAAGCACAGATAATTCGAGAGGGTGAAATACTGTTGCTCCAACTCCCAGGTTTTCCCATCGATACGGAAAGAGAAAGGTGGAGTGAACCAGCTGCTCCTGAAACAATAGTGATTCCTGACTCACCTGAGCAAGCTGAGGTACAGTCTGATGAGCAACGAGAGCAAAATGTCCCAAGTCCTGCTGGTTCGAGAGGTACTGAGGAGGACGATGCGACCATCGAAGGTGGAAACAGGGAAGCACCTGTCGACACTTCGTCTCCAACCTCACCAGCAGATGACCAAGTTCCCAGCACTGGTTCGAGAAGTGACGCTGAGGGGGAACTTCTATTGGATGGAAACCGGGAAGCGTCCAATACCGAAGAACCCTCCCTGGCTGATCCAATCTCAACAGTCGTTGAAGCTGAGGCTCCAGGTTCGAGAGGTGAAGAGCAAGAAGTGATCCATCCCTCAGGTGGAAACCGGGAAGTGCCTGACATGGAGCTACCTTCGCGCTCTGAACCCAGTGTCCCTGCGACCCCTCAGACACTCAATCGAGAGGTGGACTCACAACTGCAAGTCATGGGTGGAAATCCGGAAGCACCCAAGTCCCCTCCGACAAAAGGTACTTCTCACTTCTCTTCTCCTACTTCTGACTATGATCGACAGGCCGAAGAAGCCTTCATTGGCGAGGTGCGTCAATTCATGGCCGATCACTCTCAGAAGATGGCTCAGATCGAGCGCATACTGACCATTGTTCGCAATGCTGCAATGCCTGCGGCTGGCACAAGTGAATCTCAAGCCAGCCATGACGAACTTCTCGAACAGGCAGTATGGGCTGAGGATGCAGCACGGAAAGCTGCAATTGAAGCTGCTATAGCTCGAGCAGAGGCTGCAGGTGCGAGATCTGAATTAGCCGAGATACGAGCAGAGCTTCGAGCCTTCCAGTATTCCAGTGAACTTCGACAGGACATGATGAAAGCACTACTCGATGATCTGTCGAACCAAGTGCCTACCCAACTTCAAGCACTCTTCGAAGGTATGTCCACCCTCCTTTCCCGTACTGATGATGCCACCAAGGGGGAAAATAAAGGGAAAAAGGGGGAAAATACACAAGGAAGGACATCAACAACTGGCAAGAAAAGGGCAGCAAGTGAACCAGCAGGACCTCCTCCAAAAGTTCCAAAATCATTGAGCAAACAACTGGAGGAAGCGAAAAGAGCAGAAATCTTAAGGGTCCAGCGTACACTGGAAATGGAGAAAAGGAGAGAAGAGGACAGAGAAAGGAGAAGAAAAAGACAAGAACTCAGTCAGAAGAAGAAAGAAAGATCGACCTTGTCATGACAAACTTTAAGTTTGGGAGCAGGGAAGATACTGAACAAAAACTGACTCTTGAGATATTCAAGCTTCTGAAGATCACTGGAATATCTGTTCACAGCAATATGTCTCCAGAAGAATGCATTGCATGGTGGAAAGATGGAGTGATTGATGGAGAATTCGTGGGGGAAGCTTACAGAAACTACAGGCATCTAGATGTTACAGACGAATACATAAGCCTGGTAAATCCGAAAGACCCCATCAAGACACGAGAAGCCATTAACAAGAAGAGGGAAGCCAACAACAAGAAGTAAGCTCTCGTGGCCCAAACTCCATCTTATTACAGTTTATTGTTGTTTATGTTGTTCTTGGTCCTATATGTTTTTGGTTTAAACTCTTCTACTAAGTTCAGTTATGTAAACATTCCCTTAATCTCAAATGTATATATCTTTTGCTGGGGGTGTTGTGTGAATTTGCTTATTCATGCTTTAGTAGAATAATTGTCAAACTTACCATATGTGCTGAAAATAAAATCTATGTTTATCCTCTATCAAATCAGCCATATAGAGTAAGTATAAGTGTTGGCATCATCAAAAAGGGGGAAATTGTTAGGAACATAATGTATTAGGTTTTGATGATACCAAAAATGTAATTTAGAATCCCCTAAAGTCTCGAAATATAGGAATCAATGTAAGTTCGACAAGTAAACTAAGAGCGAAAATACAACCGGGTAACTTGAGCTCAACTCGGAAAATATTTAAGCTTGAGGTAAACTTATATGAACATCTTAGAAGACTCGTGTTGTAATTTCATAGATAGATCAGTAGAAGGCACGAGACGACACTGGAGGAATAAGGGTCTGCGAGACATCAACTACGTCTCGAGACATAAGCAGAGTTCGAGAGGTAGTACCTCTCGATACAACAATCCAGTTCGAGACATAAGCAGAATTCGAGAGGTAGGACCTCTCGATACAACAATCCAGTTCAAGACATCATCTTTGGTCTCGATAAACTGACACTTCTCCAAAAGGTTAAATGACAGTCAGGAAGCATGAATAAAGTTTGGAGAAGAAGAATATCATGGAGATAAAATATTAAGGAGGTGCCAGAAGTGGATGCCACATCAGAATTCCACAACAAACGGAAAGAAGGTGCACTAATCCAAAGTCGGTCTTATTCNGTACAGTCTGATGAGCAACGAGAGCAAAATGTCCCAAGTCCTGCTGGTTCGAGAGGTACTGAGGAGGACGATGCGACCATCGAAGGTGGAAACAGGGAAGCACCTGTCGACACTTCGTCTCCAACCTCACCAGCAGATGACCAAGTTCCCAGCACTGGTTCGAGAAGTGACGCTGAGGGGGAACTTCTATTGGATGGAAACCGGGAAGCGTCCAATACCGAAGAACCCTCCCTGGCTGATCCAATCTCAACAGTCGTTGAAGCTGAGGCTCCAGGTTCGAGAGGTGAAGAGCAAGAAGTGATCCATCCCTCAGGTGGAAACCGGGAAGTGCCTGACATGGAGCTACCTTCGCGCTCTGAACCCAGTGTCCCTGCGACCCCTCAGACACTCAATCGAGAGGTGGACTCACAACTGCAAGTCATGGGTGGAAATCCGGAAGCACCCAAGTCCCCTCCGACAAAAGGTACTTCTCACTTCTCTTCTCCTACTTCTGACTATGATCGACAGGCCGAAGAAGCCTTCATTGGCGAGGTGCGTCAATTCATGGCCGATCACTCTCAGAAGATGGCTCAGATCGAGCGCATACTGACCATTGTTCGCAATGCTGCAATGCCTGCGGCTGGCACAAGTGAATCTCAAGCCAGCCATGACGAACTTCTCGAACAGGCAGTATGGGCTGAGGATGCAGCACGGAAAGCTGCAATTGAAGCTGCTATAGCTCGAGCAGAGGCTGCAGGTGCGAGATCTGAATTAGCCGAGATACGAGCAGAGCTTCGAGCCTTCCAGTATTCCAGTGAACTTCGACAGGACATGATGAAAGCACTACTCGATGATCTGTCGAACCAAGTGCCTACCCAACTTCAAGCACTCTTCGAAGGTATGTCCACCCTCCTTTCCCGTACTGATGATGCCACCAAGGGGGAAAATAAAGGGAAAAAGGGGGAAAATACACAAGGAAGGACATCAACAACTGGCAAGAAAAGGGCAGCAAGTGAACCAGCAGGACCTCCTCCAAAAGTTCCAAAATCATTGAGCAAACAACTGGAGGAAGCGAAAAGAGCAGAAATCTTAAGGGTCCAGCGTACACTGGAAATGGAGAAAAGGAGAGAAGAGGACAGAGAAAGGAGAAGAAAAAGACAAGAACTCAGTCAGAAGAAGAAAGAAAGATCGACCTTGTCATGACAAACTTTAAGTTTGGGAGCAGGGAAGATACTGAACAAAAACTGACTCTTGAGATATTCAAGCTTCTGAAGATCACTGGAATATCTGTTCACAGCAATATGTCTCCAGAAGAATGCATTGCATGGTGGAAAGATGGAGTGATTGATGGAGAATTCGTGGGGGAAGCTTACAGAAACTACAGGCATCTAGATGTTACAGACGAATACATAAGCCTGGTAAATCCGAAAGACCCCATCAAGACACGAGAAGCCATTAACAAGAAGAGGGAAGCCAACAACAAGAAGTAAGCTCTCGTGGCCCAAACTCCATCTTATTACAGTTTATTGTTGTTTATGTTGTTCTTGGTCCTATATGTTTTTGGTTTAAACTCTTCTACTAAGTTCAGTTATGTAAACATTCCCTTAATCTCAAATGTATATATCTTTTGCTGGGGGTGTTGTGTGAATTTGCTTATTCATGCTTTAGTAGAATAATTGTCAAACTTACCATATGTGCTGAAAATAAAATCTATGTTTATCCTCTATCAAATCAGCCATATAGAGTAAGTATAAGTGTTGGCATCATCAAAAAGGGGGAAATTGTTAGGAACATAATGTATTAGGTTTTGATGATACCAAAAATGTAATTTAGAATCCCCTAAAGTCTCGAAATATAGGAATCAATGTAAGTTCGACAAGTAAACTAAGAGCGAAAATACAACCGGGTAACTTGAGCTCAACTCGGAAAATATTTAAGCTTGAGGTAAACTTATATGAACATCTTAGAAGACTCGTGTTGTAATTTCATAGATAGATCAGTAGAAGGCACGAGACGACACTGGAGGAATAAGGGTCTGCGAGACATCAACTACGTCTCGAGACATAAGCAGAGTTCGAGAGGTAGTACCTCTCGATACAACAATCCAGTTCGAGACATAAGCAGAATTCGAGAGGTAGGACCTCTCGATACAACAATCCAGTTCAAGACATCATCTTTGGTCTCGATAAACTGACACTTCTCCAAAAGGTTAAATGACAGTCAGGAAGCATGAATAAAGTTTGGAGAAGAAGAATATCATGGAGATAAAATATTAAGGAGGTGCCAGAAGTGGATGCCACATCAGAATTCCACAACAAACGGAAAGAAGGTGCACTAATCCAAAGTCGGTCTTATTCNTGAAGATCCTGAGGCTTGAGGCGGGCTTGGTGATCAAAGCTCAAGTGCTCGAGAGGTGGAGTAACTGGAAGCGGGGAGAAAAACCTGAGGAGAGGCGGAGTAACCTGGGAGCTGTCTTGTGAAGATCCTAAGGCTTGAGGCGGGCTTGGTGATCAAAGCTCAAGTGCTCGATAGGTGGAGTAACAAGAAGCGGGGCGAAAAACCTGAGGCTTGAGGCGGGCTTCGTGATCAAAGCTCAAGCGCTCGATATTGTACTAAAAAGGGAAGTTTTAGTGCAATCCTTCCAGGGAGTTTCTAGAAGAAGAGTGGATGTAGGCGGGTTGGCCGAACTACTTAAAAATCTCTCTCGCATTTACTTTCTGTCTTTATCTCTCGATCTAACTGTCGAACTGCACTGCATATAACCGCACCTCTCGAACTAACTCAAACTCGTGCTAACTAAAAGGGGATAACCTTTCCGCTGCGCATAAAACTTTGTCTTCATCTTGTGAGGTATCGGACCTAAACATCCTAAGTCCAATACACACGAGAAGTCGAAAAAGATTTGCAAAATCTTATACAAGTCTATTCACCCCCCCCTCTAGACTGGTACCTCATCCCCTTGGGACCAACAGGGCTAAGGCATTTATGGAAAGATTATACAATTGGACTATGCTAGTTGGGTCAAGAGTTGATATAATACAATTATAATTGAGCCTAAAATCATTTATTGGGTCCATAGCCCCATAATAAAAATCATATACTATGAAATATATATCTATATAGGTATATTGGGCCAAGAATATTTGGTAGTAACATAATAATAATAATAGGTAATCCAAAAATACATTATTCCAAGCCCACTAGGAAATAATTATACTTATAATTATTTTAATAAGAAAATAACCCCTTATTTTAAATATTTATATTTAAAATAGTGGTAGGAAAATACGGGGTGTTACAGAATGCACACGAGAGCAAAAGGAAATCAAAGCTTATTCCCTTATATTCCAGAAATCAATAGAGCAACTCGGAAGAAAAGCATCAAAAAATCACAAATGGCTTCGTCAAGCGCAACAAGAAATCCCCTAGAGAGAGGAGCAACTATACCAAACCAGCCCCTTGTGCCAGTTAATCCACCAGGACCGATTAACCATGAAGAACCAATTTTGGAAGAACCGCAAGTTAATAGATCGAATCCACAAGAGCATATACGAGAAGAAGATTACTATGGAATACCTCAAGAACAGCAAAGATCAATCGCCGATTATATGACTCCGGACTTCAATATGCACAATTCGATCTATGTACCACCGATGGAAAATGTCAACTTCGATTTACATCCAACTATACTCACTTTGGTACAAAACAGCCAATACTCAGGATTGTGTTGACATTTGGAGTTTTGTGAGTAGGGTTGAGATGTCAAAAGATATTTATGTTAAAAAGGAAAGTCTGTGACTCCCCGAGTGTCGGTCTCGAAGGAGGGACGTGGAGGTGTGTCAAATGTTCGGGAGTTTACTTGATAGGATCGTGCATAGGATTGAGTGTGGTGAAGGATGATTTGTGAGTGAGAGTAGTTCATTGGTTGGTTTGAGTGCAAGAGAGTAGTAAAATAAAAGTGATTTTGTGAATAAGTAAAAGGGGTAGGGATTGGATAGTGTTCATGAGTATTGCATAGTGAGTGTATAAGGTTATGGATTAGGATTGCTAGGATATTGTCTATTCAAGAGTGTGTTGTCTTAGTCCTTTTCCACCTTGTGTACTAAGGCTTCTTTGACTTAGGAATGCCTTCAAGCATCCAAAGTTCTAAGAGGAATTTTATCAAACACTTAAGCTACACACTATCCTACTATTCTTAAGAAGTCCTTAGAAACTTTGATTGTGTAAAGCTTCAAATCCTAACTCTAATCAAAGACATGAAAGAGTCAAGAGCTCAATCTCTCATCTAGATTGGCCAAATCCAAACAAGATCTCATCAAAACAACAATCAAAAGACAAGAATAGATAATCCATCAACACAAACTCATAGATCCAAGATATAGAAATAAGATCATCACAAAAGCAATATTCAATCACACAATCCAAATCCCTAGACTAAATTAGCTACTCATGATATGAAATGCAAGCAAAAGCTAATTTAATCCTAGAACAAGATAGCTAAAATTATAGAAATGAAATAGAGATCACCTAGAGAGAAGAAGATCTTCAATCCAAGCTTGTTGTCTTCTACAATGGAGATTGATCAAATCTAAAAACTAAGAAAAATGGAGAAAGTTCTCCAAAGGAAAAACTAAGAAAAGGGGAAACTGAAATTCTGAAATCCTCCTCTAAAAATTTATCAAAGGGGTTTAAATAGTCTCTGAAATGGCAACCCTAGCTGAAATTCGCGCATTGCAGTCTCCACGCCTCTCACACGCGTGTGAGGTGCGTGGGGAGCTTCTGGAAAGTTTTCACGCTTGCTCACACGCGTGTGGCCTTCCAGATTGGTCCTCCGGGGCTCCGCTCTTGCCTGGTTTGCTCTTTAAGCTCATCTTTTGGTCCTATTTGCTCCCGGGGCTCCTGTTTTACTTCTTTTAAGCTAAAAATGGCTTTTGTGTATCAGTTAGTGATTTTCAAGAATTTACGCACATAATTTACCAAATAAGGATGCTATAGACGCGATAAAACACCCTAAAATGTGCCTGAAATAAGGGTATCTCGGAGTCTTATCAAATTTTCCACACTTTGTTTCTTGCTTGTCCTCAAGCAAGACATTTTACTCTCTAAGCATATAAGTCTCCGAGATACTCTCTCATGCAAAATAAAGCTTTTGGCAAATCAAAATGTTGGGTGTCTAAGACTGTTGAAACGAGGGAAATCATTTGTGTTATCTATAAAGGATTTTGGTCAGATGTCAGCAACTCAAGAAATATTTTCGGGAAATAAAAACCATTCGTAGATAAACAAATAAAACAAGGGATCACACTTCTCGCACCATACGCAAGCATGCATTTCCAAAGTTTTGGTTCACCTTCTATTTAAATAGGGCCTCTAGTCGATCCTACTAGTGGGAACGATGTGCACTAGCTAATCAACTTTCCATCCTTATACGCCAAAGCCCAACGTAAATGTAAATGAGGGTAGGGGCATGGACCACTCACCGCTTTTGGCTTAGCGCGGTCCCTCTTTCTTCTCACTTCCTAGGATAACGTCATCGAGCCACCCGACTTCACATGGAGATCCATGCTTTTTCGAATGTCAGTGCAATGGGTACTCGAATCCTAGCAAAGCGGCTCACCTTAGCTCTATTTTCTCAATTCTTGGGATCTTTTGATGTGAACAACCGACTCCAGATAAAGCTTTTTGCTTACCGAAGACTATGGTTTGGACACAACCCAACGAATTGGCTTCCCTCAATTTTAAACTCTTTGGTGATTGGCCTTTTGCCTTTTCGACTTCTCCTCGTGTCAACCCCTCATGCCTTTTTCTATTTAATGTTCAAGGGTTTTGTTTTCTCATTAAGCTCACCATTAGGCTCACCTTTTACCCCATGCCCTACCAAGGTTAGTTCAATTCCGAGCCTCGCTAGTTTTATCTTTCTCAAATTAAAGAGTACACAATCCCACTTCGAGAGATCCTTGACTAAGGTCCTACGTAAATAAGAGGTGAACATCATGCAAGCAGGCAAGAATATAAACTTATTTGGCTTTAAACACTCTTATGGGTGCGAAAAGTAACTTCCTCAAAGATATTTCGAGAGTAAAAATTTTTGGGCATCTAGTCAAAATTCTCCCTAGATAACACAAATAATAACTCTCTTTTCAAAACTGCAAATGCACCCGCTTATCATTCCCAAGAGCTTCAACTTCTAAAACTAAGCATGTAAGCATGTAAAGCACGAAGTGCGTCCTTTCCACACTTTAAAGTAAACATCGTCCTCGATGTTTCTATACGTACAGGGTAAAAGAACGAAACAGGGATTCTAAGGATAGACAAATAAAAATCCCTTTCCACACTTTGGAAATTGCTCTGGGATAAAGGGTCTGCATCAAACGATCCTATTAATCATGGTAAACTTAAGTATACTCATACACAAAGCTATAAAGAAAATATTTCCACACTTTAAAGATCAAAACGGGGCTTAAAATTAGAAAAGGGATAAGAGGATAAACCAAGTATGCATCCCTCTTTCCACACTTTAGCTTCCAGCATAGGCTCGCTCCCGTTATAGATGCTCTATAAGAAATGGAGACATAACATACAAAAAGGGTTTTCGGAGTACTATTCAATTATTATAAGCTGATAGAAATATAAAAGCAATAAAAAAATAACAAAAACTTAGA
>NC_044917.1:19475909-19510485 GCF_003576645.1 Ipomoea triloba
CACTTTGTTTCTTGCTTTGCTTGCTGTCCTCAAGCAAAGACATTTTACTCTCTAAGCATATAAGTCTCCGAGATACTCTCATGCAAAACAAAGCTTTTGGCAAGTCAAAATTTGGTGTCTAAGACTGTTGAAACGGGGAAATCATTTGTGTTATCTACAAAGGATTTTGGTCAGATGTCAGCAACTCAAGAAATATTTTCGGAAATAAAAACCTTTCGTAGATAAACAAGTAAAACAAGGGATCACACTCCTCGCACCATACGCAAGCATGCATTTCCGAAGTTTTTGGTTCACCTTCTATTTAAATAGGGCCTCTAGCCGATCCACTAGTGGGAACGATGTGCACTAGCTAATCAACTTTCCATCCTTATACGCCAAAGCCCAACGTAAATGTAAATGAGGGTAGGGCATGGACCACTCACCGCTTTTGGTTTAGCGCGGTCCCTCTTTCTTCTCACTTCCTAGGATAACGTCATCGAGCACCCGACTTCACATGGAGATCCATGCTTTTTCGAAGGTCAGTGCAATGGGTACTCGAATCCTAGCAAGCGGCTCACCTCAGCTCTATTTTCTCAATTCTTGGGATCTTTTTATGTGAACAACCGACTCCAGATAAAGCTTTTTGCTTACCGAAGACTATGGTTTGGACACAACCCAACGAATTGGCTTCCCTCAATTTTAAACTCTTTGGTGATTGGCCTTTTGCCTTTTCGACTTCTCCTCATGTCAACCCCTCATGCCTTTTTCTATTTATGTTCAAGGGTTTTGTTTTCTCATTAAGCTCACAGGCTCACCTTTTGCCCCATGCCCTACCAAGGTTAGTTCAATTCCGGGCCTCGCTAGTTTTATCTTTCTCAAATTAAAGAGTACACACTCCCACTTCGAGAATCCTTGACTAAGGTCCTACGTAAATAAGAGGTGAACATCATGCAAGCAGGCAAGAATATAAACTTATTTGGCTCTAAACACTCTCATGGGTGCGAAAAGTAACTTTCAAAGATATTTCGAGAGTAAATTTTTTGGGCTCCAGTCAAATTCTTAGATAACACAAATAATAACTCTCTTTTCAAACTGCAAATGCACCCGTTTTTCACAAGAGCTTCAACTTCTAATACTAAGCATGTAATGTAAAGCACGAAGTGCGTCCTTACACATTTAAAGTAAACATCGTCCTCGATGTTTCCATACGACAGGGTAAAGGAAACAGGGATTCTAAGGTAGACAAATAAAATCCCTTTCACACTTTGGGAGATTGCTCTGGGATATAGGGTATTGTTGACAATTGGAGTTTTGTGAGTAGGGTTGAGATGTAAAAAGATATTATGTTAAAACGGAAAGTCTGTGACTCCCGAGTGTCGGTCTCGAAGGAGGGACGTGGAGGTGTGTCAAACGTTCGGGAGTTTACTTGATAGGATCGTGCATAGGATTGAGTGTGGTGAAGGATGATTTGTGAGTGAGAGTAGTTCATTGGTTGGTTTGAGTGCAAGAGAGTAGTAAAATAAAAGTGATTTTGTGAATAAGTAAAAGGGGTAGGGATTGGATAGTGTTCATGAGTATTGCATAGTGAGTGTATAAGGTTATGGATTAGGATTGCTAGGATATTGTCTATTCAAGAGTGTGTTGTCTTAGTCCTTTTCCACCTTGTGTACTAAGGCTTCTTTGACTTAGGAATGCCTTCAAGCATCCAAAGTTCTAAGAGGAATTTTATCAAACACTTAAGCTACACACTATCCTACTATTCTTAAGAAGTCCTTAGAAACTTTGATTGTGTAAAGCTTCAAATCCTAACTCTAATCAAAGACATGAAAGAGTCAAGAGCTCAATCTCTCATCTAGATTGGCCAAATCCAAACAAGATCTCATCAAAACAACAATCAAAAGACAAGAATAGATAATCCATCAACACAATAGATCCAAGATATAGAAATAAGATCATCACAAAAGCAATATTCAATCACACAATCCAAATCCCTAGACTAAATTAGCTACTCATGATATGAAATGCAAGCAAAAGCTAATTTAATCCTAGAACAAGATAGCTAAAATTATAGAAATGAAATAGAGATCACCTAGAGAGAAGAAGATCTTCAATCCAAGCTTGTTGTCTTCTACAATGGAGATTGATCAAATCTAAAAACTAAGAAAAATGGAGAAAGTTCTCCAAAGGAAAAACTAAGAAAAGGGGAAACTGAAATTCTGAAATCCTCCTCTAAAAATTTATCAAAGGGGTTTAAATAGTCTCTGAAATGGCAACCCTAGCTGAAATTCGCGCATTGCAGTCTCCACGCCTCTCACACGCGTGTGAGGTGCGTGGGGAGCTTCTGGAAAGTTTTCACGCTTGCTCACACGCGTGTGGCCTTCCAGATTGGTCCTCCGGGGCTCCGCTCTTGCCTGGTTTGCTCTTTAAGCTCATCTTTTGGTCCTATTTGCTCCCGGGGCTCCTGTTTTACTTCTTTTAAGCTAAAAATGGCTTTTGTGTATCAGTTAGTGATTTTCAAGAATTTACGCACATAATTTACCAAATAAGGATGCTATAGACGCGATAAAACACCCTAAAATGTGCCTGAAATAAGGGTATCTCGGAGTCTTATCAAATTTTCCACACTTTGTTTCTTGCTTGTCCTCAAGCAAGACATTTTACTCTCTAAGCATATAAGTCTCCGAGATACTCTCTCATGCAAAATAAAGCTTTTGGCAAATCAAAATGTTGGGTGTCTAAGACTGTTGAAACGAGGGAAATCATTTGTGTTATCTATAAAGGATTTTGGTCAGATGTCAGCAACTCAAGAAATATTTTCGGGAAATAAAAACCATTCGTAGATAAACAAATAAAACAAGGGATCACACTTCTCGCACCATACGCAAGCATGCATTTCCAAAGTTTTGGTTCACCTTCTATTTAAATAGGGCCTCTAGTCGATCCTACTAGTGGGAACGATGTGCACTAGCTAATCAACTTTCCATCCTTATACGCCAAAGCCCAACGTAAATGTAAATGAGGGTAGGGGCATGGACCACTCACCGCTTTTGGCTTAGCGCGGTCCCTCTTTCTTCTCACTTCCTAGGATAACGTCATCGAGCCACCCGACTTCACATGGAGATCCATGCTTTTTCGAATGTCAGTGCAATGGGTACTCGAATCCTAGCAAAGCGGCTCACCTTAGCTCTATTTTCTCAATTCTTGGGATCTTTTGATGTGAACAACCGACTCCAGATAAAGCTTTTTGCTTACCGAAGACTATGGTTTGGACACAACCCAACGAATTGGCTTCCCTCAATTTTAAACTCTTTGGTGATTGGCCTTTTGCCTTTTCGACTTCTCCTCGTGTCAACCCCTCATGCCTTTTTCTATTTAATGTTCAAGGGTTTTGTTTTCTCATTAAGCTCACCATTAGGCTCACCTTTTACCCC
Source organism: Ipomoea triloba (assembly GCF_003576645.1). NCBI lineage: Eukaryota > Viridiplantae > Streptophyta > Magnoliopsida > Solanales > Convolvulaceae > Ipomoea > Ipomoea triloba. Next base: position 19,479,320 of record NC_044917.1, read on the forward strand.
ATGCCCTACCAAGGTTAGTTCAATTCCGAGCCTCGCTAGTTTTATCTTTCTCAAATTAAAGAGTACACAATCCCACTTCGAGAGATCCTTGACTAAGGTCCTACGTAAATAAGAGGTGAACATCATGCAAGCAGGCAAGAATATAAACTTATTTGGCTTTAAACACTCTTATGGGTGCGAAAAGTAACTTCCTCAAAGATATTTCGAGAGTAAAAATTTTTGGGCATCTAGTCAAAATTCTCCCTAGATAACACAAATAATAACTCTCTTTTCAAAACTGCAAATGCACCCGCTTATCATTCCCAAGAGCTTCAACTTCTAAAACTAAGCATGTAAGCATGTAAAGCACGAAGTGCGTCCTTTCCACACTTTAAAGTAAACATCGTCCTCGATGTTTCTATACGTACAGGGTAAAAGAACGAAACAGGGATTCTAAGGATAGACAAATAAAAATCCCTTTCCACACTTTGGAAATTGCTCTGGGATAAAGGGTCTGCATCAAACGATCCTATTAATCATGGTAAACTTAAGTATACTCATACACAAAGCTATAAAGAAAATATTTCCACACTTTAAAGATCAAAACGGGGCTTAAAATTAGAAAAGGGATAAGAGGATAAACCAAGTATGCATCCCTCTTTCCACACTTTAGCTTCCAGCATAGGCTCGCTCCCGTTATAGATGCTCTATAAGAAATGGAGACATAACATACAAAAAGGGTTTTCGGAGTACTATTCAATTATTATAAGCTGATAGAAATATAAAAGCAATAAAAAAATAACAAAAACTTAGATAATAAAGCATAAAAATAAGTAGAAATATCCAAATAGAAATGCAGAAAAGTAAAGCAGTTGGAAATTAAATAACATAAAGCGATAAAGATAAATAAAGCATAGTAAAGAAATAAAGAAAATAAAAGTCGGAACCCCGCGCATAGGGATCCTAATGTTCAGGTGGGGCTAGCAACCATAGTAACCAATAGTCACAAAACTCAGAATCAAGTGTCAATCAGTCAGGACCGAGAAAAATTGAAGGAAGGCATCACTCATCACCGAAGGGACGGAATTGCCTGTCGAATCTAGCTTCAAGAGCGGCAATTCTTCTATCATTTTCCTCCACCGCCTGTCTCATGCGGTTGAGGTCCTCGGTGTGAACATCCTGTCTTGCGGAGATGGATGTGAAGTGGCCTTGCTGCCAAGTATGCTCCTCACGCCAATAGTTCATTTGTTCCTCATGGAGCTGTCTATGAAAATTTTGCGACGCGGCCCAATCCATTGGAGTATGGCCTTGTTCCTGTGCAGCATTCTCCTCCTCATTCTCTTCCTCGTCCTCATCATCATCCTCATCAGAAGCCTCTAGATCAGGTGCATCATCACCTCCAAGCCTTAGTTCTGCAGCAAAGAACTCACCCACGGTAAAAGAAATTGTACAACCATCGAATCTGTCTCCCATCAACCGGTTCAGTAGGCCCAACCCAATGCACAGTTTAGTAACGAAAGGTCCAATGAACACAGTCTGAACCTTAGGCTTTTGCTGGGTTTGGAGCCACTTCTTAGCTTGAACGCCCATGTTGATGCGAACATCATTCTCCGTGCACCACATGTAGAATAGATCCTGCTTGTATACCTTGTTGCGATTTGTTGTTCTTCCTGAGAGATTAATAGCAAAGGCTAATCTGATAGCCTTCAGAGCATTTCGGGTGATGAGCTTTGCTTTCAAGTTTGAAGAGTTGTATGGGGCATTGTTGGTGATTCTTCTCCAATACTGTCTAGCAACTTCGTCAGTATCAAAATCTTCCTTGAAATCTTTGAAATACGGCATGGATACACTTGCTGCATCATGAAAACCGAGTGTAACACCTAAAGTGTTGACAGACATATAATAGTGGTTACCGAAAAGAGTAAATGAAATAGACTCCCTTGCATAGTTGACTTCCCTTCTAATTTCCAAGGTCGCCAATAACTCATAGGTGACAGGCGCATAGGTGGGTCCTCTCCACTGAAACAGATAGCGGAGCTGTGGGTGCCTAAGAAGCATATTCACTTCTTCCAAACAACCAAATTCTCTTAAAACATTGTCCTCAAAGTGACGGCCAACAGAAAGCTGCTTCCCTTTATAGTTATCCACTGTTGCAAGTTGAATAGGTGTCAAGTGTCGCAATGACCTTGACCCCGGCTCTTGTATAGCCTGTTAAGCAGTAGCTTGTTGCCGTGTCCTAAATCGACTCGATTCTCCTACATCATGTTTTGATTTCTTTGCAATTTCTTTCGAGCGTCCCATCCTACAAATTATATAAATTATTATTCATGGTAATTGGCTTTAAACAAGTCACCATCATATTAGTGCAAAATTCCTTGTTAAAATAATGGATTTCAAACATATAGGGCTAAGAATTTTTGAAAATTTCGCCATAGTTTCCTCTATATTTTGGACAATTATATCATAAGAATATCAACAATATCATTCCATTATCACACACATGCATAAATTCATCATAAGATATATCAACTTGATAGTCAAATAAGAAGTCAACTACAAAAGTCAAGAATTTCAAAAAGTCAACTTCATCTTCTTCCCCAAATTCAAAATTAGGGTTTGAAATTGAAAATTTAATTTGGGCAATGTAGCATGTGAAAAATCAAATTGATGGCATATAATAGTTCTATAACAAGTGTACTCATCAATTGAAGCAACACTTTCATAATTTCAACAAGAAATCTAACAAACCCATTTGTTCAACAATGGTGTTCACACTTGAAGTTCAAAAATATATAACAATCCATCAATGTAACCATCAAGAATGAAAGAAAACATCAAAGGATAGTTCTATGAAGCATTATAACCAATTTAATCATTCAAAATCATTCAAAATCATGCTAGGCAATGTAGAATAAATTTCACATTCAAGCTCTTCCAAACTCATGAATATTCAAGGATAAAGAGTTAAAAAGATGAAAAATTACCTTGATGTTGACGTTTTGATCTTCCTTGAAGGTAAAAAGTAAGAAATATGTTCAAACCTTGAGTTTGGTTCTTCCTTGCGTGGAGAAGAGAAGAGAAAAATGGTGTTTTGGGGCTAAGGGGCGTGGAGTGGTCGAACAAGGGTTTTAAACCCGTAGGGGGCCTTCCACGCCGGTCACACTCGTGTGACCGTGCGTGGGAGCTCTCTGCCTCGCTCCCACGCATGGCAACACGCGTGTGAGCGTGCGTGGGAGGCTACTGCCTCGTTCCCACGCACGGCTACACACGTGTGAGCCTCGTGTAGGTCCACTGCATTGTTTTCTTCTGATTTTTGGCCTTGCCTTCCATACCTATGTCCATATTTAGCCTTTCCAAAGCAATTTTTAGTCCCGACTCCTACAAGTTAGTCCTCAAAATATGGTTCCATTTGATTGTAGCAAATTATTAGAACAAAAACATTAAAAACGAAAGCATAAAAATAATGTAAAGCATATTATTAAAACCTTGGGTTGCCTCCCAAGTAGCGCCACGGTTTGCGTCATTGGCTAGACGCATCATTCTTTGGTTAAAATTCAACCATATTCCTTGGTAGTGGGTAGAAAGCATTTTGGTACCCACGTGTTCTTCCAGGTAAGCTTATCATTCTTCCGCTTCGGTTTTGGTTTCATCTTTGATTTGACCTTTGCTCTTTCATCATCATCAGTTCCTTCTTTTGCTTTTTCCTTGTCGTCATTTGTGGCTTGTCCCTCGAAACTCAAGGTAATTTCACCTGAACTAACATCTATTCGTGCACGACAAGTAGCCAGAAATGGTCTTCCAAAAATTAAGGATTCATGGGGATCATCATCTCCCATCTTACAGACAATAAAATTGTAACACTCTAATTCTCACATCTTGGATTTATTACAAAATCCCTAATAATACATTGCGGAAGCATCTAACCAGCAGAAAACTAGGTGTTACCGCCACGCTTAGGTATCTTTCCTATACCTAAACGCACAGGCTAAACTTACAACATCGACATCCACTTCCATCCTGTCCAGAGCTCATCGGGCTACTGGAGCCCACACTAGATGACATCTGTTAATAAAACACATTGAAGTGCAGTTAGCGCAACGACTAAGTAAGGATATCCGCGGGTTATTCAAAACTAAATAAAGGTTTTGTAAAAATGGTTACGTGGGAACCCTATACCTTACTCATCAGCAGAGGTTCTACCTGCAACAGTTATAAATGGCAACTTGCACACACAATGGCAAAATCCAATATCATTTCGAATCATTTCCCCTCTAGACGAGGTCATTTAATAATTATTTACTTACCCAAAGAATGTATTGCTAAACATTTAGGCATGCAAGCAAGTAATGGAAAGACACAAATTCCACACCTTGCTCTCAATCACTTTATTTGCAAAAACTTTCCCTCAAAAGGGAATTCTCATCACTTTTCACCTTTCAAAGAAAGATCACCCACAACCTTTGGGTATTTTCACTTTTCACTTATCTCATTTCCGTAGCTACAGCGTAACTACATTCATATTTAAAAATCCACTTGGTGCTAGATAGAAAGTGAGTGTGAGGCCTCTAGAGTATCCTTTCTCCACTTTTGACTGACCACTTGGATCGTTCAACTCAGGTTCAGTGGTCATCGCCTGGTCTAATACTGATCCCCTGGACTTATAGGAGCGTTGGAATGAATCCTAGCTAGCCTCACTAGGTTCATAAGAACGACCCCTACCCGAAAATAGAGTGACTATACTTAAGTGTGCACACCCCCGCAGGAGACCCTTTTCCTTCCGGGTGATATAGTGCGAATAGACTTCGCCCACAGTATGAACTGGTCATACAATAACATAACCACCATACGGGAAGGCACTTTAAGCTCTCTATCCCGTAGGCTACAAGACAAGGTCCTTCACCACTTTTACTAGAACTAAGGTTTGAAAACATTTTTCCACCTTTTCCCTTTTCTTGCTTTGAAAATATTTTGGACATACTTGAGTCAATTCCAATACTCGGAAATCGATTCCTCCTTTTAACCAAATCCGGAAATTTCCCTTTTCTCTTGCAAAACATTTAGATAATCCACTAACAACCCTTCACAATGGTAAATCAAGTGTAACCATTCTACACTTCCAACCCCACATTTTTCACATAAGTTCCATACTTGACACATACATCTCAATACATATAACATATGTACTTCCCAACCTTAACATAGGCATAATACACAAAATACATTTACTCTTTACATGTACATAATACCACCTCCTTATAAGAAAATTTCAGCTTGGCGCAGTCCGAAAGATTGAGCCGGTAAAAATAATTCCCGAACTCTTTTTCACTTGAAAGTTTTATGGTAGAACCCCAACACATATTACTTGATGTCCATAAAAAGTTTTGATCATTTTGTTCCGCGAATAAACGCAGAAAATTCCATTTTTGCCATTGGCAGTGTGCTGTCCAGAATTTTTTTCTCTGTGGACCAGTTTTGGAAAAAAATTCGAAAACCATACTTATACTTCTCCGATCATTATGAAATTTTATATGCAGGTTCTAAACTTATTGAACTACATATCTGAAGAAAATAGAATCAAAATACCTTACCAAATTTTCCCAATAAATCTCGGAAGTTACTGGCAGAAATCTATCTTGATTTTTCAATATTTCCACAAGTATAAGCCTATATGGACATAAATATAATATGTACATGCATATACAAGCTATGAACATGTATACAAACATATTCATAAAACTCCTAATCTCATCATATTTCAACCAAGCTATCAATTATCTAGTTTCAAACAACCTCAACCAATTAAAGGGATTCCTTACCTCAACCGGGTTTCTAATTTCGTAGAAGATCATTGGAGTTGATTTTCCCCAATTTCACCTTAAAACCCTAGAATTCCATCAACAACATAACACATAATTTTAAGAAATCTTAACTTAGATTCTTGTTCTAGGATGAAAAATAAAGCTATCTACCGAATAAAATTGGAGTTTTACCGAATATTTTGAGACTTGTGTAGAAATCTTGGCTATGGAAGCTAGCTTTAATGGATGAAAAATGGTGAAGATCACTCTCTCTCTCTCTCTCTCTTTCTCACGAAATTGATGGATGAAGAAATGAAATGGAAGAAATGAAACTTCTTCCTTCCTAACATATATATATATACACGTAATATTATATATAATAATAATAATAATAATAATAATTATAATAATAAAATATATGGAATGCTTATCCAAACTCATCTCTTAAAATTAATATTTTAATCATATGGTAAAAATTGTGACACTTGTCACTACCTTGTGGTGGGTAAGGGAAAATATCTTCTTTTGGGCTGTTCGGGATTAAAACAGATGAATTCTCGGTAGAAAATAATTTAATTCCAATAATTTTCGAAACCAAAAATTTATCCCAAACTGAAACTTAAAATTGGGCTAGGTTCGGTACACCGCGAAATTCTGCGATGTTACGGTCAAAATAAATTTTCACCCTTGTAGTCCGTCTAATTCCAACTTAACTAAGCAGGAAGTTCATACTTAGTCATAATATGCATAATCATCCATTTCCTAGGAAATCCGAGCTGAAAATTCGTTCCTTAAAAATTTTACGGTTCGCGACCGGTACGTATGATCGCAGCTTAATAACAACTATACTCCCTTATAAAATTCATTTGAAGCATCGGGAGATCATCTTATGAATTCATAGCCTAAAGACATATTTTTTGAACCTTAGTCTTATAGGAATAGGCGAGGGGTTACAAAAATCGACAGGCACAAGAAATTTCCCTATTCTTACTAAAACATCTTCCGCTAAGCCTTCAGGATACCGTGTGGTTCCGTCAGCTAAACGTAGATTCAGCCTCGTCGGTTTCAAGCATGGTAAGTTCAATTTCTCAAAGAGATTTGAAGACATGACATTAATAGAAGCACCAAGATCAGCAAGAGCATTTCTAGGTTCCATGTTCTGTATAGAACAATGAATCAATAAAGCTCCAGGGTCACCCTTCTTTCTAGGGTTTCCCTCAGTTAAACAAGCCGAAGATTCTTGGCTTAAACAGGTAAAATTATCACAAATGTCATTCTCAAACAACTCACGGCATTCTTTGTTATTGAAAAATTTTCGAATAAAAACATTAATTGTACCTTCTCGAGCCGTTTCTTTCTCTTTTGAACTTTTGATGTTGTCTCGCGGTAGCTCCTTTTCTTTCGGGCATTCTTCCGAAGTGGTTTTCTCCTTGTGTTTTTTCATTGATATGGTGCATGAGCTGTTCGCATTCTTCAATTCAAGATTTGGACTACAAGAGGTAGTCTTGTTCCTTTGGTCATCTACCTTACATTGACATGTTCCACAGATAGCATCCATTGGATCACACTTCACATGAGTTTCTTCTTTGGCATCAATGGCGTTGACTCTCTCTTTCGGATTGTTTTCAGTATTACTCGGGAGTTGTCCGTAGTGGCGATCTGACATCATCTTAAACATTTGAGAAATTTGATTCTCAATTGTCTTAAGCGTGGCCTTAGACTCTTGTCGAAGACTAGAAATTTCTTGTCTAATTTCTTGAGTAATCTCTTGTTTCAGATTTGCCCGATCATTTTTCAGTTCCATGATCGTCCTTGTAAGTCTTTCATCTACTTCACGGATGTCATCCCTCCTTTGTTGAGTAAAATCAAGTTGAGAGTCGTATTGTGACCTGAACTGGGTCATTTGATTTCCATTTCCTTGGTTTTGATTGTACATCAGTCTGTTCTTGTCATTTTGTCCATATGCAGGCTTGTGTCCATAGTTGTATTGTCTTTGCGCTTGATATCCGTCATTGTGGCTATTGTTCCAACCCTCTCCCTGTTTCCAATTGTTGTTTGATCTTTGGTTTTGTCCATAAGCATTGAAGTTGGAGTTCCTTTGATAATCTACAGCCTCAACTTGTTCAGATGCAGACGTAGAAGTGCAAATATTGGTGTCATGAGGTCCTCCACAGATATTACAATAAAGTGCCAAGGCCATGCAAGGCTTGGGCTTTCCTTCCATTTTTTCTACCATAGCTTGTAGTTTTTTGATTTCGTGATTCATTGCTTCGATTTTGGCCTCACTTGCCACTCGATTATCAACTTCATAAATTCCTCCATGATCTCCTCTTCGTTCATACCAACAGGATGTGTTTTTAGATATTCTCTCGATTAGTTCCTCAGCCTCTTGCAAAGCTAGGGAGACAAAGGCACCGCTGGAGGATGAGTCAAGCGACATCTTTCCTTCATCCGTCAACCCTCCATAGAATGAGCTAATCATGTCCCATGGGTGCATCAGATCTTGTGGGCATTGCCTTTTAAGAACTTTAAATATTCGCCAAGCCTCTCCCAAACTTTCAAGTCTTCCTTGTTTGAATTCTTGTATCAACCTTCTAATCCTCATAGTTTTTGTAATGGGAAAGAACTCGTTCATGAATTCACGATGCAACTGTTGCCACATTCCAACCATCGTGCTGCCTCTCCTATAACTGAAAATGGGAATAACTTGAGTCGAACTATTTCCTCGCTAACGCCTTCTTGTCTGTACATCCCACATGCTCGTATAAACCTTGTGATGTGTGCATTGGGATCTTCAGATGGTAATCCCGAATATTGATTGTTTTGAACCAGTGTGAGAATAGTTGGATGCACGTGAAAGTTGACATTCTCCATTGGAGGTACATAGATTGAGTTGTGCATGTTAAAATCTGGAGTCATGTAATTTGCAATTAATCTTTGTGGTTCTTGAGGATTTCCAAAATATTCCTCTTCACGAATGTTCTCTTGATTATTTGCTCTGTTAGCTTGTGGTTCTTCAATGATTGGTTCTTCATGGTTAATCGGTACTTGTGGATTAATTGGAACTGGGGGTGGATTTGGTACTGTTGTGCCTCTTCCTTGTGGATTTCTTGTTGCGCTTGATGAAGCCATTAGTGATCCTTGGGTATTTTTCCTTCTAGTTGCTCTATTAATTTCAGGAATGTAGGGTAGTAAACCTTGATTTCCTTTTGCTCGCGTGTGCATTCACCTAGTAAAATTATCAATGAAACAGAAATTTCCACAATTGACTAGAAGTAGTCAATTGGGTTAGTAGCAAAAACAAGTAAAAACAAAACAAAATTAAATGGAATGGATTAACATTTCTCAAATCTAGCATTCATGCAATATAAGTAAACAAAAACATATGACAATCTATTGCCCTCCCCGGCAACGGCGCCATTTTTGTTGACATTTGGAGTTTTGTGAGTAGGGTTGAGATGTCAAAAGATATTTATGTTAAAAAGGAAAGTCTGTGACTCCCCGAGTGTCGGTCTCGAAGGAGGGACGTGGAGGTGTGTCAAATGTTCGGGAGTTTACTTGATTGGATCGTGCGTAGGATTTGAGTGTGGTGAAGGATGATTTGTGAGTGAGAGTAGTTCATTGGTTGGTTTGAGTGCAAGATAACAACTATACTCCCTTATAAAAATTCATTTGAAGCATCGGGAGATCATCTTATGAATTTCATAGCCTAAAGACATATTTTTTGAACCTTAGTCTTATAGGAATAGGCGAGGGGTTACAAAAATCGACAGGCACAAGAAATTTCCCTATTCTTACTAAAACATCTTCCGCTAAGCCTTCAGGATACCGTGTGGTTCCGTCAGCTAAACGTAGATTCAGCCTCGTCGGTTTCAAGCATGGTAAGTTCAATTTCTCAAAGAGATTTGAAGACATGACATTAATAGAAGCACCAAGATCAGCAAGAGCATTTCTAGGTTCCATGTTCTGTATAGAACAATGAATCAATAAAGCTCCAGGGTCACCCTTCTTTCTAGGGTTTCCCTCAGTTAAACAAGCCGAAGATTCTTGGCTTAAACAGGTAAAATTATCACAAATGTCATTCTCAAACAACTCACGGCATTCTTTGTTATTGAAAAATTTTCGAATAAAAACATTAATTGTACCTTCTCGAGCCGTTTCTTTCTCTTTTGAACTTTTGATGTTGTCTCGCGGTAGCTCCTTTTCTTTCGGGCATTCTTCCGAAGTGGTTTTCTCCTTGTGTTTTTTCATTGATATGGTGCATGAGCTGTTCGCATTCTTCAATTCAAGATTTGGACTACAAGAGGTAGTCTTGTTCCTTTGGTCATCTACCTTACATTGACATGTTCCACAGATAGCATCCATTGGATCACACTTCACATGAGTTTCTTCTTTGGCATCAATGGCGTTGACTCTCTCTTTCGGATTGTTTTCAGTATTACTCGGGAGTTGTCCGTAGTGGCGATCTGACATCATCTTAAACATTTGAGAAATTTGATTCTCAATTGTCTTAAGCGTGGCCTTAGACTCTTGTCGAAGACTAGAAATTTCTTGTCTAATTTCTTGAGTAATCTCTTGTTTCAGATTTGCCCGATCATTTTTCAGTTCCATGATCGTCCTTGTAAGTCTTTCATCTACTTCACGGATGTCATCCCTCCTTTGTTGAGTAAAATCAAGTTGAGAGTCGTATTGTGACCTGAACTGGGTCATTTGATTTCCATTTCCTTGGTTTTGATTGTACATCAGTCTGTTCTTGTCATTTTGTCCATATGCAGGCTTGTGTCCATAGTTGTATTGTCTTTGCGCTTGATATCCGTCATTGTGGCTATTGTTCCAACCCTCTCCCTGTTTCCAATTGTTGTTTGATCTTTGGTTTTGTCCATAAGCATTGAAGTTGGAGTTCCTTTGATAATCTACAGCCTCAACTTGTTCAGATGCAGACGTAGAAGTGCAAATATTGGTGTCATGAGGTCCTCCACAGATATTACAATAAAGTGCCAAGGCCATGCAAGGCTTGGGCTTTCCTTCCATTTTTTCTACCATAGCTTGTAGTTTTTTGATTTCGTGATTCATTGCTTCGATTTTGGCCTCACTTGCCACTCGATTATCAACTTCATAAATTCCTCCATGATCTCCTCTTCGTTCATACCAACAGGATGTGTTTTTAGATATTCTCTCGATTAGTTCCTCAGCCTCTTGCAAAGCTAGGGAGACAAAGGCACCGCTGGAGGATGAGTCAAGCGACATCTTTCCTTCATCCGTCAACCCTCCATAGAATGAGCTAATCATGTCCCATGGGTGCATCAGATCTTGTGGGCATTGCCTTTTAAGAACTTTAAATATTCGCCAAGCCTCTCCCAAACTTTCAAGTCTTCCTTGTTTGAATTCTTGTATCAACCTTCTAATCCTCATAGTTTTTGTAATGGGAAAGAACTCGTTCATGAATTCACGATGCAACTGTTGCCACATTCCAACCATCGTGCTGCCTCTCCTATAACTGAAAATGGGAATAACTTGAGTCGAACTATTTCCTCGCTAACGCCTTCTTGTCTGTACATCCCACATGCTCGTATAAACCTTGTGATGTGTGCATTGGGATCTTCAGATGGTAATCCCGAATATTGATTGTTTTGAACCAGTGTGAGAATAGTTGGATGCACGTGAAAGTTGACATTCTCCATTGGAGGTACATAGATTGAGTTGTGCATGTTAAAATCTGGAGTCATGTAATTTGCAATTAATCTTTGTGGTTCTTGAGGATTTCCAAAATATTCCTCTTCACGAATGTTCTCTTGATTATTTGCTCTGTTAGCTTGTGGTTCTTCAATGATTGGTTCTTCATGGTTAATCGGTACTTGTGGATTAATTGGAACTGGGGGTGGATTTGGTACTGTTGTGCCTCTTCCTTGTGGATTTCTTGTTGCGCTTGATGAAGCCATTAGTGATCCTTGGGTATTTTTCCTTCTAGTTGCTCTATTAATTTCAGGAATGTAGGGTAGTAAACCTTGATTTCCTTTTGCTCGCGTGTGCATTCACCTAGTAAAATTATCAATGAAACAGAAATTTCCACAATTGACTAGAAGTAGTCAATTGGGTTAGTAGCAAAAACAAGTAAAAACAAAACAAAATTAAATGGAATGGATTAACATTTCTCAAATCTAGCATTCATGCAATATAAGTAAACAAAAACATATGACAATCTATTGCCCTCCCCGGCAACGGCGCCATTTTTGTTGACATTTGGAGTTTTGTGAGTAGGGTTGAGATGTCAAAAGATATTTATGTTAAAAAGGAAAGTCTGTGACTCCCCGAGTGTCGGTCTCGAAGGAGGGACGTGGAGGTGTGTCAAATGTTCGGGAGTTTACTTGATTGGATCGTGCGTAGGATTTGAGTGTGGTGAAGGATGATTTGTGAGTGAGAGTAGTTCATTGGTTGGTTTGAGTGCAAGAGAGTAGTAAAATAAAAGTGATTTTGTGAATAAGTAAAAGGGGTAGGGATTGGATAGTGTTCATGAATATTGCATAGTGAGTGTATAAGGTTATGGATTAGGATTGCTAGGATATTGTCTATTCAAGAGTGTGTTGTCTTAGTTCTTTTCCACCTTGTGTACTAAGGCTTCTTTGACTTAGGAATGCCTTCAAGCATCCAAAGTTCTAAGAGGAATTTTATCAAACACTTAATCTACACACTATCCTACTATTCTTAAGAAGTCCATAGGAACTTTGATATGAAATGCAAGCAAAAGCTAATTTAATCCAAGAACAAGATAGCTAAAATTATAGAAATGAAATAGAGATCACCTAGAGAGAAGAAGATCTTCAATCCAAGCTTGTTGTCTTCTACAATGGAGATCGATCGAATCTAAAAACTAAGAAAAATGGAGAAAGTTCTCCAAAGGAAAAACTAAGAAAAGGGGAAACTGAAATTCTGAAATCCTCCTCTAAAAATTTATCAAAGGGGTTTAAATAGTCTCCGAAATGGCAACCCTAGCTGAAATTCGCGCATTGCAGTCTCCACGCCTCTCACATGCGTGTGAGCGTGCGTGGGGAGCTTCTGGAAAGTTTTCACGCTTGCTCACACGCGTGTGGCCCTCCAGATTGGTCCTCCGGGGCTCCGCTCTTGCCTGGTTTGCTCTTTAAGCTCATCTTTTGGTCCTATTTGCTCCCGGGGCTCCTGTTTTACTTCTTTTAAGCTAAAAATGGCTTTTGTGTATCAGTTAGTGATTTTCAAGCATTTACGCACATAATTTACCAAATAAGGATGCTATAGACGCGATAAAACACCCTAAAATGTGCCTGAAATAAGGGTATCTCGGAGTCTTATCAAATTTTCCACACTTTGTTTCTTTCTTGTCCTCAAGCAAGACATTTTACTCTCTAAGCATATAAGTCTCCGAGATACTCTCTCATGCAAAATAAAGCTTTTGGCAAATCAAAATGTTGGTGTCTAAGACTGTTGAAACGGAGGAAATCATTTGTGTTATCTATAAAGGATTTTGGTCAGATGTCAGCAACTCAAGAAATATTTTCGGGAAATAAAAACCTTTCGTAGATAAACAAATAAAACAAGGGATCACACTTCTCGCACCATACGCAAGCATGCATTTCCAAAATTTTGGTTCACCTTCTATTTAAATAGGGCCTCTAGTCGATCCTACTAGTGGGAACGATGTGCACTAGCTAATAACCTTTCCATCCTTATACGCCAAAGCCCAACGTAAATGTAAATGCTTTCCATCCTTATACGCCAAAGCCCAACGTAAATGTAAATGAGGGTAGGGGTTATACGCCAAAGCCCAACGTAAATGTAAATGAGGGTAGGGGTATGGACCACTCACCGCTTTTGGCTTAGCGCGGTCCCTCTTTCATGGACCACTCACCGCTTTTGGCTTAGCGCGGTCCCTCTTTCTTGGACCACTCACCGCTTTTGGCTTAGCGCGGTCCCTCTTTCTTCTCACTTCCTAGGATAACGTCATCGAGCCACCCGACTTCACATGGAGATCCATGGTTTTTCGAAGGTCAGTGCAATGGGTACTCGAATCCTAGCAAAGCGGCTCACCTTAGCTCTATTTTCTCAATTCTTGGGATCTTTTTATGTGAACAACCGACTCCAGATAAAGCTTTTTGCTTACCGAAGACTATGGTTTGGACACAACCCAACGAATTGGCTTCCCTCAATTTTAAACTCTTTGGTGATTGGCCTTTTGCCTTTTCGACTTCTCCTCGTGTCAACCCCTCATGCCTTTTTCTATTTAATGTTCACGGGTTTTGTTTTCTCATTAAGCTCAGCATTAGGCTCACCTTTTGCCCCATGCCCTACCAAGGTTAGTTCAATTCCGGGCCTCGCTAGTTTTATCTTTCTCAAATTAAAGATTACATAGTCCCACTTCGAGAGATCCTTGACTAAGGTCCTACGTAAATAAGAGGTGAACATCATGCAAGCAGGCAAGCTGAAATTCGCGCATTGTAGTCTCCACGCCTCTCACAAGCGTGTGAGCGTGCGTGGGGAGCTTCTGGAAAGTTTTCACGCTTGCTCACACGCGTGTGGCCTTCCAGATTGGTCCTCTGGGGCTCCGCTCTTGCCTGGTTTGCTCTTTAAGCTCATCTTTTGGTCCTATTTGCTCCCGGGACTCCTGTTTTACTTCTTTTAAGCTAAAAATGGCTTTTGTGCATCAGTTAGTGATTTTCAAGCATTTACGCACATAATTTACCAAATAAGGATGCTATAGACGCGATAAAACACCCTAAAATGTGCCTGAAATAAGGGTATCTCGGAGTCTTATCAGATTGCCATCAGAATATCCTAATGCGCATGATGGTTTCCCAATCTTCAGGCGATCGGCCGGCGGGCCAACACTACCGGAAAATTACAAGAACGATAAGTGTGTTTCAATATGAACTCTCAAATTGCTTAGTCTTTCTCTCTCGTTCAAAAATCTGTCGCTCCTCAGAGGGTCCATACAGCCATATATCTTAAGCACCTGGTCGGTTACACATTTAATCTCCTAATTAATGTTACAAGTAATGGCTCATAAAACACATTAAATACTCATAATGATGGACGTTCGAACACAAATATCCGTTGATTCCCTTAACCCTTCGCCTTCATAGATCGTCTCCCCAGAAGTCCGTCGATGATCGGCTGATAGCCTTGTATACTAGGTCAGACAGCTTCTTCCGGTTGACCGACCTCCAAGGGAGGCGGGATGGATCTTGAATGTTTAGGACATTAATGCTTATTGGCTTCATCTTCCTACCGACCGACCTTCGAGGGAGTCGGGACGGGCCTTGAATGTTCAGGACATTGATGCTTATTGGCTTGATCTTCCTACCGAACGACCTCCGAGGGAGTCAGGATGGACCTTGAATGTTCAGGACATTGATGCTTATTGGCTTGATCTTCCTACCGACCGACCTCCGAGGGAGTCGGGATGGTCCTTGAATGTTCAGGACATTGATGCTTATTGGCTTCATCTTCCTATCGACCGACCTCCGAGGGAGTCGGGATGGACCTTGAATGTTCAGGACATTGATGCTTATTGGCTTCATCTTCCTACCGACCGATTCATCCAACCAGTCACCTTTATATACTATCATCTAGTCCCTCACTTTCCTTGGTTTAAGGAACCGAAGCCTAGGAAAGTACATTTTCCTGACAAAGTGGATCCGTATCTCTGTCACATCTTACCTTCTTGTCAATTCCAATCAAAATCCCTGATTCTACTCGATTATCAAGAAATCTTACCAAATCTGTATGTTAGAACCTTCCTTATCCTGACAACCGTCCTTTTTTGATCTTTATCCTTCTTGCCCCGTTCCTTAACTCGTTCCCCTCTACTATAAATATCCACCCCTTCTCGGGGTGACTTGCCCTCCTTCGTCGAACAGAATGAAGAAAAGAGATGCCGCAGGTCCTCCTTCACGACGTTCCCAACGTTTGGCCGAACAGGCCCGACAAGAAATGCTCGGTCAACGGAAAATTGCGCACGACGGTCATGAGGTGGGAGAAACCCACGAGGACCCTCTCCCCATCCCTTCGGATGAAGAAAAAGAGGCGGTGACTTTATCACCTCCTAAGGCCGAGGTTGATTCCCCATTCAATCCCAACTACGATTCTGACTACCAAGAATTCCTGACGGAATTCTTAGCCGATGATTCCTTGGGGAATACCCCGCCAACGTCTCCTCTAGTAGCGACACCCGACACGATCTTCCCAGTAACTCCTTCAGCTACTCTCAAAGTTGATCCTCCGTCTCCTCCTTCTCAGACCCCGTCTATGGTGTCAGCCTCAGCTTGACCTTTTAATATCTGAAGGACTCTATGTAGCCATAACCGTAAGCTTGCTAGGCCCCCTAGGGCAATTTTCTAATCTCGGCTAGGTCTTTAATGAATAAATGGCTCTGTTCGTGTTTTATATCGTTCTTCTTACCAAAACCAACTTACCTTTATATAATTTTACAGCTTTTCCACATTCCCTCTTTAGGGAGGCATGGTTGACCGAGTGCCNTCCTTCAGCTACTCTCAAAGTTGATCCTCCGTCTCCTCCTTCTCAGACCCCGTCTATGGTGTCAGCCTCAGCTTGACCTTTTAATATCTGAAGGACTCTATGTAGCCATAACCGTAAGCTTGCTAGGCCCCCTAGGGCAATTTTCTAATCTCGGCTAGGTCTTTAATGAATAAATGGCTCTGTTCGTGTTTTATATCGTTCTTCTTACCAAAACCAACTTACCTTTATATAATTTTACAGCTTTTCCACATTCCCTCTTTAGGGAGGCATGGTTGACCGAGTGCCGACTCCATTTTCAGGACTCCGGCCTAACCAAAACTCCAACCTTATGACTTCTTTCAACACTCCCTTTTCAGGGAGGCACGGTTGACCAAGTGTCGACTCCATTTTCAGGACTCCGGCCTAACCAAAACTCCAACCTTATGACTTCTTTCCACACTCCCTTTTCAAGGAGGCATGGTTGACCGAGTGCCGACTCCGTTTTCAGGACTCCGGCCTAACCAAAACTCTAACCTTATGACTTCTTTCCACACTCCCTTTTCAGGAAGGCACGGTTGACCGAGTGCCGACTCCATTTTAAGGACTCCGACCTAACCAAAACTCCAACCTTATGACTTCTTTCCACACTTCCTTTTTCAGGGAGGCACGGTTGACCGAGTGCCGACTCCGTTTTCAGGACTCCGGCCTTACCAAAACTCCAACCTTATGACTTCTTTCCACACTCCCTTTTCAGGAAGGCACGGTTGACCGAGTGCCGACTCCATTTTCAGGACTCCGGCCTAACCAAAACTCTAACCTTATGACTTCTTTCCACACTCCCTTTCCAGGGAGGCACGGTTGACCGAGTGCCGACTCCATTTTCAGGACTCCGGCCTAACCAAAACTCCAACCTTATGACTTCTTTCCACACTCCCTTCTCAGGGAGGCACGATTGACCGAGTGCCGACTCCATTTTCAGGACTCGGGTCTAACCTGCGGAATCCGTTCGTAGGCCCATGGATTACTTAAACGTTGCCACCGTTTAAACTTCGCGTCGATCGTAATTCCCAAAGGCAATAACTTCTCTTGTACGGTTCACGTCTCTTCGGTGTCAACTCATTAAATCTCACCATTCACGTGTCACTATCTCCCTTTATCGTTCTTTGCTTATAAATATCGAAATTCACCGTCCTCTTTTTACTTTTCACTATTTCACTTTCTTCACCAAGCAAACGTTTCATCGGATTTCTACTTTCCGGTGTGACTTCGATATTCCGTTCAATTGACCAGTTTCCAGCGACCAGCAAGTTAGGCCTCTGCCCAGTCGTATCTTCTTTTGAACTCCCTTTCTTTGCCTCCGAGTCTGCCAGGTAGGTTTCTTTGTATCTACTTTCCATTATGTCTTCTACACCCAGCCGCGTTGGGGTTACGATAAACCCCAATACTTCGACCTCATTAAGCGCACAAGGCGCCTCTTCCTCCGCTGCTCTAAATCCAGAGCCCATTCAAGCCATTACGGCCCTACTCACTGACCTCCAAAGGCCCTCAGGCCAACTAGAGGACCTCGGCCGTCTAGTGGGCCTTCATTCTAAAATTTCAGTCCGTGAACTGGAAGAGGCCCAGGATTTATTGGGCCTAGCGGCTAAAATCTACGCTTCTCGTGAACTTCACGTGTACGAGCCTCCTCCTGGTGGGTTTGTGGGGGTGCACCTCTCTTTTTCCGCTATTTTGCTTTATCTCCCGGTCAACTCGTTCCAAACTCCCACCGCCTCCTCACTTGTTTTCAAACAATTTGCATAAAATTTGTGATTGATCCGACGATCAATCTATTCCTTCAACTTTATCTAGTCAATAGAGTCGGGTCCAACTCGCCGGGCTATGTCCAAATTTCACAGCGAAGCGGCTGTAAAATTTTTGACGGAATGGTCGACTCTCTCAAAGGGTGGAAACCCCTTTTTCTATTTGTACGGTCATCCTCCTCCCATCCGGCCTTTGACTTCCCCTTGACCTGGAAACCCTCTTTTTTCAAATGTCTCAAAAAACCTTCTCCCAACCAAAAGACGATCGATGGGATTAAAATTCTGAAAGACTTGGGTGAGCTTCAAGTCAGCGTATGGTCGAGCCTAAAGGCCCTAAAGCAGCCGGACTTCTTCCTGCTGGGGCAGCCCTTCCAGGTGATGAGTCATCCATCTTTAAAATTCTCTCTTTATTGCTTACTTTTTAATATATTTGTTTGTAGATCTTGAGGAAGAGGAAGGAGCAGAGGAAGAAGGTGAAGAAGCAGGTACCGAAACCCTTTCCGGCGACTCTACCACTCCCTCTCTCTCCTCAGAAATGTTTAGCCGTCATGCTGCACTGAAAGAGCGCTCTTGAAGCCGCACTACTTCCTGCAACCCAATTGTTGTTCACGACTCCCCCACTCGTTCTGCGGAACCCTCACGCAGCCACCAGACTCGTCGGGCTTTACCTCCTCCTGCCTCCACTTCCGGCTCAAAACGCTCCTGTAATACCCCGTATTTTCCTAACATTATTATTTTAATAAATATTTTCAAAAAGAGATTATTATTATTATTTTATATAAATCTAACTATTTTGTTATGGGCATTGGGTCAACTTATTTTTTTTTTTACTACTTAAATCCCTAAGCCCAAATGTGATTATTTCGTAATGTTCTGAACCTAACTTTAGCCCAATTCCAAATTAATTATTTTAGCCCAATTCTTTTTGGCCCATTTATAATTCTCTAATTTTTCTACCGTAAAAATTTTTAGGAATATGTGTTCTGTCCCGATTGTCCTAGGAAGTGGGTTATTAGGCACCGTACCATTAACCTTGAATTTCATATTTAATTAAATTAGCCCGTAACAGTGAAAATTTATTTCGACCGTAGCATCGCTGTATTTCGCGATGTACCGAACATTGCCCGATTTTAGAAATTAAGGTTAGAATTGAGTTTGGGATAATTTTGGTTTCGAATTTACCCCTACCTAAATTATTTCCTACCGTAACTATATCTGTTTTTGTTAGGAACATAATGTATTAGGTTTTGATGATACCAAAATGTATTTTAGAATCCCCTAAGTCTCGAAAGATAGGAATCAATGTAAGTTCGACAAGTAAACTAAGAGCGAAAATACAACCGGGTAACTTGAGCTCAACTCGGAAAATATTTAAGCTTAAGGTAAACTTGTGTGAACATCTTAGAAAGTCTCGTGTTGTAATCCTATAGATAGATCAGAAGAAGGCACGGGACAACACTGGAGGAATAAGGGTCTGCGAGACATCAACTAAGTCTCGAGACATAAGCATAGTTCGAGAGGTAGGACCTCTCGATACAACAACCCAGTTCGAGACATAAGCAGAGTTCGAGAGACAGATCTCTCGATACATGGGGATCAAGACATCAAACAATCGAGACATCAATCTTGGTCTCGATAAACTGACATTTCTCCAAAAGGCTGAATGATGGTCAGGAAGCATGAATAAAGTTTGGGGAAGAAGAATATCATGGAGATAAAATATTAAGGAGGTGCCAGAAGTGGATGCCACATCAGAATTCCACAACAAACGGATAGAAGGTGCACTAATCCAAAGTCAGTCTTATTCCCTAAAACGAGGATCAATGGGAATTTAAAAAGAGTAACTTTTACCAAAAGGAGCAAGTGGAGCATGGACTCAAGAAAGTGGATTATGGAATATCCACTACCAAACAAAAGGTTCAAGTTACAAGACCATCACTCCATGAAAAATGCTGAAAAGATGCAAGTCCCAAACACAGCATGGGAGACAAATTTCAAACGGAATAATTTTCCCTACACAGCATGGGAGACAAATTTCAAACGGAATAATTTTCCCTCCACAGCATGGGAGACAAATTTCAAACGGAATAATTTTCCCTCCACAGCATGGGAGACAAATTTCAAACGGAATAATTTTCCCTCCAACGGAATTATTCCTTAACTCTCATATATAAAGGACGTGAAGACACAAGTTAAAAAGGGGGAAGTCTTGGTCAGAAGAAGAGAGTTCATTCTGAAAATCTTAAGAGGTGTATTTCAAACGTTCAAGTGCCTGAGCTCAATCTGGAATATCATCCTGATATTCAAAATAGCGAGAAAAACACATCTTAGTGTTTGAGAGAGTTACAAAGCTTAAACTGCTATACATCTAGAAGGTGACCGAAGCTGCCCTACATCGACATTGATACAACGATAGCTTTTGGTCAGATTGGAGCTTGTTACACTCAACTGTGACAACCAAAGGTCCTTGCTTTGGATTAAGCAAGAAGAGGCGGAGTAACCTGGCAGCTGTCTAGTGAAGATCCTGAGGCTTGAGGCGGGCTTGGTGATCAAAGCTCAAGTGCTCGAGAGGTGGAGTAACTGGAAGCGGGGAGAAAAACCTGAGGAGAGGCGGAGTAACCTGGGAGCTGTCTTGTGAAGATCCTGAGGCTTGAGGCGGGCTTGGTGATCAAAGCTCAAGTGCTCGATAGGTGGAGTAACAAGAAGCGGGGCGAAAAACCTGAGGCTTGAGGCGGGCTTCGTGATCAAAGCTCAAGCGCTCGATATTGTACTAAAAAGGGAAGTTTTAGTGCAATCCTTNTAGCATGTTGTCGAGACATCTTCTTTTTGATCTTAGCAGGTTCGATGACTGGAAAACACGCATGCTTGCGTATCTATCAGCCCTCCATGATGAGATGGCTGAGGTTATAACTTCTGGACCAGTCAAAATCTTAATGGTCAATACTGCTGCAGCTCAAACCGAAAACACACAAAAGTACATCCCAAAACCTAGGGAAGAATGGACAAGTGATGATAGGAAGAGAAACAACCTGGACAATATTGCCAAGGACATTCTCTTCAGAGCTATAGATGAAACCATTTTCCCAAAAGTGAGAAAGTGCAAAACGGCAAAAGAGGTATGGGATACTTTGATGTTAATTGGTGAAGGTGACGAACAGGAAAAGGAGAACAAGCTCACCGTGGCCATGAAGAAGTTCGAGGACTTCAAGATGAAGCCAGGAGAGAGCATCGACAGCATGGAATCTCGGTTCATGAAGCTATCAATCGAGATCAGTGATCTTGAGAAGGAGATTCCACAAAAGGAGCTAAACCTGAAGGTCTTACGAGGCCTTTCCAAGGAGTGGGAAATGAAGGTGATCACAATGCGTGATCACAGGGATTTGAAGAACACCACAACCGACCAACTTTTCAGAGACCTCAAAGCCTTCAAATTTGAGATGCTTCCGAGAGATGAGGATGTGGTGGACAGACGGAATGTGGCACTGGTTGCTGATCAACCATCCACCTCTTCAAGGTCAGATCCTAATCCCACTAATATGTTATCTGACGAACAGTTTGCTCTCTTCATGAGGAAATTCAGGAAATTCATGAGGAAGTCAACGGAGAGCAACACAAGTTCACCTTCCTCCTCAAGAAGGAACAATGAGAAACATTCATCCAGAAGGATAGAGGAGGAAAATCAGGGTCTCTGCTACAACTGCAGGAGACCAGGGCACTTCAAGGCTGAATGTCCTTACCCTATGGTAAGTAAGTATCAAGGCCAAGAGGGCAGGGATTCCAGGAGAAAGGAGGAATCCAAAGAAAAGCCAGCACAAAGTGGCTTCAAGGGAGATTCAAGGAAACATCTGCGCAGAAAGGCGCTTGTTGCTGAGGAACTCGAGAGAACAATCGAGGAGTCCGAGACATCGAGCTCCAGTGAAGGCAGCAGCAGCTCAGAAGATGAAAGGGGACTCATCTGCTTATACACCGAGGAAGAAGAGGATCAATGTCTAATGGCCATTGACAATGAGGTAACCTCTACTTCCACATCTCGCTGCTCTATCTCTACCTCTCGTTGTTCTTCGTTCGGAAGCGATGAAGATCCCTTTGAGATGCTTGAAACACTTAAAAGGGATCTCGGTATCGCTAACAGCACTCATGCCAAAATCGGGGAAGAAAACAGCAAGCTAACTGCTGAAAGAGATATGCTTAAGAATGTCTCGAAAGAGAATTCGGAGCTAACTCTCAAAGTAAGTGAGTTAGAAGCCAAAGTAATCCTACTGGCTGAAGAGTGCAAAGCTCGAGAGACCAGAGAGCTTAATCTTAGAAAGGTCATAGCATCATACACGAATTCCTCCAAAGCTATGGAGAAAATGGTAACTGATCACAGACCTACTAGTGATAGAACCGGTCTAGGGTTCCGTCAAGACTGTCTCTCGAGAGATAAACAGACCAATGGTTTGGGAACTTCAAATAATGGAGGATCTCAACCCAAACCAAACAAAGGTCATAAAAGACCAACAGAAAAGACCAGAGTAGCTATTCATAAACCGTCCCTATACACCAGCAATGGAAAGTATAGGAAAGCTACGAAGAATGGCCGGGTAAACAATATCGAGAGATCACCTTGCTATCTCTCGCAAGGCCATTCCAAGTACAAAAGGAACTACATTCCATATAATGCGCTTCAAGGCAAATATGGAAGGTCTGAGATCCACAAAGTTAGAAACTCACGGATGGAGAAAGGCAGACTCTATCCATCTAGTGAGAATTGGTCATCGAATCATAATTTCTGGAAGAAACCTCACTTCCAGCAATTTCACATGACCAAACAGCGTATGAAAGGCATGGTCCATAAGCCGATCGAAAAGTCTATACCTAAGTTGATTTATGCACCAAAGAGGCCCAAAACATTTGCTAGCATTCCTTATGATTATCAAACGTATAATGGCTACATTGCACCTAGGCCTGGAGTAATGGGTCCAAGGTATAAATGGATGCCTAAACTTACTAACCAACCAGGACCCAAAGTTTGGGTACCTAAATCTGCTTGATCTGCTTGCAAGACACCAGGGACACATGGTTCATTGACAGTGGATGTTCGAGACATATGACGGGAAACTTAACACTTCTAGAGAACATCCATCCTATCGAAGGTCCCCTGGTGACATTTGGAGACAACGAGAAGAAAGGACGCACAAAGGCTGTTGGTGAAATTCATAAGAATGAATTGGTGATCAAGGGGGTATCCTACGTTGAGGGGCTCAAATTCAACCTCCTTAGCACAAGCCAGTTCTGTGACAAGGGCTACAGAGTGATCTTCACCAAAAGCAAGTGCCAAATCATACAAGAGGAATCTCTCGAAGTCGTCCTGGAAGCAGCAAGGAAAGGAACCATGTACATAGTAGATTGGAGATCTGTCAAACCATCCCTATGTATGCTGGCAAGGAGCAAGGAAGACTTATGCTGGGATTGGCACAGTAAGCTTAGCCATCTGAACTTCAAAACTATCAACAAGCTTACTAAGAGGAACCTTGTGGAAGGACTGCCCAAAGTGACGTTTCGAGGCATTCAACGCCGCAAACAGATCAAATCCTCCTTCAAAAGCAAAGCCGAGACATCATCCACTAGACCATTAAGTCTTCTTCACATGGACTTATTTGGACCGGTGGATCCACCCAGCATGAGAGGAAGAAAGTACACTCTTGTGGTAGTAGATGACTACACAAGATTCACTTGGACTGTGTTCTTAACCAAGAAAAGCGAGACAAAAGTTGCCTTACCAAACGTTCTGAAGCAGGTTCAAATTGAAAAGGATGTCTCGATACTAATTCTGAAGCAGGTTCAAATTGAAAAGGATGTCTCGATACTAAAGATGAAGCAGGTTCAAATTGAAAAGGATGTCTCGATACTAAAGATTCGGTCAGATCAAGGTGGAGAGTTCGTTAATCAAGTTATCGAGAGCTACTGCAATGAAAACGGTATTCACCATCAGTTGTCAGCTGCTCGAACGCCTCAACAGAACGGAGTTGCTGAAAGAAAGAACAGAACTCTCAAGGAAGCCGCAAGGACCATGCTCTCGCAAGCTAACATATCTCAAGGATTTTGGGCAGAAGCAATCAACACAGCGTGCTATACCCAAAATCGGTCCTTGATCGTGAAAGGAGTTGGAAAGACTCCATATGAGTTGTGGAATGGAAGGAAACCGAATGTAAGCTACTTCCACACATTCGGGTGCAAATGCTATGTCCACAACAATGGGAAGACTCAGCTAAGAACTTTTGATGAAAAGGCAGATGATGGAGTATTTTTGGGATACTCATCAACCAGTAAAGCTTTCAGAGTGTTCAACAAGCGAAGGTTGGTGGTTGAAGAATCCATACATGTCTCTTTTGATGATAGAGCATCAACAGATCAACCATCAAAGTCAATGGAAGCAGCTGAGGAAACTCAGTCGGAGTCAATCGAGAGATTAGACTCACCTCTCGATGGGAAGAAACCGATAGTTCGAGACGTAGCGGAACTCCCGTCAGAATCAAATGATGAAGAGCCTACCAAGAAGAAAGCTCCTGACTCAGTTGATCCGATCCAGATCATAGATGCTCAACCCACATCTCAACCTTCAACGGAAGTGTCAACTGAGGAGCCACAACCCGACCTAAGATGGCTGAGAAGTCACCCTGCTGATCAAGTGATTGGAGATGTATGTGACAGAGTTCGGACCAGATCAGCATACAGAGAAAGCATGTTTGCTTGCTTTCTATCTCAAATTGATCCTAAGGTGATCGATGAGGCTCTATGTGATCCAGATTGGGTACAAGCCATGCAAGAGGAACTTCATCAGTTTGAACGGAACGATGTTTGGGAACTAGTTCCGAGACCTCATCATCAGAATGTCACTGGTACAAAGTGGGTTTTCAGAAACAAGATGAATGAGGATGGAGTTATTGTTAGAAACAAGGCCAGACTTGTTGCCAAAGGCTATTGTCAGGAGGAAGGAATAGATTTTGATGAAACCTTCGCTCCAGTGGCACGTCTCGAAGCCATACGCATCTTTCTCGCATATGCCGCCTTCAAAGACTTTAAAGTATATCAAATGGATGTCAAGAGCGCTTTTCTGAACGGACTTCTCGAAGAAGNGTTCTGAAGCAGGTTCAAATTGAAAAGGATGTCTCGATACTAAAGATTCGGTCAGATCAAGGTGGAGAGTTCGTTAATCAAGTTATCGAGAGCTACTGCAATGAAAACGGTATTCACCATCAGTTGTCAGCTGCTCGAACGCCTCAACAGAACGGAGTTGCTGAAAGAAAGAACAGAACTCTCAAGGAAGCCGCAAGGACCATGCTCTCGCAAGCTAACATATCTCAAGGATTTTGGGCAGAAGCAATCAACACAGCGTGCTATACCCAAAATCGGTCCTTGATCGTGAAAGGAGTTGGAAAGACTCCATATGAGTTGTGGAATGGAAGGAAACCGAATGTAAGCTACTTCCACACATTCGGGTGCAAATGCTATGTCCACAACAATGGGAAGACTCAGCTAAGAACTTTTGATGAAAAGGCAGATGATGGAGTATTTTTGGGATACTCATCAACCAGTAAAGCTTTCAGAGTGTTCAACAAGCGAAGGTTGGTGGTTGAAGAATCCATACATGTCTCTTTTGATGATAGAGCATCAACAGATCAACCATCAAAGTCAATGGAAGCAGCTGAGGAAACTCAGTCGGAGTCAATCGAGAGATTAGACTCACCTCTCGATGGGAAGAAACCGATAGTTCGAGACGTAGCGGAACTCCCGTCAGAATCAAATGATGAAGAGCCTACCAAGAAGAAAGCTCCTGACTCAGTTGATCCGATCCAGATCATAGATGCTCAACCCACATCTCAACCTTCAACGGAAGTGTCAACTGAGGAGCCACAACCCGACCTAAGATGGCTGAGAAGTCACCCTGCTGATCAAGTGATTGGAGATGTATGTGACAGAGTTCGGACCAGATCAGCATACAGAGAAAGCATGTTTGCTTGCTTTCTATCTCAAATTGATCCTAAGGTGATCGATGAGGCTCTATGTGATCCAGATTGGGTACAAGCCATGCAAGAGGAACTTCATCAGTTTGAACGGAACGATGTTTGGGAACTAGTTCCGAGACCTCATCATCAGAATGTCACTGGTACAAAGTGGGTTTTCAGAAACAAGATGAATGAGGATGGAGTTATTGTTAGAAACAAGGCCAGACTTGTTGCCAAAGGCTATTGTCAGGAGGAAGGAATAGATTTTGATGAAACCTTCGCTCCAGTGGCACGTCTCGAAGCCATACGCATCTTTCTCGCATATGCCGCCTTCAAAGACTTTAAAGTATATCAAATGGATGTCAAGAGCGCTTTTCTGAACGGACTTCTCGAAGAAGNTTTAAAGTATATCAAATGGATGTCAAGAGCGCTTTTCTGAACGGACTTCTCGAAGAAGAGGTGTACGTTGAACAACCTCCAGGTTTCTTGAAGGACGTGGGAGCTGACAAAGTATACAAGTTGAAGAAGGCACTTTACGGCTTAAAACAAGCTCCGAGAGCTTGGTATGACACCTTATCCTCTTTTCTACTTCAGTGTGCGTTCACCAAAGGCCTAGTGGACAAAACATTGTTTAGAATTAAGGACGGGGATCACATCTTATTGGTGCAAATCTATGTGGACGATATCATTTTTGGAAGCACCAATCCAGACTTGTGCGAGAAGTTCTCCAGGTTGATGAAAGGGAAGTTCGAGATGAGCATGATGGGAGAACTAAACTACTTCCTTGGATTACAAGTGAGACAGCTTAAGGAAGGCATCTTCATCAATCAGGAGAAATACACCAAGGATCTGCTCAGAAAATACAATATAGAAGGGAAATCATCAGTCAAAGTACCCATGGGAACCTCTCTACGTATCGATGTCGACAGTGAAGGTCGAGAGGTCGATCAAACTACATATCGAGGTATCATCGGATCTCTTCTTTATTTAACTGCCAGTAGACCAGATATATCCTTTGCAGTAGGTGTATGTGCTAGATTTCAGGCAAGTCCTAAGGAAAGTCACTTAAATGCATCTAAAAAGATCCTTAGATATCTCAAGGGTACGCAAAGTGTTGGACTTTGGTATTCGAGAGGTGGATCTTTCGAACTTATGGGTTATTCAGATGCGGACTTTGCCGGTTGTAAAAGAGCACATCAGGGACATGTCAGTTTCTAGGTGGAAGACTTGTCTCATGGTTTAGCAAGAAACAGCATTCGATAGCTACAAGCACCGCTGAGGCAGAGTATGTAGCAGCTGGAAGTTGCTGTGCTCAGGTTTTATGAATGAAGCAACAATTACTGGATTATGGTGTTGAATGTAAAGAGGTTAAGATTATGTGTGACAACACAAGTGCCATAGCTATCACTCAGAATCCAGTATTACATTCCAGGACGAAACACATTGATATCAAATATCACTTCATCCGAGACCATGTTGAGAAAAAGGACATAACTTTGGAATATGTTGCGAGGGAGGAGCAACTTGCAGATATTTTCACAAAAGCATTAAGTGAGAATAGATTCTCTCAACTAAGGTTAGAATTGGGAATGATAGAATTGGGACGAATGGTCAAATCTTATCTTCTTGTATTTAGTGCCATGAACTGTTTCGCATGTGAGGAGCGGTTTCATCAACTTTATGGCAGCTTTGGAGTTACACAAGCATTGAATGGTCATTCATATTGCATCCCGTGACTCAACAGTGGTAACCTTATTGGGCTATAAATAAGAGGGTTTCTTTCAGAAGTTCATATCATCAACTTCCCATGGAGAAAAAGAAAGGAAAAGATGATGTTCCATTCTTTTATAGAGGAAAGAAATCGGCAGTCAAGTCCAAAGATTTTCAAGGAGAAAACTATCCAGAATCAACGAAGGGTGAACAGATTGCGGAGCTTCCTGATAATCCAAGCAAGAATCCTATTCCCATCAAAGGTGAATGGATCCCCAAATACAAGGAGATCCACAATGATGGGACACTGGAATCGGGAGGAGAGTCTTGCACAAGAGGGACTCCTACTGCTGCACATTCTGGAAAAGGGCCTTCCTCAACCAAATGGAGAACCAAGGGAAATGGAGAGGAAGACCAGATGGGACTTTCTGAGGTCAGCAGCAGTCAAAGGGGTAATCATACCTAATCCAAAGACCTTAAGAGGATTAGCGATGAAGATGGTCACTCCCAACTACAGTAAGCAGCTCCGGAGAAAAGAACAAGAAAGGGAATAGCCACCCCTAGTTCTGTTATTAGAGAAATAGGACTTTAGATGGCTAGTTCCTGCTTTAACGATAGATTCCTATTAGGCTGACCAAGGCCAAACAAAAGTTTCTAGGGAATCTAATAGGATATTGATTCATATGTAATGTATCTGGAAATCACTAAATGAACTTAAGGATATGTTCCAAGTGATATCTTTTAGATGAATCAAACTTGTTTCTCTCGCAATCTGTGTTCGAAAGGTAGTTCGAGAGGTCACCCGATCAGTTTGTCTATATACGTTATGTCTCGAAGAAGGGTAGTTCGAGAGGTCACTTCGAAAGATAACAAACTGATATCTCTGAACGGAGGAATAAGGAGGGTTAGGGATCAATCACTCAGGGGGAATATCCTTTACCAGATCAAGACGGAGGAATAAGGAGGTTTAGGGATCAATCACTCAGGGGGAAGATCCTTAAACTCATGTGGAAGACAATTCACCTTCGAGAGGTGAATCCGATAAGTTCAACGAATATATGAGGGGGAACGGCTAACTTTGGATATTAATGCTAGCCACGTGGTCATCGGTTACTAACGGTTTTCCGCACTTAAGGGGATTATTTTGGTTAATGGGAGCATGCCTGTATAAACATCTCATTATATCCCACTATCCAAAAACCGCATTATACTTTACCAAAATACCCTTACCATATATTACATACATAACCGTTATAAAGGGTATTTCTGACCTTTTACTTCTTTGAAATTAACCGGTATCTTTCTTCGGATCAAATATTCAACCCTACCCATATATCCAACCCGAATCCACATGATATAAAAGCCAAATCCTTCTTCTTTACCCGGTTTCAAGCTAAAACCGTTTACCCAAAATCCCCAAATCCTAAACGCAGTACATATTCCCTCCAAAACATCTAACCTTCATCAATGGCGTCCGAATCCTCTACATCAACCTCATCTTCCGACGCATATCAGAGGGAGTTGCTACACATTCGCTCTCAGATCAAACAAGTCAAGGCGGGGAGTATCCTTGACAGAAACGGCTTCATCACCAACTCCCCTAATCCAAAAATGGCGAAAAAAGTCCTGAAGAAGTTTGAGAAAGCAGGACTGATGAAATACATGACGCACGACTACCGGACCATTCACGCCCTCGACTTCACAGAATGGTTCGCAAATGCCAAGGTCACGAAGGGTAAAATCGAAAGCCGCTTTAATGATTTTCCCATCACAACATCTGTAGGTGACCTCAGAGCGGCATTTGATTTCGCGTCATCGGAGGAAGTAGTCAAGCATCTATCGGATTACGACTTGGACAAGCAAGCCTTCTGGGAGAAAATCCGACTAGCGACTGCACCACCCAGAGCATCCTCTGCCCTCCGCAAGTACCACCTAAAGGAGAGGTTTGCTCTCGCTGCCGACCTAATCATGAAGTTTGTGCTCGGCAAGGTGTCCGGAACTGACGAGGTTAGTCTAGACCTCCTCAAAATCCTCCATGCCATTTGGAACAACAACAAGCTGGACTGGGCACATATTATCTTCAACTTCCTCCAACAGCAAGTGATGCGCTCAGTCTCCAACGCCAACCTGTCGATCAGTAAAAAGGTTGGTTTCGGCTTTGTTGTGCAATTTCTCTTAAGCCTGAAGGGCTTTGAATTGAGGGAAGGAAGAGAGATTCATCGAAATACCTATATGGGTAGGACGAAATCTCTAGTCCCCAAAGCTAAAGGTGGTAAGGCTGCACCTTCTCCCTCACAGCCAAAAGGAAGGGGCAAAAGGAAAGCCCCAGCCAAGGAGAAGGACTCTAATGATGAGCCTTTGGATGCTCTGATTCAGAGAGTTGCTGTGAGGACCAAAAGGGCCAAAAATATTGTTGTCACCCAGGTTCGAGAGGCCAAAAGGGCCAAAAATATTGTTGTCACCCAGGTTCGAGAGGTGACACCATCAGTTATACAAGTACCCTTCGAAGACAGGGCACAAGCCCAGGGGGTTATACAAGTACCCTTCGAAGACAGGGCACAAGCCCAGGGGGAACCTCAGGCTACACTGGCCGACAGGGCACAAGCCCAGGGGGAACCTCAGGCTACACTGGCCACTGAGGTTGAGAGAGTGCCCCCTACCAGGTCCCTATCAAGAGATTTCTGTGATAGAGTGCCCCCTACCAGGTCCCTATCAAGAGATTTCTGTGATGATCTTCCCCCTACCAGGTCCCTATCAAGAGATTTCTGTGATGATCTTCATGTTGATAATGATGCTGAGGGTACTTTCTGTGATGATCTTCATGTTGATAATGATGCTGAGGGTACTGGTGAATCTGTGTTTGAACCCCGAGAGGAGGTTCGAGAAGTTGAAGGTACTGGGAGCAGTGATCCAGTACAGGGGGATAAAGAAGAACCACGACAGATGGTTCGAGAGATAGATGTTCCAGCAGCTGAAGCTCAGGATTACATGGTAGCTGCTGATGATCAGGGCATTGTGGTCAGGGACCCAGTGCAACATGCTCTAAATGTTGAGTTGACACCCACTGAATCTGCTCAGATTGATAGATCAGTTGCTCAAGCAATAGCAGATGTCAGATTGGAAGATGATCTCTCCGATAATGGTCGAGAGATCACTACTACAGAGGTTCTGTCTGATGAACAGAATGATGGAGAAGAAGAGGTCACTACTCAGTTGGAAGTGGAAGCACCTATTCTTGATGACTTCTCTAGGGTGATCAGGTGGATCAACTGGAGAACCAGTCCTTTCACTCAACTGATGGCCCTAGCAGCTGAGATGGAGGCAGAAGAACGGTTTGCACTCCAGTGGTTGGGTATCTCAGAGATCCCAGCTCATCATCTCCTAGACCTTGCCCACGAAACAAGAGT
>NC_044917.1:19510664-19512102 GCF_003576645.1 Ipomoea triloba
AAGAACTGATAAGGGTAAAGGCATAGCTGAAGAAACCGAGGTTGAGCCTGAGGAGGATCCAGAACTTGATGCCCAATTTCGAGAAGATATCAGGCTCGCCACTGCCATCTCCTTGGGACAAAACATTGAATTCACGAGAGGTCCAGGAGAGACTTCTGGGGTTGCTCACGATGATATCGCAACAGCTGCAATCCCACTGTCCCAAGTCAGTAACTCTGCTCTGGACGAACAGGTAGAAGCTTCGAGAGGTGAATCCGAGACCTCTGAAGCACCTCAAGTGGCACCCAACACCGTTCTACTTTTGCCACCACCTGCGTCCACACCCTCGATTGACAACGATGAAGCTCAGACAGTTCGAGAGGGTGTAGTTCCGTTGCTCACACTGCCGGGTTTTCCTACTGCTCCTGAAATAATTATCATTCCAGACTCATCGGAGCAGACCGAAATGCCGTCCAATGAGCACTTAGAGCAGATTGCCCCAAGTCCTGCTGGNATGAGCACTTAGAGCAGATTGCCCCAAGTCCTGCTGGTTCGAGGAGTACTGATGATACCATCGAAGGTGGAAACCGGGAAGCACCTGTCGACACTTCGCCTCCAACCTCACCAGCAGATGACCAAGTTCCCAGCACTGGTTCGAGAAGTGACGCTGAGGGGGAACTTCTATTGGATGGAAACCGGGAAGCGCCTGACATGGAGCTACCTTCGAGCTCTGAACCCGGTGTCCCTGTGGCCCCTCAGACACTTAATCGAGAGGTGGACTCGCAACTACAAGTCATGGGTGGAAATCTGGAAGCACCCAAGTCCCCTCTGACAAAAGGTACATCTCGATCCTCTTCTCCTACTTCTGACTATGATCAACAGGCCGAAGAAGTCTTCATTGGCGAAGTGCGTCAATTCATGGCTGATCAATCTCAGAAGATGGCTCAGCTCGAAAGAATACTCGTTGTGGTCCGCAATGCTGCAATGCCTGCTGCTGGCACAAGTGAATCCCAAGGCCGTCATGCCGAACTTCTCGAACAGGCGATATGGGCTGAGGATGCAGCACGGAAAGCCACTGATGAAGCTGCTGTAGCTCGAGCAGAGGCTGCAAGTGCAAGGGTTGAATTAGCCGAGATGCGAGCAGAGCTTCGAGCCTTTCAACATTCCAGTGAACTTCGACAGGATTTAATGAAGGCCATACTCGATGACCTGTCGAACCAAGTGCCTGCCCAACTTCAAGCAATCTTCGAAGGTATGTCCACCCTTCTTTCCCGTGCTGATGATGCCAACAAGGGGGAAAATAAAGGGAAAAAGAAGGGGGATACAACAAGCAAGAAAAGGGCAGCAAGTGAACCAGCTGGACCACCTCCAAAAATACCAAGAATCATGAGCAAAGCAATGGAGAATGCTAAAAAGGCAGAAAACCTAAGGGTCCAGCGCACACTGGAAATGGAGAGAA
>NC_044917.1:19512177-19513239 GCF_003576645.1 Ipomoea triloba
CAGCGTACACTGGAAATGGAGAGAAGGAGAGAAGAGGACAGAGAAAGAAGAAGAAAAAGACAAGAACGACAGTCAGAAGAAGAAAGGAAGATAGATCTTCTCATGACAAGCTTTAAGTTTGGGAACAGAGAAGACACTGAACAAATTCTGACCCTGGAGATATTCAAGCTTCTGAAAACCACTGGGATATCTACACACAGCAATATGTCTCCAGAAGAATGCATTGCCTGGTGGAAAGATGGAGTAATTGATGGTGAGTTCGTGGGGGAAGCCTACAAGAACTACAGGCATCTAGATGTCACAGATGAATACTTAAGCCTGGTAAATCTGAAAGACCCCATCAAGACACGAGAAGCCATTAACAAGAAAAGGAAAGCCAACAAGAAGTAAGCTCTCGTGGTCCAAACTCCATCTTATTTCAATGTATTGATGTCTATGTTGTTCTTGGTCTTATTTCTTTTAAACTTTTCTACTAAACTCTGCTTTGTAAACATTCCCTTTTATAATCATATATATATCTTTTGTTGGGGGTGTTGCGTGAGTTCTATTATTCATGTTTTAGTAGAGTATTTGTCAAACTTACCATATGCGCTGAAAAATAAAATCTATGTTAATTCTTTCTATCAAATCAGCCATATAGAGTAAGTATAAGTGTTGGCATCATCAAAAAGGGGGAAATTTTTAGGAACATCATGTAATAGGTTTTGATGATACCAACTGTTAAGTAGAAATCCCCAAGTCTCGACACATAGGCAAAACGTTGTAAGTTCGACAAGTAAACCAAGAGCGAAAATACAACCGGGTAACTTTGAGCTCAACTCGGAAAATATTTTAGCTTGAAGTAAACTTGTTTGAACATCTTAGAAATCTCGTGTTGTAATTTCATAGATAAAACAGAAGAAGGCACGGGACAACACTGGAGGAATAAGGGTCTGCGAGACATCAACTAAATCTCGAGACATAAGCAGAGTTCGAGAAGTAGTACCTCTCGATACAGCTATCCAGTTCGAGACATAAACAGAGTTCGAGAGATAGACCTCTCGATATTTGAGTTCGAGACAT
>NC_044917.1:19513438-19539962 GCF_003576645.1 Ipomoea triloba
GTTCGAGACATCAAACAATCGAGACATCAACCTTGGTCTCGATAAACTGACACTTCTCCAGTAATGCTGAATGACGGTCAGGAAGCATACTTAAAGTTTGGAGAAGAAGAATATCATGGAGATAGAGGTGCCGAACGTGAGGATTTCAAAATGGGTGGAAATGGATGACACGTCAGATTTCCACCACAAACGGTCAAAAGGTGCACCAATGCTGAAGTGGTCTGATTCCCTACAAACAAGGAATAATGGGAATATAAAAAGAGTAACTTTTACCAAAAGACGGAAGTGGAGCATGGACTCAAGAAAGTGAACTATGGAATATTTACTACAAGACAAGAGGTTCAAGTTACAAGATCACCACTCCATGAAATATGCTGAAAATATGCAAGACCCATGATCAGCATGGGAGACTAATTTCAAACGGAATAATTTTCCCTCCAACGGAATTATTCCTCAACTCTCATATAAAAAGGACGTGAAGACATGAAAAAAAAAAAGAGTTAGAAAATTCGAAAGAGGTGTCTGACTAAAACGTTCAAGTGCAAGTGCTTAATTTGAAATATCATCCTGATATTCAAAACAGCGAAAAAACACATCTTAGTGTTTGAGAGAGTTACAAAGCTTAAACTGTTATACATCTAGAAGGTGACCGAAGCTGCTCTACACCGAAATTGATTCAACGATAGCTTGTGGTCAAATTGGAGTCTGTTACATTCAACTGTGACAACCAAAAACACCTTGCTTTGGATTAAGCAAGAGAGGTGGAGTAACCTGGCAGCTGTCCGAGTGAAAGAAACCTGAGGCTTGACGCAGGCTTGGTGATCAAAGGTCAAGTGCTCGAGAGGTGGAGTAGCTGGAAGCGGGGAGAAAGACCTTGGAGAGGCGGAGTAACCTGGAAGCTGTCTTGTGAAGATCCTGAGGCTTGAGGCGGGCTTGGTGATCAAAGCTCAAGTGCTCGATAGGTGGAGTAACAAGAAGCGGGGCGAAAAACCTGAGGCTTGAGGCGGGCTTCGTGATCAAAAGCTCAAGCGCTCGACATTGTACTAAAAAGGGAAGTTTTTAGTGCAATCCTTCCAGGGAGTTTCTGGAAGAAGAGTGGACGTAGGCGGGTTGGCCGAACCACTTAAAAATCTCTCTTGCTTTTACTTACTGCTTTTATCTCTCGCTAACCTCTCGATTGCACTACATATAAACACACCTCTCGAACTAACTCAAACTCGTGCTAACTAAAAGGGGATAACATTTCCGCTGCGCATAAAACTTTGTCTTCACCTCGTGAGGTATCGAACCTAAACATCCTAAGTTCAATACACACGAGAGGTCGAAAAGATTTGCAAAATCTTATACAAGTCTATTCACCCCCCCCCTCTAGACTTGTACCCCATCCCCTTGGGACCAACATTCTCAACCTTCTTCACACCATATAAACTGCCCAACTCAAGGGCGATCCGAAGATCACTAGAACTTAGGTTATTTTAACCCAACTTTTCAAAGCACGAGATAATTTTTCTAATATGGATAGCATGTNATTTCCGCTGCGCATAAAACTTTGTCTTCACCTCGTGAGGTATCGAACCTAAACATCCTAAGTTCAATACACACGAGAGGTCGAAAAGATTTGCAAAATCTTATACAAGTCTATTCACCCCCCCCCTCTAGACTTGTACCCCATCCCCTTGGGACCAACATTCTCAACCTTCTTCACACCATATAAACTGCCCAACTCAAGGGCGATCCGAAGATCACTAGAACTTAGGTTATTTTAACCCAACTCAGTCAAAGGCAGACAGACTGCCAGACTCATAAGGATCCGAAGATCGAAATGAGGCTTAGGTTATCTCAACCTAACTCACTCAAAGGTAGACAGACTGCCAGACTCATAAGGATCCGAAGATCGAAATGAGACTTAGGTTATCTCAACCTAACTCACTCAAAGGTAGACAGACTGCCAGACTCATAAGGATCCGAGGATCAAGATGAGACTTAGGTTATCTCACCCTAACTCACTCAAAGGTAGACAGACTGCCAGACTCATAAGGATCCGAGGATCAAGATGAGACTTAGGTTATCTCACCCTAACTCACTCAAAGGTAGACAGACTGCCAGACTCATAAGGATCCGAGGATCAAGATGAGACTTAGGTTATCTCACCCTAACTCACTCAAAGGTAGACAGACTGCCGGACTCATAAGGAGCCGAAGATCGAAATGAGGCTTAGGTTATCTCAACCTAACTCACTCAAAGGTAGACAGACTGCCAGACTCATAAGGATCCGAAGATCGAAATGAGACTTAGGTTATCTCAACCTAACTCACTCAAAGGTAGACAGACTGCCGGACTCATAAAGATCCGAAGATCGAAATGAGACTTAGGTTATCTCAACCTAACTCGCTCAAAGGTAGACAGACTGCCAGACTCATAAGGATCCGAAGATCGAAATGAGACTTAGGTTATCTCAACCTAACTCACTCAAAGGCAGACAGACTGCCGGACTCATAACGATCCGAAGATCGAAATGAGACTTAGGTTATCTCAACCTAGCTCACTCAAAGGAAGAGAGACTGCCAGACTCATAAGGATCCGAAGATCGAAATGAGACTTAGGTGATCTCAACCTAACTCACTCAAAGGCAGACAGACTGCCGGACTCATAACGATCCGAAGATCGAAATGAGACTTAGGTTATCTCAACCTAACTCACCCAAAGGCAGACAGACTGCCGGACTCATAAGGATCCGAAGATCGAAATGAGACTTAGGTTATCTCAACCTAACTCACTCAAAGGCAGACAGACCGCCAGACTCATAAGGATCCGAAGATCGAAATGAGACTTAGGTTATCTCAACCTAACTCACTCAAAGGCAGACAGACTGCTAGGTTTGTATCATCAAGATAAGATATCGCAAAAGGGATCATTCTATTAAAACTCATGACTTTCATTACAATCTTTTAAAAGTCTCACCTTCTACTGAAAGAATTTCTTCAGGTGTATCGCATTCCACTTCCTTTCCACAGCCTGACCTTCCGGGGTCTCTAAACGATATGTTCCCGGACGAATGATTTCTCGAATCCGATAGGGAGCCTCCCACTTGATTGCAAATTTTCCGCCTTGGTTAGGTTGACTGGCGTTCCGATCCCTTAGGACCAGATCTCCCTCCTGAAACTTCTTCTCTTTTACTCTTTTATCATAGTAGCGTTTCACCGACTGTTGGTATTCGGCCATCCGTCCATACGCCGCGTCCCTCCTTTCCTCAAGGAAGTTTTTCTCTACTTGCAGATTCTCTTCATTTTCATCGTCGTTGTATTGTAGCACCCGAAGGGTTGGGGCAGTAATTTCAGCAGGTACTTTAGCTTCAAAGCCATAAGTCAAGGAGAACGGGGTCTCCCCGGTTGCTCTCTAAGGAGTCGTTCGGTATGCCCATAGGACTCGATCTAACTCATCAACCCAGGTTCCTCCCAAGTCACTTAACTTTCTTTGGATTCCATCCACAATGGTTCGATTAACATTCTCAACCTGCCTATTGGCTTGGGGGTAAGCTACGGAGACCCTGGTGTGTCGTATCCCATACTGTTGACAAAAATCTCTAAAAGGCCGGCAGTCGAACTGTCTTCCATTATCACTAACTAGGTGCTCCGGGAGCCCAAATCGACAAATAACCATCCTCCACAGGAACTTGCGACATTGGAACTCAATGATAGTTGCTAGGGGCTCAGCTTCTACCTATTTGGTGAAGTAATCCACGGCTACTACACAAAATCGCAGCCGTCCTGGCGCTTGGGGCAGGGGTCCTACGATATCAATTCCCCATTTAGCAAAAGGAATAGCCACCGTGATCGGAGTATAAAAAGAGGCAGGCCGAGTGTCTTTCATAGCGAAAGACTGACATATCGCGCATCTAGCGACTCGGTCGATACAGTCCTTGACCATAGTGGGCCAATAATATCCTTGTAACACTATCTTGCGGGCTAGCGTATGGGCCCCTTGATAAGCTGAGCAAATTCCTCGATGCGCCTCCTCCATGACCTGGTTTGCCTTAGAAGGGAATAGACATCTTAGTAATGGTCCCCCAAATGACTTCTTATACATGTGTCCGTCTATGAACACATAAGCGGGTGATCGTCTCTAGATCTTTGCTTCTTCGGCCGGGTCGTCAGGGAGGTCCCATTTTTCCTTATATCTGCGAATTTCTTCCATCCAGAATACTCCCGGATGTTCCTCGGGGTCCAGTTCCTTAGTGATGCAAACGTCTTTTGGAGCGACCTTCTGTTCTATGCTGGGCAACAGGATTCGTTCGTTCTGATAGATCCTTACGAGATGATCCGGTATTCCTCCTAAGGCCATTTTGGACAGAATATCAGCTTCCGTGTTCTCAGCGCGAGGCACATGTTCTAACTCATAAGCCCCAAATTCACTCAAGAGTCCCTCAGTGACTTTTTTATATCGTCCGAGTCTTTCGTTCTTTGCTTCACATGTTCCGGTTACTTGTCCGACCACTAGGCAGGAGTCGGTTTTTATCCGGATCCTCTGGGCTTTAAGGGCTTTTGCCATCCGTAGTCCTCCGATCATGGCTTCGTACTCAACTTCATTGTTGGAAGCTCTGAACTCATACGTTAAGGAGTAGTACAGGCGGAAGCCCTCAGGAGTTGTCAACATAATTCCGCCTCCGCAATGATGTTGACTGGCGGCTCCATCGGCATGCATTTCCCACCAATCCCCTTCCTCAGGGGCCTTGGTGTTGGGTTCTGGACTCTGAGCGGTACATTCCACTATAAAATCGGTTAAGGCCTGGCCTTTCACCAAGGGGCGCGGATGATACTCGATCCCGTATTGTGTGAGCACTACGGCCCATTTTACCAAACGCCCCGAAGAGTTGGGATGAGCCTGGAGATATGGTACTAGCTTCCGGGCAGTGATCACCAGAGCGTGCGTACAACACCTTTTCCAAGGGGGTGTAACGAATTTCCGAGGCCTTTAAGGTTCGACCGACATAGTAGACCGGATGTTGTACTCGCTCTTCCTCTCGAATTAACACGGAACTAACAGCTTTCTAAGAGGCAGCCAGATAGAGAAATAACACTTCCCCTTCCTTCGGGGTGGATAGTAGTGGCGGAGTCTGTATGTAATCTTTTTACTCTTCAAACGACTTTTGGCATTCTTCCGTCCAACGGAACCCTTCCCTTTTCTTCATGGCTTCGAAAAAAGGTAGAGCCCGATTTGCTGATTTAGACAGGAACCTGTTTAAGGCTGCGAGTCATCCCGTCAACCTTTGTAATTCCTTCAAGGTCCCGGGAGGCTGCATATCAAGTATAGCCTTCACCTTTTCAGGGTTAGGCTCAATTCCTTTCCGAGTGACCATGTAACCAAGGAACTTTCCTCCTCGCACCGCGAATGTGCACTTTTTTGGATTCAACCGCAGATTGTATTTTTCCATTATGGCGAAAGTGGCCGCCAAATCTCCTGCGTGGGTTCTCTCGTCTTTGCTTTTCACAGGCATATCATCCACATAGGCTGCCATGGACTTTCCCAACAGCTCTTTGAACATTCGCCCTACCATCCGGGTATAGGTGGCTCCGGCATTTTTTAAACCGAAAGGCATTACCCGGTAGCAGTATACCCCATCTGGAGAGATGAAAGCGGTTTTTTCCTCGTCAGCAAGGTGCATGAAGATTTGATGATAGCCTCGGAAGGCGTCCATGAAGCTCAATAAGTCACAGCCGGCCGTCTCATCAACCAACTGATCGATCCTTGGTAAAGGGAAAGGATCCTTCGGGCAGGCTTGATTAAGGTCTGTGTAATCGACGCACAACCGCCAGGCAGGAGGTTTCGGTACAAGCACTACGTTGGCAAGCCAATCTGGGTACTTTACTTCGCGGATATGTTGCGCAGCCAGCAGGGTTTCTACCTCCTTTTTAACGAACTCTCGTCGATCCGCCGAGATGTATCTTTTCTTCTGAATCACCGGTTTGTGGTTAGGGTTGACGGCCAATCGATGGCAAATGACCGACCGGTCAACTCCCAGCATGTCTTTAGGGCCCCATGCAAATACCTTCTGATACTTTCGTAATTCCTGGATGATTTCTTGTTTGACTTTCTCAGCCAAACCAATTCCAATCTTTACCCGTCTTTCAGGGTGCAAAGGGTCGATCTCAATTTCTTCTAGTTCTACCGCCGGCTTTGGTCGGTCAAGATTCTTTAGCTGCTCCTCCCGACTAGTGATGGTGTGAACCCTCAGGTCCTTTTTCCCAATCTCTCGGCAAGACTGCAAATAACAATCCCGAGCTACCTTTTGGTCGCATCGAGCGACTCCTATCCCATTTGGAGTCCGGAATTTCAAGCAAAGATGCTCAAGAGAGATGAGAGTGCCCAAATCTTCTAGTCCAGGTCGCCCCAGAATCATATTATGAGAGCAGGATAGGTCTACTACCACGAACTCCATGTCTATGCTTTGAAGGTTGGGAAAGGTCCCAATTTCAACCGGTAAACGTATGGATCCCTCCGACTCGATTGAGTCTGTAACCCATCGCCTATTCCGATAAGTTTAGAGTTCGAAAAATATTTTTAAGCTACGATATTTACGAGATGGTCTCTCGTTACTTCAAGAGGATTTTTTTTTTTGTAAGGAAAGTTATTAATAAGTTACGATCTACGTACCGGTCTCGAACCGTAAAGATTTTTAAGGATGTATATACGGTTTGAATTTTACTAGAGATTAGATTATTAAGTATGATACGATTAAGCCTAAACTTCTAATTAGTTCAAGTGAGAATTTAAATCGGACTGTAAGGGGTAAAATTGTTACGAACCTTGTACCTATATTTCGCGAGATACCAAAAAATTCCCAATTTGAGGGATTAGCGACGGGATTATTTTTAGGATAATTTTGGTGTTAGAATTTTCCCGAGTTAAGCTATAATCCTCCGAACTTTCATCTGATTTAACCCCAAACTGGCAAAATAAATTAAGATCTTCCTAGAGACACCATAGGGAGTTGACATGTGGCAAACATAATCCTAACTTGGATTGGATCATTAATAGCATGTCATATAGGTATGGGAAAGTTGCACTTGATTTCTTAATCTTCAAGCTAAGCTCACATCATCTCTCTCTCATCTCTCCCATTCCCTCTCCTATTTTCGAAAATACAAAGGAAAGAAAGAAGAAGGAAAATCTTAGTCTTCTAACTTTGTGATCCAAGAACTCCCTAGCTATCTCTTCAACTCAAAGTGCTCTATTGCAGGTAAGAACTTTGGTTTGTTCGGTTAAATCCCTCCTAGAACTTAAGCTTAAACTTAAGGTTCATGAAAATATTGTTGTTATGGTGATATTTTTAGGATCTTTGGTGAAGGACTCCAAGGAAG
The DNA here is from genome assembly GCF_003576645.1 of Ipomoea triloba. Lineage (NCBI taxonomy): Eukaryota > Viridiplantae > Streptophyta > Magnoliopsida > Solanales > Convolvulaceae > Ipomoea > Ipomoea triloba. The sequence continues at coordinate 19,520,797 of NC_044917.1, forward strand.
GCATCATCAACTCTTACGTTTTTTTTTAGGTTTCTACAAAGGTAAGGAATCCCTTAAGTTGGTTTAGTCACTTGAAGGTGAACAAATGCTAGTAAATTATGTGACTAGGAATTTTATGCGAAAATTATGTGTTAAGTTTGTGGATCTACTAGTTGACTCAAGAAACCACACTTTGGATTTTTGGTAATTTTTGTATACATGTTCATAGCTAATTTATGCATGTATATGTTGTATTTATGCCCATATAGGCTTATACTTGTGAAAATAGTGAAAAGAAATCAGGATAGATTCTGGCAGTAACTTCCGAGATTTATTGGGAAAAATTGGTAAGGTATTTTGATCCTACTTTTTTTTAGACATGTAGTTCTATAAGTGTAGAACCTGCATATAAAATTTCGTAATGATCGGAGTAGTATAAGTATGGTTTTCGAATTTTTTTCCAAAACTGGTCCAGAGAGAGAAAAATTCCGGACAGCACACTGCCAAGGGCAAAGATGGAATTTTCTGTGTTTATTCGCGGATCAAAATGACCAAAACTTTTTATGGACATCAAGTACTATAAGTTGGGGTTCTACCATAAAAATTTCAAGTGAAAAAGAGTTCGGGAACTATCTTTACCGGCTCAATCTTTCGGACTGCGCCAAGCTAAAATTTCTGGCAGATTTGGGTGGGCGCGGCCTTGCGCGTCCATCGACTCCCAGAGTTACGGCGTCACGGCCGAAAGGCCGGACGCGCGTCCGCTGCGCGTCCGTGGGCGCCCAGTTTCGGCGCCATTTACCGAACGTGCGGACGCGGCTCGGACGCACGCGTCCGCTGTGCGTCCGCAGCTGCGGCCAACCGCGAGTCCGCGCGACGCGGACTCGTTTTCGACTTGTTTTTTACCAAACTTTTCCCCGATGTTTTTAATCCCGAGTGTTATGATGTTTGAAAGGCCTACGGGCAAAAGAGATCTATTTTTGAAAGAAATATCTGTTTTGGAAAAATTATGTACATCACTTTAGAAGAAAATATTGTTGTTGAGAAATAAGTACAACTCTTGTAACTTGAGGAATTGTGTTGGAAAGCCTATGAGTAAATAAAAATGTTTATAAAACTTACGTCGAAAGAACGTATGCTATTTTGGTAAACAGGTTGTCAAAACCTTATTTTTGAGGAAAATACTACTTTTAAGGAGTGAGTACATTACGTGAGAAAAACGAGAAAATGACGATTGAAAAGCCTGCGGGCACTGAGAGTATTTTGAAAATCCTTCTTGGGCTGATGAGATAGCCGATTTCAACTATTGGACTCAAATGAGAAATATGTCCAAAAGAAATGATTTGAGAAAGAAAAACGGAAGGAAGAATCATGTTTTCAAACCCTTAGTTTCTAAAGCGAGTTGAGGAGGACCTTGATTGACCCACGGGTGGCTTTAAGTGCCATGGCCCAGTGGTCGTTGTGGATATTGTATGACCAGTTCATACTGCAGGGCGAAGTCTATTCGTCGATATGTTATAGTGTATGACCAGTTCATACTGCAGGGCGAAGTCTATTCGCCGGGTACTATATAACTCGTAGGATGAGGTATTCCTATGGGGGTGTGCACACTTAAGGTATAGTTACTCCAGAAGTCCGGGTAGGTGTAGTTTTTATAGACCTAGCTGGGCCAGCTAGGAATCATTTTAACGAACCTTACGTCCAGGGGATCAGTGTTAGACCGGGTGATGACCACTGAACCCGAGTTCGATGATCCAAGTGGTCAGAGTGGGAGTTATGAGAATGCTCCAAAGTCCTCACGCTTACTAAGAAGAAACTAAGGAAGTTTTAAAGATGAGAAAAGAGTTACTCTGTAACGACTTGAGAAGGAAATGATTCTATCAAAAATGTGACGAATTTTGAGCACGGAAATGTGCTGTTGAACCTCCTTTTGAGTTAAAATGAGGAAACTACTGGAAACGAAATATTTTACAAACTTGTCTGAAAAACAGAAAAATGTGTTTTAAGTGGCAATGATGCCAGTACCTTTATATGAGAAAAGTTTACGTGTTGAGTTAGCTTTACGCCTTATATTATATTATCTATTATTGATAACCTGATTGCAGGTAGAGCTATAACTCGTGGGTAAATTTTACAACTTACAAATTATTATATTTTCGAAACCTTTGTCTACTTTTGAGTGACAATGAATTTCCTTACTTAGCCGTCGTGCTAACTACACTTCATTGTGTACCTTATCAGATGAAGTCTAGCGTGGGTATGCCCCTGCTTCTGTTTCTGAACCTCCGGCTCTGGCTCATGCTTCTGTCCCAGTTGTACTCCTGATCCCGTTCCTATCCCTGTTCAATCAGTGGTACCCATTTTGGTCTCCTGCCTTCGTTAATCCGTTATGCCTCAAGAGAAAAGTCAAGTCCGACCTTTTTGTACATATCTTTTGTAGCCATGGTAGTACTAACATGGCTAGTAAGAACGGGAATAGTCCAAACTCTTTGTTGATGGGCTGTAAGAAACTCTTATATATATATATATATTCGTGGCTAGTATAGCTACTCTTTTGCTGCATGTATATAAGATTATGTTGGATTTTGACGATAAGAAACAGGATCCTTGTCTTTAGTCTGTTAGCCTGTGCACCTAGAGTGAACTCTATCTGTATTCGAGTGGGGTTCAGTCTGGGTGTGGCGGTAACTACTCCGGAGATACGGCATAGCCGAACCGGGGTGTTACAAGTTGGTATCAGAGCCCTGTTTCGAGTCAAAATTCTAAGTCAAACTTTTTGTTCGAGTCAGCTCTAGTTCGAGTTAACCAAGTTTCAAAGTCAGCTTGGGTTCGTTAATACCAATCTAAATCATTGTTACAGTTCGTCGAGTACAAGTTTAGAGCAGAGTTGGAACGGAGGCTGGGCGGCATAAGAAAGGGGTATTTCGATTTTTACCTCGCAAAATCTTACGATTCTGGTCGTTAAATAATATGATCACTATCTGTGTTCTCTTGCATGCGTTTACATAAGCTGTTGTGAGTAAGCATGCTAGCATAGCGCGCTGATTATTATTATACCTTGTTGAGACCCTCGCTTAGAGGGTGTGATAAAGGCGCATGTTAGGAAGAATTGTATAGAACTTGAGTAGGTGTTATACTAACTGCCTAACTAGCTAATTCCGAGAGGACTCTTATACCTTGAATACTAACTTGGGATCATCGTTCAGCAAAGATACCACCAAGACAGAATGCACCTGTGGATAACGACAATAACCTCTCTGCGATAGATCGAATGGTTCAGGCCATGGAGAGGATGGCTGAGTTGATGCTAGCTCAGCAAGGTCAAAACCAAAACCAGGGACAGCCGAGAGTGGATTATGCTAAGGCGATAGCCAGCCGACAACCACCGTACTACGTAGGCGAAAAGGATCCGGTGATTCTGGAAGAGTGGATCCGAACCTTCGATAAATTACTCAACGCAGTGAATTGCCCTGCGAACCAGCGAGTATCCTCGGCAGTCTATTACCTGACGAAAGCCGCAGACAACTGGTGGGCGACAGTCGGACCTACTCTCCTGCAAGACCCAGCCNTCCAAAAACCCCTACAGAATGTAAACCAGGGGAGAAAATTCAATGGGGATACTAACCAGAAACCCGCAAGGGCAGAAGATAGGAGGACCAACTTCCAGACAGTGAATTTGGGAAGGCCAACGAACGCCACATTTGGTTCTAACCACAAGGGGAAGCAAGTGATGGGAGAAAGCAGCGCGGAGAAGCAAGGCAGGATTTACGTCGTCAATAACGCTCGAGCTCAGGCTAGCGACGTCGCAACGGGTACATTCCCCATAAACTCAGTGCTTGGATTAGTCCTAATCGATATAGGGGCTACCAATTCATTTATATCATCTGCGTTTACTGATAAACTAAAGTTAAGGCCTACTGCTAGACTGGATTTAAATGTCACAACGGCCTCAAGAATGATAGTACCCTGTAGAGATAACTATGACAACGTTGCTATAGAAATAGCGGGATCTAACTGTCCCGGAAACCTCGTTCATTTTGAACTTGAGGGCATCGGTATAGTACTCGGTACAGATTAACTGGACAGGTATAAAGCTCGAATCGTGTGTGATGAGCGGAAGGTCGTCCTACAAGCGAGGACTGGAGGGAAGGAGAATATCTTACCGAGGATTTGGGAAGCGACCCGAGTCAAGTTATTAACGACGCAAATTGAATAAGTTCGTACACCCGATATGCGAAGTGTATCTCCGCTTGGTACAAGATGCTGAAGCGGAAGAACTTGAGATTGAGCGAATCGCAGTAGTACGCGAATTTTCTGACGTATTCCCCGACGACCTCACGGAAATGCTTCCAGGAGGAAAAGTGGAATTCACCATCGATCTCGTACCAGGAACACCACCTATCTCGAAAGCGCCTTGTCAAATGACATCCAAGGAAATGGAGGAGCTAAAAGCGCAATTGACGGAATTTTTGGAGAAGGGATTTACTAAGCCAAGTATATCGCCTTGGGACGCACCGGTACTATTCGTTAGGAAGAAAGATGGGGTGTAAAATTTCAAGGAAGGTGGATAATACCTAAAGGGTGTAAGAAGATAATGAAGCAATTAATGAAGGAAGATCATTACACACCCTATTCAGTTCATCCGGTAGGGATAAACTGTATAAGGATTTGAAGCAAAATTTCTGGGGGTCGGGCATGAAGAAAGATGTAGCTGAATTTGTGTGCTAAGATTAGGCACACGAAGAATCCATTATGTGTAAACAAAGGTAAGTAGTAGTCTACTTAGAATCCATGGAAAGTAAGAGGAAGTTTCGAGGACGAAACTCTTTTTAAGGAGGGTAGACTGTAACCCCTCGCCTATTCCGATAAGTTTAGAGTTCGAAAAATATTTTTAAGCTACGATATTTACGAGATGGTCTCTCGTTACTTCAAGAGGATTTTTTTTTGTAAGGAAAGTTATTAATAAGTTACGATCTACGTACCGGTCTCGAACCGTAAAGATTTTTAAGGATGTATATACGGTTTGAATTTTCCTAGAGATTAGATTATTAAGTATGATACGATTAAGCCTAAACTTCTAATTAGTTCAAGTGAGAATTTAAATCGGACTGTAAGGGGTAAAATTGTTACGAACCTTGTACCTATATTTCGCGAGATACCGAAAAATTCCCAATTTGAGGGATTAGCGACGGGATTATTTTTAGGATAATTTTGGTGTTAGAATTTTCCCGAGTTAAGCTATAATCCTCCGAACTTTCATCTGATTTAACCCCAAACTGGCAAAATAAATTAAGATCTTCCTAGAGACACCATAGGGAGTTGACATGTGGTAAACATAATCCTAACTTGGATTGGATCATTAATAGCATGTCATATAGGTATGGGAAAGTTGCACTTGATTTCTTAATCTTCAAGCTAAGCTCACATCATCTCTCTCTCATCTCTCCCATTCCCTCTCCTATTTCATTACTAGGTGATCTCTACTACATCTTAATCTATTTTATTTTCATTATCTTGTTTGGATCTAGGGTTTGGATTGAGTTTAATCTAGGGTTTGGATTGTGTGAAGATATGTTGCTAGTGTGATGATCTTATGTCTTATTTTGGATTCAATTGCTTGGATTGTTGGAATTTCTATTCTTGTCTATTGATTGTTGTTTTGATGATATCTTGTTTGGATTTGGCCAATCTAGATGAGAGATTGAGCTCTTGCTTGACTCTTTCATGTCTTTGATTAGAGTTAGGATTGAAAGCTTTGTAACAATCATAGATCCTATGGACTTCTTAAGAATAGTAGGAAAGTGTGTAGCTAAGGTGTTCGATAAAATGTCTCTTAGGACTTTGGTTGCTTAAAGGCACTCCTAAGTCCAAGAAGCCCTAGTACACAGAGGTGGAAGAGGACTAAGAAGACACACTCCTGAATAGCCAACATCTTTGCTTCGTTTATCCATTGCATTAGACACACTAGGATGCAACATAGATGAGCACTATCAAATCCCTTATTTTGTTACACACATTTACTTATACTTATTTTACTCTCATCGTCACACAAACCTTATGAACCTCTTCATTCTTGAATCATCATTCACCACACTCAAATCCTTAGCATGACTCAATCACTTAAACACACAAACACTTGACACACCTCCACGTCCTTCCTTCGAGACCGACACTCGGGGAGTCGTAGACTTTCCGTTTTATCACATTCACACATCTTTTGACAATCCTCACCCCTACGCAAAGTCAACACAAACGAACTGACCCGAACTGATCATTCGAATGAACTTGCGCTTTGGCTCGGATAGCTCTAAATTAGCTCGAGAATCTCTAAAAGTTTTGCAAAGGGAAAGCGTAATAGTGGCTCCCCTCAAACCCCTATTTATAAGCAAGAAAAGCAGGAAACTTTGAAATTCAAAACGAATCCCTAAGGTATTGCTCGAAGCACGGCACATGGTTGGCGATCTAATATTGTAACACCCCAAATTTTCACAACCAAATTTCCTTGATTTTTTTTCTTTAATAATTGAAAATTACTACAATCATAGCGGAAGCATAAACTAACCAAATGAAGACGGGTGTTACCACCACGCTCAGGTATCTTTCTTATACCCAAACGCTAAGGCTAAATTACAACTCTTAATAAATAATACAAATTCATCTAAATCCATAAAACTTGAAATAAATTTACAACCATGAATAAATAAATCAACTCTTCAAATAATAAATCTTCTCAAAGAGTCTATTCTTATATAGACTTAATTCCATCCTGAACTTGAATTCATCTCAATTTCTTATCCATGTTCACCTGTAAAAATCATTTAATACAAAAACAAAGTGTAGACAAAAATTAGCATAAGCTAAGTAAGAATCACTTCACCCCGTAAAATATAGGCTTGGATTTTATTATTTTCAAAACTCATAATTTTTCTAAAATTGTATATATATAATATACGTATACTTTTTAATGATAACATAATATTTCTTTTCTCAAGCATAACTTTATAAATACAATTTCCAAAACTTTCCACGTCATTTTCTAAAATATATTATATTTAATTTGTCAAGGAGGAATTGATACCAAGTGTAGAGTCTTTAAGCTCTCAACATAACCACCAAGAGTCATCATAAGCCAATCATAAAAATAATTTAGAATTTCAATTGTGAGTTCTCCCGGCTCACTCCGGTTTCCATATTTAAATTGTGAGTTCTTCCGGCTCACTCCGGTAATATGACCAAATTCCAATTAGTAGGTTGTGAGTTTTCCGGCTCACACCAGCACCAAATATCGTCATCCTCCAAGACTAAAATTAAATAATTTGTCTAAAATATTTCATATATAATTTCATACAAAAATATTTCTTTTCAAACTTTATTTGATTCTGTGAACGTGGAAATATGTTTTTGAGATAATTGGAATTAATACCAATATACATAAATATCAAAAATTCCCAGCCAATCATTTACACAACACACGGGCTCGACATTCGAGACCCATTCTCGATAACTCGAAAATCACCACTCACAATGTTACCATTTATCGATAAATGTACTTGTGTTCACATGAATAGCATATATCATATCACATATATAATATCCAACACATACAATATTCGAGAAAAAATAATAATTTTGATGAACATAAAATCTTACCTTCAAAGTCCAAAAATTCCATTCAACACTTAGATCCTAGCCACCTTTATAATGAACCTGTGAGTCAATCATATTCTAATATAATTTACTAATACTACTACTATTAATAATAATAATAATAAAAAAATAATAATAATAATAATAATAATATTATTATTATTATTATTATTATAATTATTATTATCATTAGCAGTAATATTACCGTATGCCATCACCATAATAATCCAAAACCCTCATTTCTAATCCATCATCAACCGACTTCATCTTCATATATTCATTACTATTTCTCACCATCATCAACGCAGATCATCATCTATCTCGTCACTTTTTGCTCATCATCACCGTATCATAATCCAAAAATCATCCTATCATTTTTCACAATCAAATATCCATTATCATCCTCAATTATTAACAGTAAACTAATTTTAACCTTACCTCATCAATGACTTCATTATTAGCTGATCAACCACCCAATCATAATACTAATCACCATCTCACGATCCAAAATCCCTATAATCTCTACGCCATGTTGTTTACGGCGAGACAGAGGAGGCAGTGGAAATTGAGTTAGAAATGGAGAGGCAGTAAAGATGGCGTGAAAAAGCGAGAGGCACATAGACAGATGAATTGCTGAGAGTGAATGAGGAGAGGAATATGGCGTGAAGAGCTGCAGAAGACTAGTGAGACTTCTCTAATTTATTGGTGGACAGGAAGAGACTCTAGAAGGAAAAACAAATGTAGTCTTTCACATACAAGAATTAGGCCAGCTGCTATTTCGGTGCTATAATGAATTTTCCCCCAATCAACCAAATTAAATAGGAATGACTAGATAATTAGGATGGCTGAATTTCTGGGTTGATTCCTGCCAAAATTCTTGAAAGATGAAGAAGCTAGAGGACTAAGTGTCTGGCAGAATATTATGAAAATTATTGGGAGCATTTGGTAATGAATTTTTATACCAATTTTTTTCAGATATGTAACCCAAAAAGTGTAGAACACACATAAAAAATCTTAGGACTAGAAATATTTATTTGAAATTATTTTCCAAAACTGCTCTAGAGCAAAAACAAATTTTGGACAGCATACTGTCAAGGGCAAAAATGTAATTTTCTGTGTTTACTCGAAGATCAAAATGACCAAAACATTTTATGGATATCAAGTACTATACGTTTAGACTCTACCATAAAAATTTCAAGTAAAAATGAGTTCGGGAAGTATTTTTACCAGTTCAATCTTTTGGACTGCGCCAAGCTGAAATTTTCTGGAAAGAAATGGTTAGAAATAATTTTGGCTAAACATATTTTGTAACAAAATATTGACGAAATTTTCAGGGTGTCACAAATCTGGGCAGTTATCCACATGGTTTACCTTGGGTCGGTGTCACATGTAATCCCAATCCAGTTAAAAACACTTTTATGATGATTTTTGCACGGATTTTATAGTTCGAGCCCTTCGCCACAGTATGATAAGCGCCAAGAATAGTCGAATTTAGGGTCAGTTTTAGGACATTAGTGTGCAATTTTGTCACCCATTTGTAATCATTTCCTGCATAAAAGACTCTGATGTGATCAAGTCTACAAACTCGGCTTTACATTATGTTTCAAAGTCATTTCCCACAGGACAGAATAGGATTTGATGCTGAAAAGAAGGAACAAACGGAAAAGCAAATTGGCAGGGGTTGATCCACGTTGTCCCCACGCGTTGAGGTGGCGTGGAATATGACAAGGTTTGCGTGTATAGGGGTGAGTTGTCTAGGAATGTGGACATATGTGTGATGATAAAACGAAGAGCCTATGACTCCCCGAATGTCGGTCTCGAAGGAGGGACGTGGAGGTGTGTCAAATGCGAATACTTTTAATCAATCGAATCATGTGATGCAACGAGTATGGGTGGTGAATGCGGCGAATGGTAGTTGCGAGGTGTAAACGATCATAAGATAGTGAAATGCGAAGTATAGGAAATAAGAAATAAGATATAAAAAAACAAGGGATTGGATCGTGATCATCTATATTGCATCATAGTATGTCTCAAGTAGTGGATAAACGGTGCAATGATTTTGGCTATTCAAGAGTGTGTCTTCTTAGTTCTTTTCCATATCTGTGTACTAGGGCATCTTAGGCTTAGTAGTGCCTTTTAGCAACCAAAAGCCCTAAGAGACATTTTATCAAACACCTTAGCTACACACTTTCTTACTATTCCTAATATGAATTCCATAAATCTATGATTGCCACAAAGTTTCAATCTCAACTCAATTCAAAACCATGATAGAGTCAAGAACTCAATCTCTCAATAGATTGGCCAAATCCATATAAGATCTCATCAAAACAACAATCAATAGACAAGAATAGAATTTTCCAACAAACAAGGCAATTGAATCCACAATAAGAAATAGGAGCATCACACTAGCAACATAGCTTCACACAATCCAAGCCCTAGATTAAACTAGCCACACATAATCAAGAATTCAAGATCAATAGCTAATTCAATCTAAGAACAAGATAAGAAAAATAGATAAGATTGAAATAGAGATCACCTAGTGTGGGTTCTTCAATCCAAGCTTCAAATCTTCATTTACAAGGAGAAATTGCAAATCTAAACTATCCTAAAAACTAAGAAATGTAGAGGAAAATGGAATTTGGACTTGGGAAATTCGGACCTCCTCTGAAATTTTATCAAGTCTCCTTAAATAGTCTCCAAATTTTCGCCCTAAAAATATTTCCTCGCAGTGTCCCATTCACGCCACCTTCACGCGTGAAGGCTCGCATGGACAACTACTAGAAAGTGTTCACGCGACCTTCACGCATGAATTGTGATACCCAAGATTTTTGCTCCTGTTTCCATCAAGTTGAAATTCCAAAATTATCCCTAATTCTTTTCCAATATTCATTTGGTCTCTAATCCATGCTCATTGAAGTCTACTCTCATGTTCATATCCATTGAAATTATAAACCCTATTCATTTGGACCAACTAGTTGTTACACTACCTACTATATTATTTTTTTTAATTATAATATTCCTTTTCTTATATTTAGAATTATTGATATATATATATATATATATAAATCAATTATGTTCTATTATTATATATAATTATGCATGTGTTATAAAATACATATTAATAGAACACATGCATAATTATATATAATAATAAAACATAATTTGTTTATATATATATATATATATATATATATTAGTTTTTCTACGCACTTTGCGCGAAGACTTGTGCCCAATATTTAAACCCAATTAGTAAATCATTTTGAAATAGATATAATGCATTTTTTTTAGTTGTCGAAGTTTCATAGATATTCGAGTAAAATTCTTGTTGTGTATGTATTTGAAATTAATACAAGAAATTTAAATTCATTGTGATGAATATATTCCACTGTAATTTTAAGGGTACTCAACGTTGTATTACAATATTTTTGTTTTGAAAATGAATAAAATTTGTTTAAATAGTCTTTTGTTTTTAGAAAAATATAGTCTTCTTCTAATTAGAGATATAGCCCTTATAAATTCATATTCATATATGGATATACATAATACTCGATTTCAACTATCTCAATTCAACAACTTCCACAAATTGATATCCAAAAATCTTGTCTTAATTCAACTTCAAATGCATTATGTTGCTGCTCATTTATAATATTAATATTTTTAAATAATAGTGTGTGTGCGCGCGCGCATACATATATATATATATATATTATTGAAGTAAGAATTATAGAAATGATAAATTACTAAATATAACTATGGTAATATTTAATTAAAATCTAAATGAATTTAAACTTACCATTGAAGAATGTAAGAATATATATATATATATATATATATATATATATATATATATATATATATATATATATATAAATATCATTGAAGTAAGAATTATAGAAATGATAAATTATTAAATATAACTATGGTAATATTTAATTAAAAATATAAATGAATTCAAACTTACCATTGAAGAATGTAAGAAAGAATATTGTGTATGCATGTGCATGGTAATTATAATGTGAAAAGATAACAGAAGTTATAACGGTAGGGATACTTCTGTCCAAAAAAATTATGTAGTACAACTTTTATAGCATAAGGTACAACAAAAATTAACTGAAAAAACGGACATAAACCAGAGGTATAACATGGATGGAGACTTATTATGTTTTTAGATATATATATATATATATATATATATGTATATATATATATATATATATATATATCGATGTGATATTTTTATATTAAATATTTAAATAATAAAATTAAAGGTTAAATTATAAATAATCAAACAAACAAATAGATAAAAATATAAAAATTAAACAACAAAAATATATATTATGATTCAATTAGTTCATATCAAAACAAACAAATAGATAAATATATAAAAATGAAACAACTAGGGTGAGATCTTCATGAATTATGATCAGATTGAAGCGACAAAAACATAAGAAACGGAAATATATATATATATATATATATATATATATATATATATATATACACACACACACACACACAATATGTAAAGAACATATACCTCCACATCTTCCAACACATTCTAAGGTTTCTTCTTGGTTGTTCTTGACTTCGAAAATGGTCAAATAAGTCCTCAAACTATACCCCAAAGTGCAATTAAACCCTCCAACATTAAAAAAGTTCAATTAAACCCTCAAACTTGTCATTTTGTTACACTTAAACCCAAATGACCGATTGTTTACCTGAAACAACAGGTCATTAATTTTTCGGCCAACGATCGTCGATCGAAATGATTTTCTCCGACGAAGATGACCAAACGGACGACCATACTGGGATTGCAGTTCGTCTCCTCTAGTAACGCCGCACTGGTCGTCTTCTCCAATAGAGAAGACGACTATTCCTAATCGTATACATATTTAGATAAAGTTATAGATAAAATTCACATAATTAAGCTGATTTATTCCAAATCATATTACATATTTATTATAATTCTAAGAATATGAATAATAACTAAGAGAATTATACTTAGAAATCAATAAAAAATGTAAACTTTAAATTTTGTATGAGTAAGTTTAGACTCTAATCGGACGCACATTGTATTGTATAATACATTGTATATATACACATATACTCCGTAATATTTATTACTTCATAATATGTATAGGAAAATTCTATAATATAATTTTGGTAAATTATAATTTATATTGATAGATTTATAATTAAAATAATTACATTTAGAAATTAAAAAATTAGCATTTAAATTTTATATGATTTTGATATCTATTTTTTTTTATCAAATATGATTTTGGTAATTAGACAATAATTAGACAAATTAGGGTAATTAAGTCAATAATTAGATATAGTGCTAAAAAAAAAGTCAATAATTAGATATATATCTATTTTTAATCAAATTTTATAGCAACCTATCTACCTTTGGATTTGTATTCTTTATATATATATATATATATATATATATATATATATATATATATATATATATATATATAATTAGACAAATTAGGGTAACCATATTTTTATATAGGGTAATGATAAGCACCAAGAATAGCCTATTTTAAGGGTCATTTAAGGGCTAGAATTGTAGAGTTTATTACCCATTTCATAAGAATATCATGCGTTTAGACTTAGATGTGACCAAAACTTCTAACAAAAGCATGGAAGATGTTTTTAAGGTATTCTACAGCCAAAAGGAGGACTTAAGGCCGAAACTGAGCAGAAAATGAAGAAACCATGAAGCAGGAGCCTCCCACGCGGCCTCACACGCGTGTGGAGGGGCGTGGAAACATTCCAGTAACTCCCCACGCCCTCCACCACGCGTGGCGATAATCGTCGAAGCCTCAAGGCTCGACGCGTCGAGCCGCGTGCCTTATGATTTTTCTGAAAATTCCTTGAGGGCTCGACGCGTCGAGAACCCTGAATCAGCCCTAGACTATGCTGCGGGAAAATTTGACCATCTTGCCCCTATTTTGTTCCCCCTATATAAGGCTCATTATTTCAGACCTCTAAGGCAAATAGGAAGGTAGGTAGAGGAGGAGGCACCCAATAATTCTAGATCTTAGTTTTCTTTCTTCCCCTTTGGGGAGGAAGACAAACACTCCTCCTTAGATTAGATTAGCTTAGTGTAGAAGATGAAGATCATGTAGATTCAAGCTTCCTTAGGTATAAATACTCTTCTTTTATTATAAAGTTTGGATCTTTTATATTCTTGCTTTGTTTCCTTTGTTGCTATTTATGTTTATCATGTTAGAGTAGATTAGTTTGGGTGTGTGTGCCCTTGTTGATCTTTGGATTGATGCTTATATTTTATCTTATGATCTTGAGTATTGTGGGAGTATGATTGATGTTTGTATGGATGATGTTGTTCAATCTTTGCTTCTATTTCCGGCCGGGGTAGTTAGTGAACCGAGTGGAAGTGAGAGAGTGCGCGATAGGAGCCTCTCACGAGCCCAACTCATCTATATCTCCGCTCTTAGTCCGAAAGGACGAGATCCGAGAGGAGTGGTAGGCAAGGTGTTCGATAAAATGACTCAACCGAATGAGGATTGAGAGTCTGAGTGTGACGTCACTCGGTACTAAGACCGTGACTCTCTAGATCAATCCCGAAACCCAATTCCAAGCTACCTACGATAATCAATCATTCGGCTTAACTTTGGCATGCACCCCTTCCTTTTATCTTTTGTATTTTTCATCTTATTTTACCTTTAAACCTTTCAACCACCCATGAACAAAACCTCCACCTTTGATTCTTGTAACTCTTACCTTTCAACTTCCTAAATGCCACACATATTCGATTCCCATTCGCCATCCTTGAGAGACACGACACTCGGGGAGTCTTGACTCTTCGTTTTACCACCTTCACATTCACACTCACCATATACACAGCATCAGGTAATTAAGTCAATAATTAGACATATTACTATACATATATTACTAATTAAGTCATTTTATCACCTTTTATTGCCATAATTTTTTAGCTACAATTAATAGTATTACTATTTTCTCACCTTTTATTACAATAATTTATTACCTTTTAATATGCTATTTTTATATAAGGTAATTAAGTACTACAAATTAGTATACACATTGTTTTCTCCATTAATTACCCTATTTTTAAAGTTCATATTATTATTATTTCATTTCACACATTTTAATAGTCTGTTTTTTTATATAGGGTAATTAAGTCAATAGTTAGATAAATTATTATACATATATTAATAATTAAGTCATTTTATCACCATTTTTACCATAATTTGTTACCTTTTATAGGCTATTCCTTACTACAGATTAGTATACACAATATTATATGTCATTTTATCAACTGATTAACCTATTTTAAAAGTTTATATTATTAGTCCATTTCACACCTTTTAATATTTTTATATAGGGTAATTAGTTCAATAATTAGACAAATTACTATATATATTACACCAATTTATCAAATATGATTTTGGTGCGCATTGGCGCCATAGATAGAGAGTCAAGATGTGAATGATGGATTCCTTCTTCAACAAAGCATTCAAAGCATCCCAATAGTAACTGTTTCTTATTTTAATTGAAATTATATTAAGAATTTTAGGTTATTATTATTATTACTATTATTATTATTATTATTATTATTATTATTATTATTATCATCATCATCATCTTAACATAGTAGGATTATATCAATGCATAAAAATTATATTATTATTTAGGCAATAGATTCACTTCTTCATCTCTGATTATACCAGGAGGATTACCGGTGTTGTCTTATCACAAAATCATAATAATATGCAGAGTATAAGATAAAATATTTCAGAAGGAACATAACTAAGGGATATATAGGAATAGCAAGTAATTTAATTACAACATAGTTATAACAACAACTAAACCAAATTACAAAAAAAAAAAAAAAGAAAATACACAGAAACTTCTCCACAAAAAATAACTTTTAGAAATAGAAAAATATGTAATTTTACCACTACATAATTGTAACAACAACCAAATTGAATCGTTGCAAGCCATTTGCTCCTCATCCACTTCTTTGGCTCACAATATGTTCAAGCAGCAAAGAGTTAACACCAAGTTAGTAATCATCAATACACATTTTAGAAATATTAGATGGTAAATAGTATATGGAAGTACCATAAAAAAGAGACTAAACCTTTTAAGTAAGATATATTAAGAAAATTATTAATTAATTAAAATATGATAGAAAAATTATATTAGGAAACTAATTAACTAAAAATGAATAATTCATAAGAAAGGCCCCATGGTGACTGTGAACAACTCCCTTCCGCATCAACCTGAGTCCCAAAGTCTAATTTAGGATGATCAAATTCAGTTCACTTCTCAGCCAAATCCAATTGAGCCCCGGATCACCTCATACCTAAAAACAAACTCTCCATGCCACCCCGCTCCATCAAAAACTCATCACCCGTAATCAAAACCAGTGTCGGACTCGGCAATTCCGCTAGAAACATGGGCAGAGCCTCCATCAGCAAATCCTTCCACAAGGAGTCAAAGAAGATAAGCTTCCACTCGCGTGGCGGAGCATGATCGACACTGTGCTAGCATCCAGCCGGAGATTGATGGAGTTGGGCACGACGTTCATCTCATACATGGTCAGCATACCTCTTTGCCTACATGATTGGTCTTCCATTCATAACAAAATGAAATCAAGTATTTATTAAAAAAAATTGGTAATGATTGAAACCAAGAAGGGCAATATAATAGAATAATGCTAACCAGAAAATTGGTTTTTTCCAATTTGGTTATCACGCAAGAGGCTAATCTTCAAGACGACCAAATCGACCCGTCATTGAAATAATTAACGTTAGTGGGAGGAAACTGTTGCTGAATCTGTTGCTAATGAACTTGTTCTTAAAGCTCATCGTTTGGATGCATCTTCAGCAAAATGTGATCCTTTGGCATCTATGGAGCAGCCAGATGAACCCTCTAGAAATAAATCCAAAGACTCCAAACTTATTAAATCTGGGCGCTCATCTCATGAAGAGAAAAAGGTAGGAAAGGCAAATGTTGAAAAAAGATCTAGGCCTTGAAGAATGAGAGAGTTCCACAATATTAAGATTAGTTGGGGTTGTGAAGTTGATGGATTGTGTATGGTTGTATTTATACAGAATGGATGAGATCAAAATGGTCTAGTATTGAAATTATAAAATGGTAAGAGATCTCAAGAAAGGTAAAAAAATTTAAATTTTTCAATTAATACCAAAACCGTTATAATTCTCCAAAAGGTATATCTTTGATATTATTATTATTACTAGTATTTTCGCCCGTGCGTTGCACGAAATGGATTTGTTATAATATTTTAATAATATTTGGATCGATATATAATTATATAAATTGTAACATCGAATATTATATAGCGCAATTAATGAAATTAGTTGGATTGATTATGTTTTCTGCTGTTTTCCTAGCTTGAATTAGAGCAAATAATTGTCCAATTATCTGCGCGATGACATCGAATATTATATAGCGCAATTTATTTTTTATTATATATTTAGATATTAAAAATTGTTGGAAAATTAGCAATAAAATGGCATTTAAGTGGCCATTTTGTGTTACCATTTAGAGTGGGGTCCACTACCGATTTGGGTCGGGTTAAAGTGGATTCGTGTTCTTCGTAGTGAGGCGAAGAGATCCATATATTGTACGCTCAAAATGGATAATGCGTGAATGAGAAATTGGTTCTCAAAGTAGACCCATTGGGGATGGTATTTTAAGTGAGGAAAAGCTTATGTAGCTTTGTCCCACATTGGTTGGGAAGGAAGATTTGCCCCACTATAAATGCAAGAGCTTTTTTAAGGCTAATTGACTTGTATGGCATAGAGGCTCTCTCTCGCGTGTAGGGGGTGCAAATCAAATCCCAAAATGAGTTCGAAAAGGCTTGAACTCGTGTGCGCCAGCACTTGCGGGGACGAATGTCGTCCGGAAAAGTGGTTAGCCTTGCGGGCTAAGTTATGCCAAAATTCCGAACAAGTTTTCAATCTCAGTCCACATAAGTTCGAGACATCAAGATGAACTGACCTATCGAGAGGTAGTTCGATGTCTCGAAGCTTAGCGGAGTCGACCTCTCGAAGGTCGTTCACGTGCGAGTGCGATGTCGTGCGGCCCGGGCTGGCGCGCGCGTCCGATGTCTCGCTGCTGGCACGATGTCTCGAAGCATGCACTTCTCAATGTTTCGCGGCACGGCGATGTCTCGATGGTTCACAGTTTGGACCATGTCGCGCACTACGACTCCAGTAACCTCTCGAACGCGACGTTTCACCTACTGTGTCCGTTCAGAAATGACTCTTGATATTACGGAATTAATTTGATTAATTCCAATCATTATTTTCAGAGTTATTTCGTGAATAATGGACTGGTAGTGGGTGTAAATGTGTGCTAATGACAAAATTAAATTTCTGCTAGTGGGAGAAGGTTACAAAATGGATTATCAATGCCATGATTAATGCTATTATCCATTTCCTCCACTATATATTCGTTGTGAGCAGCAGGTTTGGAACACAACCAAGAACACACGACATACACTGTTTTCTTCCTCAAAACTCTGCTCACATTTCCTTCTAGCTACCTGCGTTGAACCCACGTTCCTAGTTCACCGGATCCGAGTTTGTGTGCTCAAACGAGGATCGTAGTACGTTTTATCCTGGGAAACCTAGACCGCAACGCTCCAGCACCCCGGAAGGCGGTAAATAAGGTTTTAAGGAGAGTGGCAAAACGACTCGTGCTTCCAACCACCCGAGTTCGTCCGGATTTCATCCTCAACCGTAGTTCAGGAGTGTTTAACCTTGTGTAGGTTTATTTCCTGTTCATATTATCCTTCGTGGATAATTTTCTGTTGTATTTTCATTATTTCCTTGTATTTTCGAGATCAACCCTGTAACAGTCTTAAAACCTTACCTGCTTCTTCCCCTTCTGATTCTCGAATCTTGGAAAGAAATGGAAAACACTGAGGGTGTTAATCCGAATGTTGTTGGTGACAACAATGGTGGGAACGGCAACACTGTTGCACATTCCCAGGCACCAGTGTATGTAGGTTCACAAGGGGGTGTCGGTTCGGAGGGGTATATCCCCACGATGAGGGTACCTACGGTACCGAGTGGTTCGGTTGAAAAGCCGGACAAGTTTTAGGGATCATACTTTAAGAGGTGGCAGCAAAAGATGTTGTTCTACTTCGCGACTCTCGGCTTGTCAAGGTTCTTTGTTGGTCCCAAGGGGATGGGGTACAAGTCTAGAGGGGGGGTAAATAGACTTGTATAAGATTTTGCAAATCTTTTCAACCTCTCGTGTGTATTGAACTTAGGATGTTTAGGTTCGATACCTCACGAGGAGAAGACAAAGTTTTATGCGCAGCGGAAATGTTATCCCCTTTTAGTTAGCACGAGTTTGAGTTAGTTCGAGAGGTGTGTTTATGTGCAGTGCAATCGAGAGGTTAGCGAGAGATAAATACAGAAAGTAAATGCGAGAGAGATTTTTAAGTGGTTCGGCCAACCCGCCTACGTCCACTCTTCTTCCAGAAACTCCCTGGAAGGATTGCACTAAAA
>NC_044917.1:19540988-19587412 GCF_003576645.1 Ipomoea triloba
TCTATCTCCATGATATTCTTCTTCTCCAAACTTTAAGTATGCTTCCTGACCGTCATTCAGCATTACTGGAGAAGTGTCAGTTTATCGAGACCAAGGTTGATGTCTCGATTGTTTGATGTCTCGAACCCAAGCATCGAGAGCTCTACCTCTCGAACTCTGCTTATGTCTCGAACTGGATGGTTGTATCGAGAGGTACTACCTCTCGAACTCTGCTCATGTCTCGAGACTTAGTTGATGTCTCGTAGACCCTTAGTCCTCCAGTGTTGTCTCGTGCCTTCTACTGATCTATCTATGAAATTACAATACGATACTTCTAAGATGTTCAAACAAATTTACCTTGAGCTTAAATATTTTCCGAGTTGAGCTCAAAGTTACCCGGTTGTATTTTCGCTCTTGGTTTACTTGTCGAACTTACAGTGTTTTGCCTATGTATCGAGACTTGGGGATTTCTACTTAACAGTTGGTATCATCAAAACCTATTACATGATGTTCCTAACAATTTCCCCCTTTTTGATGATGCCAACACTTATACTTACTCTATATGGCTGATTTGATAGAAGGAATTATCATAGATTTTATTTTTCAGCGCATATGGTAAGTTTGACAAATCATAGATTTTATTTTTCAGCGCATATGGTAAGTTTGACAAATATTCTACTAAAATTTTCAGCGCATATGGTAAGTTTGACAAATATTCTACTAAAACATGAATAATAGAACTCACGCAACACCCCCAGCAAAAGATATATATATGATTATACAAGGGAATGTTTACAAAACAGAGTTTAGTAGAAAAGTTTAAAAGAAATAAGACCAAGAACATAAACAGCAATACATTGGAATAAGATGGAGTTTGGACCACGAGAGCTTACTTCTTGTTGGCTTTCCTCTTCTTGTTTATGGCTTCTCGTGTCTTGATGGGGTCTTTCGGATTTACCAGGCTTATGTATTCATCCGTAACATCTAGATGCCTGTAGTTCCTGTAAGCTTCCCCCACGAACTCACCATCAATTACTCCATCTTTCTACCAGGCAATGCATTCTTCTGGAGACATATTGCTGTGTATAGATATCCTAGTGATTTTCAGAAGCTTGAATATCTCCAGAGTCAGAATTTGTTCAGTGTCTTCTCTGTTCCCAAACTTAAAGCTTGTCATGAGAAGATCTATCTTCCTTTCTTCTTCTGACTGTTGTTCTTGTCTTTTTCTTCTTCTTTCTCTGTCATCTTCTCTCCTTCTCTCCATTTCCAGTGTACGCTGGACCCTTAGATTTTCTGCTCGTTTAGCATCCTCCACTACTTTGCTCATAATTCTTGGTATTTTCGGAGGAGGTCCAGCTGGTTCACTTGCTGCCCTTTTCTTAACTGTTGTATTTTCCCCCTTCTTTTTCCCTTTATTTTCCCCCTTGTTGGCATCATCAGCACGGGAAAGGAGGATGGACATACCTTCGAAGATTGCTTGAAGTTGGGCAGGCACTTGGTTCGACAGGTCATCGAGTATGGCCTTCATCACATCCTGTCGAAGTTCACTGGAATGTTGGAAGGCTCGAAGCTCCGCTCGCATCTCGGCTAATTCAGCCCTCGCACTTGCAGCCTCTGCTCGAGCTACAGCAGCTTCATCAGTGGCTTTCCGTGCTGCATCCTCAGCCCATACTGCCTGTTCGAGAAGTTCGGCATGACGGCCTTGGGATTCACTTGTGCCAGCAGTAGGCATTGCAGCATTGCGGATAACAGCGAGTATTCTTTCGAGCTGAGCCATCTTCTGAGATTGATCAGCCATGAATTGACGCACTTCGCCAATGAAGACTTCTTCGGCCTGTTGATCATAGTCAGAAGTAGGAGAAGGAGAAGAGGATCGATAGGTACCTTTCGTTGGAGGGGACTTGGGTGCTTCCAGATTTCCACCCTTAACTTGCAATTGCGAGTCCACCTCTCGAAGGAATCTCTGAGTGGTTGCAGGAACACTGAGTTCAGAGCTCGAAGGTAGCTCCATGTCAGGTGCTTCCCGGTTTCCACCTGAGGGATGGATCACTTCTTGCTCAGCACCTCTCGAACCTGGACCCTCAGCTTCAGCGACTGTTGAGATTGGATCAGCCAAGGAGGGATCTTCTGTGTTGGANGTATTTTTGGTAATATACAGGGCGGTTTTAGGTTCAGGATAGTGGGGTATTAAAGGATAATAACTATATGAGCATGCTCCCACTTATCAAGAAAAGTTTTTTTTTTTTTTTTTTTTTTTTTTTTTTAAATATGGAAAACCGTCAGTAACCGGTGACCACATGGCTAATATAACCGTTCCACTTATGTTGAACCCATCAGTTTTACCTCTCGAAGGTGAACTGTCTTCCAAATGAGTTTAAGGATCTTCCCCCTGAGTGATTGATCCCTAAACCTCCTTATTCCTCCGTCTTGATCTGGTTAAGGATCTTCCCCCTGAGTGATTGATCCCTAACCCTCCTTATTCCTCTGTTCAGAGATATCAGTTTGTTATCTTTCGAAGTGACCTCTCGAACTACCCTTCTTCGAGATATAACGTATATAAACAAACTGATCGGGTATCTCTCGAACTACCTTTCGAACACAGATTGCAAGAAGAACAAGTTTGATTCATCTAAAAGATATTACTTGGAACATATCCTTAAGTTCATTTAGTGATTTCCAGATAAATTACATATGAATCAATATCCTATTAGATTCCCTAGAAACTTTTGTTTGGCCTTGGTCAGCCTAATAGGAATCTATCGTTAAAGTAGGAACTAGCCATCTAAAGTCCTACTTCTCTAATAACAGAACTAGGGGTGGNTATTCCCTTTCTTGTTCTTCTCTCCGGAGCTGCTTACTGTAGTTGGGAGTGACCATCTTCATCGCTAATCCTCTTAAGGTCTTTAGATTAGGTATGATCACCCCTTTGACTGCTGCTGACCTCAGGAAGTCCCATCTGGTCTTCCTCTCCATTTCCCTTGGTTCTCCATTTGGTTGAGGAAGGCTCTTTTCCAGAATGTGCAGCAGTAGGAGTCCCACTTATACGGGACTCTTCTCCTGACTCCAGTATCCCATCGTTGTGGATCTCCTCGTATTTGGGGATCCATTCACCTTGGATGGGAATAGGATTCTTGCTTGGATTATCAGGAAGCTCCGCAATCTGTTCACCCTTCGTTGATTCTGGATAGTTCTCTCCTTGAAAGTCTTTGGACTTGACTGCCGGTTTCTTTCCTCTATAAAAGAATGGAACATCATCTTTTCCTTTCTTTTTCTCCATGGGAAGTTGATGATATGAACTTCTGAAAGAAACCCTCTTATTTATAGCCCAATATGGTTACCACTGTTGAGTCACGGGATGCGATATGAATGACCATTCAATGCTTGTGTAACTCCAAAGCTACCATAAAGTTGATTAAACCGCTCCTCACATGCGAAACAGTTCATGGCACTAAATACAAGAAGATAAGATTTGACCATTCATCCCAATTCTATCATTCCCAATTCTAACCTTAGTTGAGAGAATCTATTCTCACTTAATGCTTTTGTGAAAATATCTGCAAGTTACTCCTCTGTCGCAACATATTCCAAAGTTATGTCCTTTTTCTCAACATGGTCTCGGATGAAGTGATATTTGATATCAATGTGTTTCGTCCTTGAATGTAATACTAGATTCTGAGTGATAGCTATGGCACTTGTGTTGTCACACATAATCTTAACCTCTTTACATTCAACACCATAATCCAGTAATTGTTGCTTCATCCATAAAACCTGAGCACAGCAACTTCCAGCTGCTACATATTCTGCCTCAGCGGTGCTTGTAACTATCGAGTGCTGTTTCTTGCTAAACCATGAGACAAGTCTTCCACCTAGAAACTGACATGTCCCTGACGTGCTCTTTCGATCTATTTTACAGCCGGCAAAGTCCGCATCTGAATAACCCATAAGTTCGAAAGATCCACCTCTCGAATACCAAAGTCCAACACTTTGCGTACCTTTGAGATATCTAAGGATCTTTTTAGATGCATTTAAGTGACTTTCCTTAGGACTTGCCTGAAATCTAGCACATACACCTACTGCAAAGGATATATCTAGTCTACTAGCAGTTAAATAGAGAAGAGATCCGATGATACCTCGATATGTAGTTTGATCGACCTCTCGACCTTCACTGTCGACATCGATACGTAGAGAGGTTCCCATGGGTACTTTGACTGAGGATTTCCCTTCTATATTGTATTTTCTGAGCAGATCCTTGGTGTATTTCTCCTGATTGATGAAGATACCTTCCTTAAGCTGTCTCACTTGTAATCCAAGGAAGTAGTTAAGCTCTCCCATCATGCTCATATCGAACTTCCCTTTCATCAACCTGGAGAACTTCTCGCACAAGTCTGGATTGGTGCTTCCAAAAATGATATCGTCCACATAGATTTGCACCAGTAAGATGTGATCCTCATCCTTAATTCTAAACAGTGTTTTGTCCACTAGGCCTTTGGTGAACCCACACTGAAGTAGAAAAGAGGATAAGGTATCATACCAAGCTCTCGGAGCTTGTTTTAAGCCGTAGAGTGCCTTCTTTAATTTGTATACTTTGTCAGCTCCCACGTCCTTCAAGAAACCCGGAGGTTGTTCAACGTACACCTCTTCTTCGAGAAGTCCGTTCAGAAAAGCGCTCTTGACATCCATTTGATATACCTTAAAGTCTTTGAAGGCGGCATATGCGAGAAAGATGCGTATGGCTTCGAGACGTGCCACTGGAGCGAAGGTTTCATCAAAATCTATTCCTTCCTCCTGACAATAGCCTTTGGCAACAAGTCTGGCCTTGTTCCTAACAATGACTCCATCCTCATTCATCTTGTTTCTCAAAACCCACTTTGTACCAATGACATTTTGATGATGAGGTCTCGGAACTAGTTCCCAAACATCGTTCCGTTCAAACTAATGAAGTTCCTCTTGCATGGCTTGCACCCAATCTGGATCACATAGAGCCTCATCAATCACCTTAGGCTCTATTTGTGATAGAAAGCAAGCAAACATGCTTTCTCTGTATGCTGATCTGGTCCGAACTGTAACCCCTCGGTTTTTCCGACAAAGTTAAGGTTCGAAAATATTTTTTTTGAGATGATCTCTCGGTACTTCAGAAGGATTTTATAAGTAGGATTAGTTATTAATAAGCTGCGATCTACGTATCGGTCACGAACCGTAAAATTTTTAAGGATGTATATACGGTTCGAATTTTCCTAGAAAATGGATTATTAAGCATGATACGATTAAGCGTGAACTTCCTACTCAGTCCAAGAGAAAGATTAGACGAACTGGAAGAGTGAAATTTGTTACGGACCTCGTACCTACATTTTGCGAGATACCGAAAAATTCCCGGTTTTTGTGGTTAAGGACGGGATTATTTTTAGAATAATTTTGGTATTAAGAATTTCCCGAATTAAGCTATTTTCCACCTTAGATTTATCTGATTTAATCCCTAACTGTCTAGAAAATCCATTCTTCAAAAATATCATGAATTAAAATAATGTTATCTTTGGATAAGATCACATTTACTTGATCTCCAAGCTTAGGAAGACTTCACCTTGGCCGAAATTAATAGGGAGAGAGGAGAGAGAGTGTGATCATTTTTATTCTTCACCATAGTTGATCTTCAAGAACTCCATAACCAAGGATCATAAGTAAAATTCCTTCAAGTCCTCAACACTAGGTAAGTTTTATGAATATTTGGTTAGAACTCTATTTAAGACTTAATCATAAACTAAGAAATCTTGGATTTTATTGTTATTACGGTGAAATTTATTTAGGGATTTTCGGTGGATTTTGGAGATAAGGAACCCAACACTTCTTAAGGTTAAAAAGCTTCAAGCAAGGTAAGAAATCCCTTCAGTCGGTATAGTCACTTGAAAATAGGCAATTGTATAGGTATATGTATTATGGAGCTAAGATTTGATATGAAAATTATATGTTAAGCTTTAAACTTCTTAGTTAATTTCTATGCAAAAATTTGTGTTTTGGGCTTAAAAATATTTTTGGTATGCATAAATTTAACGTATGCATGCATGTATATACTATATTTATGTCCATATAAAATGATGTTGAAGAAAAGGTGGAAAAATATGAGTTTTTGCACTGTTTTGCTGCCTAGAAAATTTGAGCCGTATGAGTGGACGCCCCTGTGGACGCGCGTCCACCGTGCGTCCACTGGTGTCCAGAGTTTTCAGACCAGTCTGTGTGAGCGGACGCCTCAGCGGACGCGCGTCCAGCGTGCGTCCACTGACGTCCAGATTTTTGGGAAAAATTAAGGGAGTGCGTCCACTGACGTCCAGATTTTTGGGAAAAATTAAGGGAAATGCCGTAGGAGTGGACGCCCAGATGGACGCGCGTCCACCCTGCGTCCACTGACATCCAGAATGTTCAAATCAGTATTTTCAGTCCAAAAAGTTTGGGTATGATGTCAAGCTATGTCTAAATTATTTTCAACTGTATTATTTTTGGTTAAATGTTTACGTATGCTTGCATCATAATTTTTGAAAGGCCTATGGGCAAACAAGCTTGATTTTTGAGGAAATAAATGTTTTGAGAAATGAAAAGAAAATACTAATCACGTACATGAAAGATGTTTTGGAAATCTTAGTTTCTGGATATGTTGCAGAGAAATTGAGAAAGGGACCTACGGGAGGGCTTAATTGCCATGGCCCGAGGTTGGAACAAGGTGGGGACCTACGGGAGGGCTTAAATGCTACTACCCGAGGTTGGAATAAGGTTGGACCTTCGGGAGGGCTGGAGTGCCATGGCCTGAGGTTGGGATAAGGAGACCTACGGGAAGGCTGGAGCATGCCATGGCCCAAGGTTTGAGAAAAGGGGAATTGAGAAATGATTATTATACTGAACTGCGGTTCAGGGAATTAGAGCTGCGGTTCTAATTGAGAATGTCTCGTGCTTATCCAGGGGGAAACTAAGTAATTAATTATGGAAATTATTGATATACTGAGCTGCGGTTCAGATGATTAAAATAATTAGAGCTGCGGTTCTAATTGAAAAGATGAATGATATACTGAGCTGCGGTTCAGATGTTTAAAGGAATTAGAGCTGCGGTTCTAATCGATAATGAGTAATTCTTGAAAAAGGAAGGTTTATGAACTTGTCAAAATATACGTGAATATATTTTGGTTTGACGAGTTAAATTACTATTCTAATATGAAGGAAAAATTATATGTAATTCCTTTAAATATATGCTGTCATGCTATCTTTGGATTGTTTGATTTCAGGTAAACTTCCAAAGTATGGGTAAAAACTCTATAAGCTTTGTATTGATATTATATTTCAAAACCTTTGTCTACGCTTAAGTGACAATGGATTTCCTTACTTAGCCGTCGCGCTAACTACACTTCATTGTGTCTATTATCAGATGCAGTCTAGCATGGGCTCAGGTAGCCGATGAGCTCTGAATAGGATGGAGGTTGAGGTTGAGATCCTAGAATAGACACCCTGGAAGAATCATGTCCACTTGTATTAAGTTGGACTTTGGATGTATTTTGATGTTGTAAGTTTAGCCTGTGCGTTTGGGTATAGAAGAGATACCTAAGCGTGGCGGTAACACCCAGTTTTCTGCTGGTTAAACGCTTCCGCAATGTATTGTATCATTAGGATTTTGTAATAAATCCAAGATGTGAAAATTGGGGTGTTACACGAACTCTGTCACGTACATCTCCAATTACTTAATCAGCAGGGTGACTTCTCAGCCATCTTAGGTCGGGTTGTGGATCCTCAGTTGATACTTCCGTTGAAGGTTGAGATGTGGGTTGAACATCTATGATCTGGATTTGATCAACTGAGTCAGGAGCTTTCTTCTTGGTAGACTCTTCATCATCTGATTCTGACTGGAGTTCCGCTACGTCTCGAACTATCGACTGCTTGTCTTCGAGAGGTAAGTTTGATCTGTCGATTGACTCTGGCTGATTTTCCTCAGCTGCTTCCGTTGACTTTGATGGTTGATCTGTCGATGCCCTTTCATCAAAGGAAACATGTATGGACTCTTCAACCACCAATCTCCGCTTGTTGAAGACTCTGAGTGCTTTGCTTGTCGATGAGTATCCCAGAAATACTCCATCATCTGCCTTTTCTTCAAAAGTTCTTAGTTGAGCCTTCCCATTGTTGTGGATATAGCATTTGCACCCNGCGTCCACTGACGTCCAGATTTTTGGGAAAAATTAAGGGAAATGCCGTAGGAGTGGACGCCCAGATGGACGCGCGTCCACCCTGCGTCCACTGACATCCAGAATGTTCAAATCAGTATTTTCAGTCCAAAAAGTTTGGGTATGATGTCAAGCTATGTCTAAATTATTTTCAACTGTATTATTTTTGGTTAAATGTTTACGTATGCTTGCATCATAATTTTTGAAAGGCCTATGGGCAAACAAGCTTGATTTTTGAGGAAATAAATGTTTTGAGAAATGAAAAGAAAATACTAATCACGTACATGAAAGATGTTTTGGAAATCTTAGTTTCTGGATATGTTGCAGAGAAATTGAGAAAGGGACCTACGGGAGGGCTTAATTGCCATGGCCCGAGGTTGGAACAAGGTGGGGACCTACGGGAGGGCTTAAATGCTACTACCCGAGGTTGGAATAAGGTTGGACCTTCGGGAGGGCTGGAGTGCCATGGCCTGAGGTTGGGATAAGGAGACCTACGGGAAGGCTGGAGCATGCCATGGCCCAAGGTTTGAGAAAAGGGGAATTGAGAAATGATTATTATACTGAACTGCGGTTCAGGGAATTAGAGCTGCGGTTCTAATTGAGAATGTCTCGTGCTTATCCAGGGGGAAACTAAGTAATTAATTATGGAAATTATTGATATACTGAGCTGCGGTTCAGATGATTAAAATAATTAGAGCTGCGGTTCTAATTGAAAAGATGAATGATATACTGAGCTGCGGTTCAGATGTTTAAAGGAATTAGAGCTGCGGTTCTAATCGATAATGAGTAATTCTTGAAAAAGGAAGGTTTATGAACTTGTCAAAATATACGTGAATATATTTTGGTTTGACGAGTTAAATTACTATTCTAATATGAAGGAAAAATTATATGTAATTCCTTTAAATATATGCTGTCATGCTATCTTTGGATTGTTTGATTTCAGGTAAACTTCCAAAGTATGGGTAAAAACTCTATAAGCTTTGTATTGATATTATATTTCAAAACCTTTGTCTACGCTTAAGTGACAATGGATTTCCTTACTTAGCCGTCGCGCTAACTACACTTCATTGTGTCTATTATCAGATGCAGTCTAGCATGGGCTCAGGTAGCCGATGAGCTCTGAATAGGATGGAGGTTGAGGTTGAGATCCTAGAATAGACACCCTGGAAGAATCATGTCCACTTGTATTAAGTTGGACTTTGGATGTATTTTGATGTTGTAAGTTTAGCCTGTGCGTTTGGGTATAGAAGAGATACCTAAGCGTGGCGGTAACACCCAGTTTTCTGCTGGTTAAACGCTTCCGCAATGTATTGTATCATTAGGATTTTGTAATAAATCCAAGATGTGAAAATTGGGGTGTTACACGAACTCTGTCACGTACATCTCCAATTACTTAATCAGCAGGGTGACTTCTCAGCCATCTTAGGTCGGGTTGTGGATCCTCAGTTGATACTTCCGTTGAAGGTTGAGATGTGGGTTGAACATCTATGATCTGGATTTGATCAACTGAGTCAGGAGCTTTCTTCTTGGTAGACTCTTCATCATCTGATTCTGACTGGAGTTCCGCTACGTCTCGAACTATCGACTGCTTGTCTTCGAGAGGTAAGTTTGATCTGTCGATTGACTCTGGCTGATTTTCCTCAGCTGCTTCCGTTGACTTTGATGGTTGATCTGTCGATGCCCTTTCATCAAAGGAAACATGTATGGACTCTTCAACCACCAATCTCCGCTTGTTGAAGACTCTGAGTGCTTTGCTTGTCGATGAGTATCCCAGAAATACTCCATCATCTGCCTTTTCTTCAAAAGTTCTTAGTTGAGCCTTCCCATTGTTGTGGATATAGCATTTGCACCCGAATGTGTGGAAGTGGCTTACATTCGGTTTTCTTCCATTCCACAACTCATATGGAGTCTTTCCAACTCCTTTCACGATCAAGGACCGATTTTGGGTATAGCACGCTGTGTTGATTGCTTCTGCCCAAAATCCTTGTGATATGTTGGCTTGCGAGAGCATGGTCCTTGCAGCTTCCTTGAGAGTTCTGTTTCTTCTTTCAGCAATTCCGTTCTGTTGAGGTGTTCGAGCAGCTGACAGTTGATGATGAATCCCGTTCTCGTTGCAGTAGCTCTCGATTACTTGATTTACGAACTCTCCACCTTGATCTGACCGAATCTTTAGTATCGAGACATCCTTTTCAACTTGAACTTGCTTCAAAAGATTTGGCAGGGCAACTTTTGTCTCGCTTTTCTTGGTTAAGAACACGGTCCATGTGAATCTTGTGTAGTCATCTACTACCACAAGNTTGCACTTTCTTACTTTTGGGAAGATGGTTTCGTCTATAGCTCTGAAGAGAATATCCTTGGCAATGTTGTCCAGGTTGTTTCTCTTCCTATCATCACTTGTCCATTCCTCCCTAGGTTTGGGGACATACTTTGGTGTATCCCTGGTTTGCCCAGCAGCCGTGTTTACCATCATGATCTTGACTGGTCCAGATGTTATAACTTCGGCCATCTCATCATGGAGGGCTGATAAATACGCAAGCATGCGTGTTTTCCAGTCATCGAACCTGCTAAGATCAAAGAGAAGATGTCTCGACAACATGCTGTCCAAATTGAAAAATTATCTCGTGCTTTGAAAACTTTTAAAGGATTTTTCAAAGAAGGATCTCTAGGCAATATAAACAAAGGTTTATATCGATCAGAGAACTTGCTCTGATACCAATTGTTGGTCCCAAGGGGATGGGGTACAAGTCTAGAGGGGGGGTAAATAGACTTGTATAAGATTTTGCAAATCTTTTCAACCTCTCGTGTGTATTGAACTTAGGATGTTTAGGTTCGATACCTCACGAGGAGAAGACAAAGTTTTATGCGCAGCGGAAATGTTATCCCCTTTTAGTTAGCACGAGTTTGAGTTAGTTCGAGAGGTGTGTTTATGTGCAGTGCAATCGAGAGGTTAGCGAGAGATAAATACAGAAAGTAAATGCGAGAGAGATTTTTAAGTGGTTCGGCCAACCCGCCTACGTCCACTCTTCTTCCAGAAACTCCCTGGAAGGATTGCACTAAAACTTCCCTTTTAGTACAATATCGAGCGCTTGAGCTTTGATCACGAAGCCCGCCTCAAGCCTCAGGTTTTTCGCCCCGCTTCTTGTTACTCCACCTCTCGAGCACTTGACCTTTGATCACCAAGCCCGCGTCAAGCCTCAGGATCTTCACAAGACAGCTCCCAGGTTACTCCGCCTCTCCAAGGTCTTTCTCCCCGCTTCCAGTTACTCCACCTCTCGAGCACTTGACCTTTGATCACCAAGCCCGCGTCAAGCCTCAGGTTTCTTTCACTCGGACAGCTGCCAGGTTACTCCACCTCTCTTGCTTAATCCAAAGCAAGGTGTTTTTGGTTGTCACAGTTGAATGTAACAGACTCCAATCTGACCACAAGCAATCGTTGAATCAACTTCGGTGTAGAGCAGCTTCGGTCACCTTCTAGATGTATAACAGTTTAAGCTTTGTAACTCTCTCAAACACTAAGATGTGTTTTCTCGCTGTTTTGAATATCAGGATGATATTCCAAGTTAAGCACTTGCACTTGAACGTTTTAATCAGACACCTCTTTCAAATTTTCCAACTCAGTTCCCCTTTTTTTTTTCTTCTCTGTCTTCACGTCCTTATATATGAGAGTAGAGGAATAATTCCGTTGGAGGGAAAACTATTCCGTTTGAAATTTGTCTCCCATGATGTGTATGGGACTTGCATCTTTTCAGCATTCTTCATGGAGTGGTGGTCTTGTAACTTGAACCTTTTGTTTGATAGTGGATATTCCATAATCCACTTTCTTGAGTCCATGCTCCACTTGCTACTTTTGGTAAAAGTTAGTCTTTTAAATTCCCATTGATCCTCGTTTTAGGGAATAAGACCGACTTTGGATTGGTGCACCTTTTATCCGTTTGTTATGGAGTTCTGACGTGGCATCCACTTCTGGCACCTCCTTAATATTTTATCTCCATGATATTCTTCTTCTCCAAACTTTAAGTATGCTTCCTGACCGTCATTCAGCATTACTGGAGAAGTGTCAGTTTATCGAGACCAAGGTTGATGTCTCGATTGTTTGATGTCTCGAACCCAAGCATCGAGAGCTCTACCTCTCGAACTCTGCTTATGTCTCGAACTGGATGGTTGTATCGAGGGGTACTATCTCTCGAACTCTACTTATGTCTCGAGACTTAGTTGATGTCTCGCAGACCCTTATTCCTCCAGTGTTGTCTCGTGCCTTCTACTGATCTATCTATGAAATTACAATACGATACTTCTAAGATGTTCAAACAAATTTACCTTGAGCTTAAATATTTTCCGAGTTGAGCTCAAGTTACCCGGTTGTATTTTCGCTCTTAGTTTACTTGTCGAACTTACATTGATTCCTATCTTTCGAGACTTGGGGATTTCTACTTAACAGTTGGTATCATCAAAACCTATTACATGATGTTCCTAACATTCTTGACCGAGACAGTTCCAGTGGTGAAGGAACAAGACCCTCATTCTGTAATGGCGATTGGGATTTGGAAGGATTCTGACTTCCTTTGCCGCAACATCGTAAAATTGACACAGCCAAGGCGCTGTGGGCAGCTTTGGACCACAAGTATCAAAGTGAGGATGCCGGGCAAAAGAAATTTGTTGTTGGCCGGTTTCTCGACTTTAAAATAGTGGATTCAAAGACTATGCTCAGTCAGGCCGAAGACTTGCAGTTGCTCTTCGACGAGATCCGTGACGAGGGCGTGGTGATTAGTGAATCCTTCCAAGTAGCATCCATGATCCACTTACTGCCTCCAGGATGGAAGGACTTCAAGAACTACCTGAAGCATAAGCGAAAGAAGATGACCCTGGAGGACCTGATCCAGCGACTCCAAGTCGAGGAGGGGAACAGGAACAGTGATGGAAAGGGACCTCTCGTGGGAGGTGCCAAGGCCAACGTGGTGGAGCACGGTCAGAGCTCCAAGAAGGCCAAGAAGGGCAAGCAGAAGCTGGGTCCGAGAGGTGACGTGCTACAAGGTTCCAAGGGAAATGCTACAACTGTGGCAAGATTGGCCACAAGGCTACGGAGTGCAAGGCTCCAAAGAAGAAGAACAAGGGTTCTGAAGCCAACGTGGTTGGTGACGTGAGCCAAAAGGTGGCCGAGATTAGCCTTTCGGCTATGGTCACGGAAGTGAACCTAGTGGGATCCAACCCACGCGAGTGGTTCATTGACACCGGTGCAACGAGACATCTATGCTGCAACCGGGAGATGTTCAGCACCTTTTAGGCCGTTGAGGGCGAGAAGTTTGGATGGGAAATTCTGCTCAGTCCGCTGTGGAGGGCGTGAGCAAAGTGATTTTGAAGATGACTTCCGGGAAGGAACTGACATTGAACAATGTGCTGTATGTTCCGGACCTTAGGAAGAATCTTGTTTCTAGCTCGTTGTTGAACAAGCATGGATTCAAGATAGTCTTCGAATCTGACAAAGTAGTTTTGTCAAAATTAGGGATGTTTGTTGGTAAAGGTTATGTAACTGACGGGCTTTTTAAGCTCAATGTAATGCCAATTATCAATAAAAGTAAAGTTAATTCGGTTTACTTGCTTGAGTCTTCCAATT
The DNA here is from genome assembly GCF_003576645.1 of Ipomoea triloba. Taxonomy (NCBI): domain Eukaryota; kingdom Viridiplantae; phylum Streptophyta; class Magnoliopsida; order Solanales; family Convolvulaceae; genus Ipomoea; species Ipomoea triloba. Next base: position 19,554,771 of record NC_044917.1, read on the forward strand.
TGTGGCATGGTAGACTAGGTCATGTTAATTTTAATTCTATGCGTAGATTAATTAGCATGAACCATATCCCTAATTTTCAAGTTAATACAAATAAGTTCGAAATTTGTGTTGAGGCAAAACTAACTGTTGGTCCCGATAGGGTGGGAAAAGTCTAGAGGGGGGGGGTGTGAATAGACTTTTCAAACAATTAAAAACTTTATAACACTTCAACCAGAGAGATTTCAAGTGAATAAATTCAACTTGAAATATGCAATGGAATATCGTATGCTAAAGTGCTATAAAATAAAACTGCGTAAAACTGAAGAGATACTTGACATGCAATACGTTGGAAACTCTTAAAATAGCTCAAGGAATATGTATGCAAAGTTTGAGCCACATGCGAACGTGGGAAACACAAACCCAGATGATATGCTTAAACACAGTACGTAAAGGGTTAGTGAGTTAAAACATGCAAATATGTAAAGTGCAGTAAAGTAAATGAGAGGCAGAGATTTATAGTGGTTCGGAGATGGTGTAATTCCCCTACTCCACTTCTTCCTTGTCCAAGGAAGATTTCCACTATCTTCAATCACCCAGATACAATAGTGAAACTCCCGAGTGCTACGCACAAAGCTACACTCAACCACGAGCTCTTCGCACAAAGCTAAGCTCCGGAGCGCTACGCACAAAGCTACGCTCCCCGAACGCTACGCACAAAGCTACGTTCCCAAACGCTACGCACAAAGCTACGTTCCAACTAAGTGTTACGCACAAAGCTGCACTTAGTTCACCCGAGTGTTACGCACCCTGCTACACTCCTTTCTACCCTCGGTAGAGATACAACTGTTGTTCAAAGAAATAAGGATTTCTTTTCTAATACTTGAATTCCTCTCGTGTATAGCTCAAAATCTCAGCACTTTGTATTTTGATTGCATTCACCGCTCAATACCACTTTCTTGTCCGTTTGTCTACCGTGCTTGTCTTCAAGTCTTCTTGGGCTTCTTATAATTCAAAGAATTATTTGCCCGTTATGAACATTCAAATTTTGAACGTTCACTTGATCTGATTGGTCAGTTCAATCTGATCTTGATGGTCATACCTTCTCATTTAATGACCATACCGTTGATCTGATAACTTGCCAATTTGATCTGATAAAATCTCCAATTTGATCTGCACATTAAATGTCACTGGTAACTTTTGACAAATTACCTCTGTAAATTACTTGCAAAGTCTTCTTTTACGGCTTGATTGATCCTTGAAACTTGTAACCTCCAATTTTTTACTTTGTTGCCGTCTCAGCTTGATATTGCAGACTTTGTATCTTTCAGAGCTTGATTTTTTTACTTTGTTGCATTCTTGATTTTGATCTTGGGCAAGTTGAGCTTTCAAAATATTTTTTCGGGTGGCTCTTGCTTGAGTATGAACAATGATCTTCAGAAAATCACCACCTTCAAATTTCTTCTGGTTCATAGCATCACGTACTGGAACTTTGTAAAAACTGAACCATGTAAATTTGGCTAAGTATAAGTTGCACTAGATGTTCCTCCATAAGTTGCTCTATAGTGCCTTTCACGCGTGTATAATTGATGTAGTGTTCACGCGTGTGCAATCCATGCAAAGTTGCTCTACTTTGACTTTGACTTGCTCCATTTGACTCAACTAGCTCTATTGACCAAAAAAAAACTAGCTCGAAAGACTTGGCTATGTGACTTGCTCCCAAGCTTCCTCTTTTGTAAATTAAAATGTAACAAGTAGGATTTGAACACTAGACCTTTAGGTATATGCTCAAGTCTTTAACCATTTCTCCATTTCAACTCATTCAATCATATCCATCAAATAATTATATTTGATCCTTCTTAGCATTGTATAGCGTATGGTGTAGAGATAGTGGATCTTGAACTTCTTCTCGGCTTTGACTTGCTCCATTGACCCAAAAATTGACTTTCTCTTGGACTTTGATCGTGGCACTTCTAGCTCTTCAAAGCTTAAAATGTGTTCAATAGGGTTCGAACTCATGCCTCTTAGCAATGATAATTTGGCATTGTCCATTGGATCATATACACTCATGTGTATAGTGGAAGCAAATGACTTACAAGAGTCATGACAAAATGAACTCTAATAAGCAATAATTCGAACCAAACTATTGTCATGACTTGTCTTCCGGGTCCAAACTCTACACTCTAAAAATAAAATAGGGGATTTCTAAAATTACAAATTGGCTCATCAAAACTATTACAATTTTATTTCTAACAATTTCCCCGTTTTTGATGATGCCAAAACCTATACTCAATCATATTTGACTCAGTCTAGAAATCAACTGATTTTATTTTTCAATTTTATTGCGACTAACCATTACGATGAGTTTTCAAAGATTATTGACCTACGGCTTTTTATTTTTGACTTGTACGAAAGATTATGCATTGTTGGGTTAATTCATCTTTTGGAATTTTAATTTTGTACCAACATGCATGCTACATAATATTAAGTCAAATTAAAAGGCATAACACACAAAACTAAAAAAAGATAGATATATTAGCATAAGACCCATCAACAATTCGAACCATTACAGAATAATTCGAATCAAGTCATAACATCTCAAAATATCATCATGAACTTGCAATTTTAAAGTAAGCTAGGAATGAAATTAAATACCCAACATGTTATTTATTCTTTTCCTAAGCTTACCAAAGTCATCCTTGTCCTCCAAATGGTAGAATTATTGGAATACTCTACCAATCTTGTAACACTCCGCGGCTTCGCGTAGATCATTTGTGGGAAAAACTCCGCGCAAATACCATCTTGCACACTCTCTTGGATTTCTCCCTTCTTGATCTAAGATAGCATCGTGTGTGACTCCAAAATGATCGGCAAATAAATCCACCATTCGGTCTTCGCACTCTTGATCGGTCATCGCGGGTGTATTCGGTTGACTTGCCTGCCTTGGGGCTGTAAATGTAGAAAATACATTTCCTGCGGGGTTAGTAAAAATTTTAAAAGTTGATTTTACTCCTTCCCCCTGTGTTCGTTCCCCCTGAGTTGGTGCGGTGGAACTTGAACCAACATGGCCAAATTGATTGACCTTTCTTCCCCCTGTTTTGGCAGCATCCAATATTCTTGGGAAATAGTGTGCATCCCCTTTCTGTTGCACCCAAATTTCATGGTTTAGGGATAGACTTTCTTTTTGTTTTCCCTTGAGATCTTTTGAGATCTTTTGGCCATCTTATGTATTTTAACTTTTGCCAAGCTACATAAATGAATTTTTCGAATATTTCTTTTCTTTTCTCGTAGCTTTTTGATTTTTGCATGGCCAAATAAAATATTTTCAAGAATATGTAACCATCCGAATATTTGTTCCATTTATAAATGTTATAGGCATATGGTTACGGAAAATCTGGAACTTAGACCATAAGCCTTTATTCAGATTATTACATAAAAAGGATTTTCACTAATCCTTTCTACTTCTTCTTCTTCACGGTGGCTGGACTGGCTGTGGTTTTGGCTCGAGAAGCAGAAACGCGACTAGCAATGGAGGTTTCTTCGGAATTCGAGCTTGTGTAGTGAGTAGCTCCGGATGTTTGAGGTGGGGATTCTGAAGGTCCACTGCTCTTCATGAGAAATAGAACATAATCTCTGTCTGGATCACCAGGTTTCTACACTCCTTTGGTTGGCTCAACTGATTGCACGGGCTGCTCTTCCTCTAGGACGATCGGGTCAGTTGAGGTGTCACTGATCTCGTGTCCACCGTTTGCAATGCGTTGTGCTCTCAACATTTCCAACCGTGCCTGTTCGGAAATTCTCCCAGACGTGCGCCTCACGGTTTTCTCGGCTTGTCTCTTGGGCTTCATGGTTTCCTACAAAGATAAACAAGACAAAGAACAAAATACTCTTTGGACGGGTAGAGTATGTGTGAGGAGGTCCTAACTTATAGATGGGTTGAGAAGCCTTGGAACTTGTAACTGTTGAAAAGTGGACATTGAATGTCCCTTCAAGTCCTTTTACGTTTTCCCAAGCTCCAAAATTCAATGCTTTTGCTCCTCAAAAGACGTTTTCCTTTGCATGGTCAAAAGTGGCAATTTCGAATGATCTTTTCATCTGCATGCAAAGTGATTAGTACAACAAGTAGATAAAGCACACGTGTAGAAATCACAAAAGAATTACCAAACTATCCAACTAAAACAATTTTGTCTAAAAAGGTAAGGAGCAGGTGAAACATAATCATTTCTACTGCATGTATAAACACATGTGTAAGGGTGACTCACCACAGTAAAAACACAAGCAGGTGAAAATTAAATACACATAAGCTATGCATGTAACACGTAAAACACACTTGTGAAACAAGTAAAAACATAGGTTCAGCTAGGATCACATAAACACGCCAAATAGATGTAAAATAAAAACACTTGGCATAAAATAAAATACTTAGCTGATTTCGATCATCCCCGTTTCGTGCCTTAAGGTTGCGAAGCGAGATTCACACAACGGTTTTGTGAGAATGTCTGCAATTTGATTTTCTGTAGGGATATGATCGATCTTTAAATCCTTCTTTTCGACGTGGTCTCGGATAAAATGATGTCGTACGTCGATATGCTTCGTTCGTGAATGAAGTACAGGATTTTGTGAAATCGCAATCGCGCTAGTATTGTCACAGAAAATACTAACGTCCTCGCAATTAATTCCGTAATCCTTCAACTGTTGCTTCATCCATAAAATTTGCGAACAACAACTCCCTGCTGCGATATATTCCGCTTCGGCTGTGCTTGTTGCAATGGAGTTTTGATTCTTACTGAACCATGAAACTAACCTTCCCCCTAAGAACTGGCACGTTCCTGAGGTACTTTTTCGATCAATTTTGCAACCTGCAAAATCTGCATCTGAATATCCGGTTAGTTCAACATTACCTTCCTTTGGATACCATAATCCAACATTGATTGTTCCTTTGAGATATCGAATGATTTTCTTTGTAGCATCAAGATGACTGTTTTTCGGTTTTGACTGAAATCTCGCGCATACACCCACTGAGTAAGATATATCCGGTCTATTTGCAGTGAGGTATAGCAAAGATCTAATCATTCCTTGATAGATCGTTAGATCAACGTCCGTTCCTTCGTCATCTTTGTCTAATCGTTGTGCTGTACTCATGGGAATTTTGACTGAGCTTTTTCCTTCTAAGCCAAATTTTCTAATCAAATCTCTGGTGTATTTGGCTTGATTTATGAAAATTCCTTCCTTCATTTGTTTAACTTGCAGTCCAAGGAAGTAGTTCAATTCACCCATCATGCTCATCTCAAACCTGTTCTGCATGAGCTTAGAAAATTTCTCACATAAAGATTTATCAGTACTTCCAAAAATAATGTCATCAACATAAATTTGTACTAATAAAATATGATTATTTTCTTGAATTTTAAATAAGGTTTTGTCAACTAGTGTAACACCCCAATTTTCAACTCTTACATTTATTACAAAATCCGTAATAAAACGCTGCGGAAGCTTACATCATATCAACAGAAAACCGGGTGCTACCGCCACACCTAGAGTGAATTCTGTCACCTCTTTGACAAACTCCACTCTAAGTGCACAGGCTAAACTTACAACATTAATAACAATCCCTGTCTACATCAAAGAGTAGACCTCAACCTGTACTTCCCTTCTATTCCGAGCTCATCGGCTACAGGGGCCCACACTAATCTGCAACTGATAAGAAACACATTGAAGTGCAGTTAGCACGACGGCTAAGTAAGGATATCCATGGGTTATCCAAAACTAAATAAAGGTTTTGTAAAACTTGATTACATCAAAACCCTATCCTTACTCATCGGCCGAGGTTCTACCTGCAACCTTTACGAATAGCAATTTATACACATAATAGGCAACAATTTCAATATCATCTTAATCATTTTCCCTCTAGACGAGGTCATATAATAGTCATTTGCCTACTCAGATCATATAATGCTAAACATTTAAGCATATAAGCAGAAAAAGGGAAAACACAAATCCCATATTTGTTCTCAAACATATTCTTTGAAAAATCTTTCCTCAAAGGACATTCTCCTCACTTTTCACCATCTCCTTTCCGTAGCTACAGCGTAACTACATTTTCATACAAAATTTCCACTTAGTTTCTTTATAGAAAGCGTGAGGCCTTTGGAGTATTCACTTAACTCCTTCCCTGACCACTTGGATCATCGAACTCGGGTTCAGTGGTCATCACCCGGTCTAACACTGATCCCCTGGACGTAAGGTTCGTTAAAATGATCCCTAGCTGGCCCTACTAGGTCCATAAAAACGACACCTACCCGGACTTCTCAGAGTAACTATACTTTAAGTGTGCACACCCCCGCAGGAATACCTCATCCAAACGAGTTATATAGTACCCGGCGAATAGACTTCGCACCTTCAGTATGAATGATCATACTACATACAACAACCTTGGGCAAGGGCACTTTAAGCCACCCGAAGGCTAATCAAGGTCCTCCTCAACTTTACTAGAAACCAAGGGTTTGAAAACCATTTTCCTTCCTTTTTCATCCTCCTTGAGTCAAAATCACTTTTTTTGGACATGTTCCACGAAATCAAGTCCCCCTTTTTAAATCGATCACCATTCTCAAAATAGTTCAAAGTCTTGTTTCTCAAAACATTTTCCATCATCACCACACATATGTATATATGCATTCAATCATAACATTTCCCACATATGCATATTCACATAAAGTACACATACTATATGTATATATATACACGTTAAGTATATATACACTGCACATACATGCTTTATAATATACATAATACAACATTTTGTACATACATTACACACACATTATAATATACATAGCATGCTTAACTTAAATATTTAGGCACATTAACAACCACCTCATACCATATATAATATGTATATATTACTTATATATATACATATATATGTTACACTACACATACTATATATATAGAGATACAACCTTCATTTAATTATACATATATACTCATATATGTACATATATATATATATATAGTTTAAACACACACACATCACACGTGTATATATATATATATATACATAATACACACATAAATATATATACTACACGTATATACATAGGTTTCATATACATAATACCACTTCCTTATAAGAAAATTTCAGCTAGCGCAGTCTGAAAGATTGAGCCGGTAAAGATAGTTCCCGAACTCTTTTTCACTTGAAATTTTTATGGTAGAACCCTAACTCATAGTACTTGATGTTCATAAAAAGTTTTGGTCACCTAGGTTCACGAATTAACACAGAAAATTACATTTTTACCCTTGGCAGTGTGCTGTCCGGATTTTCTGCTCTCTGGACCAGTTTTGGAAAATGATTTTGAAACCACACTTATACTACTCCAAAAATTATGAAATTTTTATGGTAGCTTCTAGACTTATAGAACTACATGTCTAAAAAAAAATTGGATCAAAATACTTTACCGATTTTTCCCAATAAATCTCGGAAGTTACTGCCAGAATCTACCCTGATTTTTCCTTTCACTATTTTCACAACTATAAGCATATATGGGCATAAATATGATATGTACATGCATTTTCAGCCATTATCATGTATAGAAACATATTCATAAAACCCCTAATCTCATCATTCACTATCAATTATCTAGTTTCAAATAACCTCAACCAAATAAAGGGATTCCTTACCTTCCGTAGGAAGCAAATCTTGGATCTTTCCCCAAATTCACCTTAAAACCCTAACATAAAACACGGTAATACGAATATGGTTCAACAAAATTCTACCCAAAACTATGAACTAGGAGTAAAACATAACTTTTAACCGATTAAAATTGAAATTTACCGAACCAATCGCGATCCAAGCTCGAAAATTGCTTCTCTCTCCCTCCCTCTCTCTCTCTCTCTCTCTCTCTTACGGAAATGAGGGTGAAGACGAAATGAAGAAATGGAAATGAAGAAATGTGACTTGCTCAATCTTATCCCTTACATATATACATATATGTAATAATATATTTAATAATAATAATAATAATAATAACAATAATAATAATAATAATAATTATAATAATAAAATATAATATGTGGGATGCTTATCCAATTATATATAATAATAATATTAATAAAATATCTCCACAACATATCAGTTGTGGTCCAAACAGATAAAGTTTCGGTAGAAAATAATCCAGAAAGAATAATTTCCGACACCAAAATTTTATTCCAGTCAAAAGCTCCCAAAATGGGCTAGGTTCAGAACACTGCGAAATTTCGCGAAGTACGATCAGAAATAAATTTCGACCCTTATAGCTCATCCAATTTCAACTTAACTAAGCAGGAAGTTCATACTTAGTCATATATGCCTAATCATCCATTTCCAAAGAAATCCGAGCTGAAAATTCGTCCCCCAAAAATTTTACGGTTCGTGACCGGCACATACGATCGCAGCTTAATAACAACTATACTTACTTATAAAAATTCTTTCGAAATATCTGAAGATCATAACTTAGGAATGTCAACGCCTTAGGATAATGTTAATAAAATACGAGGTATTACAACTAGTCCTTTGGTAAAACCACAACTAATTAAGAACATTGACAGGGTATCGTACCAAGCTCGAGGTGCTTGTTTTAACCCATATAATGCCTTCTTTAGTTTATAGACTTTGTCAACATCACCTTTTACCTCAAATCTGGGTGGTTGCTCAACATATACTTCCTCTTCAAGTAAGCCGTTAAGAAACGCGCTTTTTACGTCTATTTGGTAGACTATAAAATTCTTGTATGCTGCATATGCTAGGAAAATGCGGATTGCTTCTAATCTTGCCATTGGCGCAAAAGTCGAATCAAAATCTATTCCTTCTTCTTGCGAATATCCTTTTGCGACCAGTCTCGCTTTATTCCTAACAATGATGCCATCTTCGTTTGCTTTGTTGTTCTGGAAGACCCATTTTGTACCTATTACATTGTGATTGCCTGGTCTTGGAACAAGCTCCCATACGTCGTTTCTTTGGAATTGATTCAGCTCTTCTTGCATGGCTTCAATCCAACTAGGATCACTTAAAGCTTCATCGATCTCCTTTGGTTCAATCTGAGATAGGGAACACGAGAACATTGCATCTCTTGCTGCAGATCTGGTTTTCACGCCTTCATGCACATCTCCAATAATTAAAGATCTGGTTTTCACGCCTTCATGCACATCTCCAATAATTAAATCATTGGTTTTCACGCCTTCATGCACATCTCCAATAATTAAATCATGTGGATTCACGCCTTCATGCACATCTCCAATAATTAAATCATGTGGATGATTTTCTTCATGCACATCTCCAATAATTAAATCATGTGGATGATTTTTGAGCCATCTCAAATCTGGTTGAAAATTGTTTTGTGAAGTGGGTGGCATAATGGATTCATTCTCACGTGTAGAGGGAGAGGGAAAATTAGTGGGTTCACTTTGGGTCCCACCACTAATTCCAACTTCTTCCACAACTTCCTCTAAAGGTTCCACTTCCACTTCAACTTGCTCTACAACTTCCACTTCTTCATTTCTTGTATTTCCTGCGCATGGTGCGCCATTTTGCTCTGTATTAGAGTCTTTAATTTCCAGATCTTTTAATCCCTGTAAAACATTGTCTCTTGAAGCTTCATTAGTAATAATAAAATTATTTGGAACATTATTACCAATTTTTGGATCATCAATTTCCTTGACTTTTGACGATTCATCGAACACGACATGAATTGATTCTTCTACCACCATCGTAGATTTATTCCATACTCTGAATGCTTTGCTGGTAGATGAATATCCAAGAAATATAGCTTCATCTGCACGCTCATCAAAAGTTTTCAGATAGCTTTTGCCATTATTGAGTACAAAACATTTGCATCCAAAAGAATGAAAATAGCTAAGGTTAAGTTTTCTCCCTTTCCATAATTCATATGGTGTTTTGTTGTGTAGCTTGTTGATAAGGCTTCTATTCTGGGTGTAGCAAGTAGTATTAATTGCTTCTGCCCAAAATCGTTTCGGTAAGTCGGCTGCTGTAATCATTACTCGTGCGGCTTCTTTGAGTGTTCGGTTTCTTCTTTCGGCAACACCGTTTTGTTGCGGTGTCCTTGCAGCTGATAATTGATGTAAAATTCTTTGCATGCTGCAGTAGTCTTGAATCACGCCGTTTACGAACATATACCTCTATCCGTACGTATTTTTGCAATTTTGAGTTCCTTTTCGATTTGCAGTTGTTTCAACAATTCCGGTAGCTTCCTTTCAACTTCGTTTTTCTTGTTGAGAAATATCGTCCATGTGTACCTGGAAAATCATCAACAATAACAAGTGTATATTTCTTACCACTCATACTTACTGGGTCTACTGGACCAAATAAATCCATGTGCAGTAGACTAAGAGGTCTTGATGATTATTCATGTGTCTTTGACTTGACTTGAATGAAGATTTGATTTGCTTTCCTCTTTGACATGCATCACAGATCTGATCTTTCTTGTAAACTATTTTGGGTAGTCCTTTGACTAGATCATTTGCTACGAGTTTGTTGATTGTTTTGAAATTCAGATGATTCAGCTTCTTGTGCCATTCCCAGCTTGTAGCATTTGTGTTGTTGGCAACTAAGCATATTGATTCCTTTGTTGTAGAACAATCAACAACGTACATATTTCTCTTTCTTGTTCCTTGTAGTACAATATCTCCAGTAGTTTTATTTTTCACTTGACATTTGTCTTTGAAAAATTCCACTAAATAACCTTTGTCACAAAATTGACTTGTACTGAAGAGATTGAATTTTAGTCCTTCCACGTATGATACGTCTTCGACTTTTAATCCGTTATGCTCAACTGTTCCGATTCCTTTGGTTTGGCCGTATCGATCTTTTCCTCCAAAAACTACTTTTGGTCCTTCGATATTCTTAAAATTCACTAGACTAGATTTATTTCCAATCATGTGATGCGAACATCCACTATCGAAGTACCAAACTTCCTGTAAACAAATTAAACATTCTTAGGTACCCAGTTTTGCTTGGGTCCTTGGGGGTTAGTAATTTTTGGTACCCAAATCCACCTTGTCCTTACTGAACCAAGTAAAGGTGATTTGTAACCATTGTTGACTTTATAATCATAACTAATTTTGGAAAAGATTTTCGGTGCCCGGTTTTGAAAACTGACTCTATTTTTGGGCACTTGGGAAGAGACCTTAAAGGAATTAAACCTTGATTTTACCCATGGTTTAATTTCTTTGTACCAATATTGCTCAGAGGGATAAAATCTCTCTGGCCCACCATTCGAAAATCTTCCCTTTTTCAAATGTTGTTTTGCACTAAACTCATTGGAATATTTCCTTAAGGGAACAAAACTTTGCCTTTTGGACTGACTGGGCGAAATATTTCGATAATAATGCTTCGGCCCAACAGTGCTATTTTTGGCAATTTTTTGATAACCAATTCCTTGTCTCACTGTGCAATTTTGACCTTTGACAAATTTCACCACTTGTACTTTATTATCTAAAGTCGTAGTAGAATTGGTCAACTTCTGAGAGGCTTGAGAACACGATGGATCATAACCTAAACCGGTTTTATCTCCTGAGGGTTTCTGCATATTTACCATTTTATCCATTATTTTGGATGAATGAGTAAATGTGACTATTACTCCCCTGAGGTTGTGTTCTCTCACTTCCCTTGATTTACACTCTTCTTGAAGGTAAATAATTTTAGCCTTCAATTCTTTCACCTCAGACAGAGCATTTTGCAATTTTTCATTTAATTCATCTTTTTCAAGAATCAAAAATTTATTGCGCTCTTCAAGTTGAGAGTGAGTGTCCATAACGGTCTGACATTCTCTCATAAATTGAGAGAAGGACTCTCTTGAAAAAGAAGTACTTGCTGAATCAAAAGATTTAGATGTTACCTCATCTTCTTCAACTTCATGCGCCATTAAGCATAAATCTTGAATTGATGAACTACTTAAAGCATCCATGCAGAATAAAGCATTGTCATCCTTTGAGTTGTCACTTTCTCCACTAGATGACTCATCACTATCACTTGACTCAAGTGGGTCACTAATTAAAGCTTTTCTCTTGTCTTTCTTGAATCTTCTTTCTTTTGCCTTGGTGTCTTCCTGAGCATTATCACCTTGGTTTTTGCTCACTTTTGGATAAGGACATTCTGCCATAAAGTGTCCTGGCTTTCTACAATTGTAACACAAGTTTGCATCTAGACCTTCCTTTTTCGTCCATCTCGATGCATTGGCTTGAGGAAAATTTTTGTTGTTCTTCTTCCTCATGAACTTCTTAAATTTCCTAACAAACAAAGCAAAATTTTCGTCAGATAAAAATTCACTATTATCTACTGACCTCGATGTAGACGGTTGTTCGGTGACTAGTGCAGTATTTCTTTCTTCGCGTTCTTCTTCGTTTCTTGTCTTCATCTCAAACTCATAAGCTTTTAGATCACTAAAGAGCTTGTCGGTTGTAAGAGTTTTGAGATCTCTATGGTCTCGCATGGCCGTGACTTTCATGTCCCAATTTGACGGTAGTCCACGTTGGATTTTGAGTGATATTTCCTTCTGATCAATCTCCTTTCCAAGATCAGCAATTTCTTCCGAGACTTTAATAAATCTTGCTTCCATTTCGGCTATGCTCTCACTATTTAGCGTTTTGAAATCCTCAAATTTCTTCAGTGCTATTGTGAGTTTGTTCTCTTTTTCTTGCTCGTCTCCTTCGCCCATTTTGACTAGTGTTTGCCAGACATCTTTTGCGGTTTTGCATTTTCGGACCTTTAAAAACGTTGCATCGTCGATAGCTTTGAATAGTATATCCTTGGCAATGTTGTCCAAGTTGTTTCGTTGTTTGTCTTCAGGAGTCCATTCCTCTTTGGGTTTAGGAATGTTTCGCGGTGTTGTACTCGTCTGTGCAGTTGCGGTATTGGCTTTAAGAATTTTGATCGGACCGCTGGTAATTACTTCCCACATCTCATCGTGTAACGCGGATAAATGAACCTGCATCCGTATTTTCCAATCATCAAATTTGTCTAATGAAAATAATAGGTTCGGAGCTAAGTCTCTCTTCATCTTGAAGGTTATGAGATCTGTCTAGCAGTCAAATATTGACTCAATAGACAACCGCTCTGATACCACTTGTTGGTCCCGATAGGGTGGGAAAAGTCTAGAAAGGGGGGGTGAATAGACTTTTCAAACAATTAAAAACTTTATAACACTTCAACCAGAGAGATTTCAAGTGAATAAATTCAACTTGAAATATGCAGCGGAATATCGTACGGTAAAGTGCTATAAAATAAAACTGCGTAAAACTGAAGAGATACTTGACATGCAATACGTTGGAAACTCTTAAAATAGCTCAAGGAATATGTATGCAAAGTTTGAGCCACATGCGAACGTGGAACACACAAACCCAGATGATATGCTTCAACATAGTACGTAAAGGGTTAGTGAGTTAAAACATGCAAATATGTAAAGTGCAGTAAAGTAAATGAGAGGCAGAGATTTATAGTGGTTCGGAGATGGTGTAATTCTCCTACTCCACTTCTTCCTTGTCCAAGGAAGATTTCCACTATCTTCAATCACCCAGATACAATAGTGAAACTCCCGAGTGCTACGCACAAAGCTACACTCAACCACGAGCTCTTCGCACAAAGCTAAGCTCCCGAGCGCTACGCACAAAGTTACGCTCCCCGAACGCTACGCACAAAGCTACGTTCCCGAACGCTACGCACAAAGCTACGTTCCAACTAAGTGTTACGCACAAAGCTGCACTTAGTTCACCCGAGTGTTACGCACCCTGCTACACTCCTTTCTACCCTCGGTAGAGATACAACTGTTGTTCAAAGAAATAAGGATTTCTTTTCTAATACTTGAATTACTCTCGTGTATAGCTCAAAATCTCAGCACTTTGTATTTTGATTGCATTCACCGCTCAATACGACTTTCTTGTCCGTTCTCTACCGTGCTTGTCTTCAAGTCTTCTTGGGCTTCTTATAATTCAAAGAATTATTTGCCCATTATGAACATTCAAATTTTGAACGTTCACTTGATCTGATTGGTCATTTCAATCTGATCTTGATGGCCATACCTTCTCATTTAATGACCATACCGTTGATCTGATAACTTGCCAATTTGATCTGATAAAATCTCCAATTTGATCTGCACATTAAATGTCGCTGGTAACTTTTGACAAATTACCTCTGTAAATTGCTCACAAAGTCTTCTTTTACGGCTTGATTGATCCTTGAAACTTGTAGCCTCCAATTTTTTACTTTGTTGCCTTCTCAGCTTGATATTGCAGACTTTGTATCCTTCAGAGCTTGATATTTTTGACTTTGTTGCATTCTTGATTTTGATCTTGGGCAAGTTGATCTTTCAAAATATTTTTTCGGGTGGCTCTTGCTTGAGTATGAACAATGATCTTCAGAAAATCACCACCTTCAAATTTCTTCTGGTTCATAGCATCACGTACTGGAACTTTGTAAAAACTGAACCATGTAAATTTGGCTAAGTATAAGTTGCACTAGATGTTCCTCCATAAGTTGCTCTATAGTGCCTTTCACTCGTGTATAATTGATGTAGTGTTCACGCATGTGCAATCCATGCAAAGTTGCTCTACTTTGACTTGCTCCATTTGACTCAACTAGCTCCATCACTTGCTCTATTGACCAAAAAAAAACTAGCTCCAAAGACTTGGCCGTGTGACTTGCTCCCAAGCTTCCTCTTTTGTAAATTAAAATGTAACAAGTAGGATTCAAACACTAGACCTTTAAGTATATGCTTAAGTCTTTAACCATTTCTCCGTTTCAACTCATTCGATCATATCCATCAAATAATTATATTTGATCCTTCTTAGCATTGTATAGCGTATGGTGTAGAGATAGTGGATCTTGAACTTCTTCTCGGCTTTGACTTTCTCTATAGAGCTTTGACTAGCTCCACAACTAGCTGCATAGCTTACTCAATTGACCCAAAAATTGACTTCCTCTTGGACTTTGATCGAGGCACTTCTAGCTCTTCAAAGCTTAAAATGTGTTCAATAGGGTTCAAACTCGTGCTTTTTAGCAATGATAATTTGGCCTTGTCCATTAGATCATATACACTCATGTGTATAGTGGAAGCAAATGACTTACAAGAGTCATGACAAAATGAACTCTAATAAGCAATAATTCGAACCAAACTATTGTCATGACTTGTCTTCCGGGTCCAAACTCTACACTCTAAAAATAAAATAGGGGATTTCTAAAATTACAAATTGGCTCATCAAAACTATTACAATTTTATTCCTAACACTAACTAAAGCTCCCTTCAAATCGGTTGAAAGGGAGACTGAGCCACTAGAATTGGTACATAGCGATTTGTGTGATTTTAGATCGATTCAATCGAGAGGTGGTAATAAATATTTTATCATGTTTATCGATGATTGCACACGATTTTGCTATGTGTATTTGCTAAAGAGCAAAGACGAAGCCAAGGATAAATTCGTTCTTTATAAGAATGAAGTGGAAAACCAACTTAATCGAAAGATTAAAAAGGTTAGAAGCGATAGAGGTGGTGAGTACGAAGTACCTATCGGTGACTTCTGTGGGAGTGTTGGAATAATACATGAGCGTACTGCACCTTATGCACCTCAATCGAATGGTGTTGCCAAACGTAAGAATCGTACATTGAAAGAGATGATGAATGTGATGTTTATAAGTTCGGGCCTACCTTAAAGCATGTGTGGTGAAGCGATTTTGACAAGTAATTACCTTTTGAATAAGGTACCTCACAAGAAGCTCGATAAGACTCCTTATGAGCTGTGGAAAGGTAGGAAACCTTCCTACCAATACCTCAAAGTGTGGGGGTGTCTTGCCAAAGTTTTGGTTCCAACACCAAAGAAAATAAAGATAGGTCCAAAGACGGTGGATTATATCTTTATTAGATATGCACACAATAGTAGTGCTTATCGGTTCTTAGTACATGAGTCCCATAATCCGGACGTACATAAGAACACTATAATTGAATCAAGGAATGCATGTTTCTTTGAAAATGTATTTCCTTGTAGGTCTAATGAAAGACCAAGTACGTCACTTCGAGAGGTCGACAGATCAAGTGCGTCACTTCGAGAGGTCAACATACCTAGTATGTCACCTCGAGAGGTTGACGGACCGACTATGTCACTTCGAGAGATGGACGGACTAAGTACACCACTTCGAGAGGTGGATGGTACTATGGACAATGATGGAGGGCATTCTGAGGAAATACCCGAGCTCGAGCCGAGACGTAGTAAACGGGCGAGAGTTGAAAAATCATTTGGTCCAAATTTTCTAACTTACTTGTTAGAGTATGATTCGAATACTCTAACTTGTTTGATAGAAAACGAACCGAATTTTCTATCTTGTTTGATAGAGAACGAACCCAGGACTTATCGAGAAGCTGTGACTTCTACGGAAGGTCCTATGTGGAAGGAAGCAATCAAAAGTGAAGTGGATTCTATCCTACAGAATCACACTTGGGAACTTGTTGATCTTCCTCCGGGTTGTAAACCTTTAGGATCCAAGTGGGTCTTTAAAAGGAAGATGAAACCAGATGGTTCAATCGAGAAGTATAAGGCTAGACTTGTAATCAAGGGTTACAGGCAACGAGAAGGCCTTGATTACTTCGATACGTATTCTCCTGTGACGAGAATAAATTCCATTAGGATGATCCTTGCCATAGCCGCATTGCGGAATTTGGAAGTTCATCAAATGGATGTGAAAACAGCTTTCTTAAATGGTGAACTAGATGAGGAAATCTACATGGACCAGCCCGAAGGGTTTGTGGTTCCAGGCCAAGAAACGAAAGTGTGTAAATTAGTTAAATCACTCTACGGTTTGAAACAAGCGTCTAAGCAATGGCACGAGAAGTTTGACCATTCGATGTTAACTAATGGGTTTAAAATAAACGAAAGTGACAAATGTATCTACGTTAAGGAAATGGTAGATGGCTATGTCATTCTTTGTTTATATGTGGATGATATACTCATCGTTGGCAATAATGATCGAATGATCAAGTCTACCAAAAACATGTTAAATGCAAGATTTGACATGAAGGATATGGGTTTGGCTGATTTAATCTTCGGGATTAAGATCATTAAAAGACCTGATGGTCTTGTGTTGATCGGGATTAAGATCATTAAAAGACCTGATGGTCTTGTGTTGAGCCAATCTCATTATGTTGATAAAATCCATGGTCTTGTGTTGAGCCAATCTCATTATGTTGATAAAATCCTTGGTCTTGTGTTGAGCCAATCTCATTATGTTGATAAAATCCTTGGTCTTGTGTTGAGCCAATCTCATTATGTTGATAAAATCCTTGAAAAGTTTAACAAGGATGATAATCAATTGGCTAAAACACCATTTGATACAAACTTCCAACTGACCAAAAACCACGGACAATGTATCTCTCAAGTAGAATATGCTCGGGTTATTGGTAGTTTGATGTATCTTATGAGTTGTACAAGGCTGGATATTGCCTTCGCGGTTAGTAAACTTAGTAGGTATACTAGCAATCCTGGTGAAATGCACTGGAAGGCAATAGTGAGAGTCATGAGATACTTGAGGTATACTCGTGATCTCGGACTGCACTATGTAAGATATCTTGTTGTACTCGAAGGGTATAGCGATGCGAGTTGGATATCTGACATTAAGGATTCTAAATCCACAAGTGGCTATGTGTTTACACTAGCCGGTGCAGCAGTTGCGTGGAAATCTTCCAAGCAAACAGTAATAGCTAGATCCACAATGGAATCTGAAATGATTGCCTTGGACAAATGCTGTGAAGAGGCTGAATGGCTACGCCATTTCTTGGAAGATATTCCTAGTTGGGAAAGACTTGTACCTCCAATCTGTGTGCATTGTGATAGTCAAGCAACAATTGGGAGAGTAAAGAGTCATATGTATAATGGTAAGTCTAGACATATGCGTCGTAGACATAACACCATTAAACAACTTCTCGCAACTGGTGTTGTCTCGATTGACTTCGTGAGGTCAATAGACAATATAGCGGATCCGCTAACCAAAGGGTTGGGCAAAGAAGTTGTCGAGAGGTTGGCACGAGGAATGGGTCTAAAGCCCTTGAGCTAAAACTTCCATAGTGGATACCCAACCTAGCTGACACCTAGGTTCAATAGGACAACTAAATTATGGAATAGCATGTTGTTGGTCCCAAGGGATGGGGTACAAGTCTAGAGGGGGGGGGTGAATAGACTTGTATAAGATTTTGCAAATCTTTTCGACCTCTCGTGTGTATTGAACTCAGGATGTTTAGGTTCGATACCTCACGAGGTGAAGACAAAGTTTTATGCGCAGCGGAAAAGTTATCCCCTTTTAGTTAGCACGACTTTGAGTTAGTTCGAGAGGTGTGTTTATATGCAGTGCAATCGAGAGGTTAGCGAAAGACAAATACAGAAAGTACATGCGAGAGAGATTTTTAAGTGGTTCGGCCAACCCGCCTACGTCCACTCTTCTTCCAGAAACTCCCTGGAAGGATTGCACTAAAACNCTTATGTCTCGAGACTTAGTTGATGTCTCGCAGACCCTTATTCCTCCAGTGTTGTCTCGTGCCTTCTACTGATCTATCTATGAAATTACAACACGAGTCTTCTAAGATGTTCATACAAGTTTACCTCAAGCTTAAATATTTTCCGAGTTGAGCTCAAGTTACCCGGTTGTATTTTCGCTCTTAGTTTACTTGTCGAACTTACATTGATTCCTATCTTTCGAGACTTTAGGGGATTCTAAAAATTACATTTTTGGTATCATCAAAACCTAATACATTATGTTCCTAACAATTTCCCCCTTTTTGATGATGCCAACACTTATACTTACTCTATATGGCTGATTTGATAGAGGATAAACATAGATTTTATTTTCAGCGCATATGGTAAGTTTGACAATTATTCTACTAAAGCATGAATAAGCAAATTCACACAACACCCCCAGCAAAAGATATATATATTTGAGATTAAGGGAATGTTTACATAACTGAGCTTAGTAGAAAAGTTTAAACCAAAAACATATAGGACCAAGAACAACATAAACAGCAATAAACTGTAATAAGATGGAGTTTGGGTCACGAGAGCTTACTTCTTGTTGTTGGCTTCCCTCTTCTTGTTAATGGCTTCTCGTGTCTTGATGGGGTCTTTCGGATTTACCAGGCTTATGTATTCGTCTGTAACATCTAGATGCCTGTAGTTTCTGTAAGCTTCCCCCACGAATTCTCCATCAATCACTCCATTTTCCACCATGCAATGCATTCTTCTGGAGACATATTGCTGTGAACAGATATTCCAGTGATCTTCAGAAGCTTGAATATCTCAAGAGTCAGTTTTTGTTCAGTATCTTCCCTGCTCCCAAACTTAAAGTTTGTCATGACAAGGTCGATCTTTCTTTCTTCTTCTGACTGTTGTTCTTGTCTTTTTCTTCTCCTTTCTCTGTCCTCTTCTCTCCTTTTCTCCATTTCCAGTGTACGCTGGACCCTTAAGATTTCTGCTCTTTTCGCTTCCTCCAGTTGTTTGCTCAATGATTTTGGAACCTTTCGAGGAGGTCCAGCTGGTTCACTTGCTGCCCTTTTCTTGCCAGTTGTTGATGTCCTTCCTTGTGTATTTTCCCCCTTTTTCCCTTTATTTTCCCTCTTGGTGGCATCATCAGTACGGGAAAGGAGGGTGGACATACCTTCGAAGAGTGCTTGAAGTTGGGCAGGCACTTGGTTCGACAGATCATCGAGTAGTGCTTTCATCATGTCCTGTCGAAGTTCACTGGAATACTGGAAGGCTCGAAGCTCTGCTCGTATCTCGGCTAATTCAGCTCTCGCACTTGCAGCCTCTGCTCGAGCTACAGCAGCTTCATCAGCGGCTTTCCGTGCTGCATCCTCAGCCCATACTGCCTGTTCGAGAAGTTCGGCATGACGGCCTTGGGATTCACTTGTGCCAACAGCAGGCATTGCAGCATTGCGGACAACAGCGAGTATCCTCTCGAGCTGAGCCATCTTCTGAGATTGATCAGCCATGAATTGACGCACTTCGCCAATGAAGACTTCTTCGGCCTGTTGATCATAGTCAGAAGTAGGAGAAGAGAAGTGAGAAGTACCTTTTATCGGAGGGGACTTGGGTGCTTCCAGATTTCCACCCATGACTTGCAGTTGCGAGTCCACCTCTCGATTGAGTGTCTGAGGGGTCGCAGGGACACTGGGTTCAGAGCGCGAAGGTAGCTCCATGTCAGGCGCTTCCCGGTTTCCATCCAATAGAAGTTCCCCCTCAGCGTCACTTCACGAACCAGTGCTGGGAACTTGGTCATCTGCTGGTGGGGTTGGAGACGAAGTGTCGACAGGTGCTTCCCTGTTTCCACCGTCGATAGTCGCATCGTTCTCCTCAGTACCTCTCGAACCAGCAGGACTTGGGGCAATCTGCTCTAAGTGCTCATTGGACTGCACTTCGGTCTGCTCCGATGAGTCTGGAATGATAATTATTTCAGGAGCAGTAGGAAAACCCGGCAGTGTGAGCAACGGAACTTCACCCTCTCGAACTATCTGAGCTTCATCGTTGTCAACCGAGGGTGTGGACGTAGGTGGTGGCAAAAGAAGAACAGTGTTAGGAGCCACTTCAAGTGCTTCAGAGGTCTCGGATTCACCTCTCGAAGCTGCTACCTGTTCGTCCAGAACAGAGAAATTTACTTGGGACAAGGGGATTGCGGCTGTTGGTATTGGGTTCTCAGAATCATCTCGAGCAATCCCAGAGGTCTCTCCTGGACCTCTCGTATCCTCTACTTGATGTCCCAAGGATAATGCAGTGGCGAGCCTGATATCTTCTTGAAATTTAGCTTCTAATTCAGGATCCACTACAGGCTCGGCTTCAGCTTCTTGTGCATCAACAGCTATGCCCTTTCCTTTATCAGATCGACCAAGATTTCTCCTGGTCNGATAATGCAGTGGCGAGCCTGATATCTTCTTGAAATTTAGCTTCTAATTCAGGATCCACTACAGGCTCGGCTTCAGCTTCTTGCGCATCAACAGCTATGCCCTTTCCCTTGTCAGATCGACCAAGATTTCTCCTGGTCACGTTCATCTCATGGGCAAGATTCAGAAGTTCAGTGGCTGGGATTGCAGTGAGGTTTAACCAATTTAAAGTAAAGTCTTCCTCAGCCACCATATCTGCTGCTCTCGAAATCAGTTGATCAATCGGACCTGTTCTCCAGTTGATCCATCGAAGCACTCTGGAGAAGTCATCCAAGCTAGACACATTTTCAGTACGTTGATCCAACTGAGAAGTGATCTCAGCATTCAGCTCATCAGAGTTAGCAGACAGGATTTCTGTTGCCGATGCAGCTTCCACTGTTATCTCTCGAACCACCTCTCGTGGTTCCTCTACTCCTGTCTGTACTGGATCACTGATCCCAGTACCTTCAATCTCTCGAACCTCCTCTCGAGGCTCGTCAGTAGACTCATCAGCACCCTCAGCATTATCACCAGCATGTAGACTTACAGATAAAGCTTCGGACAGAGACCTGGTAGGGGGCACTCTCTCAACCTCAGTGGCCAGTGTAGCCTGAGGTTCCCCCTGGGCTTGTGCCCTGTCGTCGAATGGTACTTGGATAACTGAGGGTGTTACCTCTCGAATCTGAGTGATGGCGATAGTTTTGGCTTTCTTAGCCCTCTTTGGCAATGCAACCCTCTTGACCAGGGTATCCAGAGGCTCATCATCAGATTCCGTCTCCTTGGCTGGGGCTTTCCTTTTGCCCCTTCCTTTTGGCTTCGAGGGAGAAGGTGCACCCTTAACACCTTTAGCCTTTGAAGCTTGAGATTTCGTCCTACCCATATAGGTATTTCGATGAATCTCTCGCCCTTCCCTCAGTTCTAAGCCCTTCAAAATTAGAAGATATTGAACAACAAAACCGAAACCAACCTTTTTACTGATCGTCAGGTTGGTGTTGGAGACTGAGTTTTGCACCTGCTGTTGAAGAGAGTTGAAGATGATATGTGCCCAGTCCATTTTGTTGTTGTTCCAGATGGCGTGGAGGATTTTGAGGATGTCCAGATTGATTTCGTCAGTTCCAGACACTTTGCCGAGCACGAATTTCATTATCAGGTCGGCAGCAAGAGCAAACCTCTCCTTTAGGTGGAACTTGCGGAGGGCAGAGGATGCTCTGGGCGGTGCAGTCTCTAGTCGGATTTTATTCCAAAAATCTTGCTTGTCTAGGTCGTAATCCGAGAGATGCAGGACTGCCTCCTCCGACGTCGTGAAGTCGAATGCCGCTCTGAGGTCACCTACAGAGGTCGTAATATCAATTTCATTGAAGCGGCTTTCAATCTTGCCCTTCGTGACCTTAGCATTCGCGAACCATTCTGTGAAGTCGAGGTCGTGAATGGTTCGGTAGTCGTGCGTCATATATTTCATTAGTCCTGCCTTCTCAAACTTCTTCAGGACTTTCTCCGCCATCTTTGGATTTGACGAGTGGGTGATGAAGCCGTTTTTGTCAAGGATACTCCCCGCCTTGACTTGTTTGATCTGAGAGCGAATGTGTAGCAACTCCCTCTGATATGCGTCGGAAGATGAGGTTGATGTGGAGGATTCGGATGCCATTGTTGACAGATTTGAGGTTTTGGAGGGAATGTGTACAGTGTTTAGGATTTTGGGGTTTTGGGTATTCGGTTTGAGCTTGAATCCGGGTAAGGAAGAAGAATTTGGCTTTTATATCATGTGGATTCGGGTTGGATATATGGGTAGGGTTGAGAACTTGACCCGAAAAAGGGATCTCGGTTAATTTAAACGAATTTAAAGGTCAGAAATATCCTTTATAACGGTTATGTATGTAAGATATGGTAAGGGTATTTTGGTAAAATATAATGCGGTTTTGGATAGTGGGATATAAAGAGATGATATTTATATAAGCATGTTCCCACTTATCAAGATAATGCCTTTAAGAGCGGAAAAACCGTCAATAACCGAAGACCACGTGGCTAACATTAATGCCCAACATTAGCCAATCCACATATATCCGTTGAGCTCATTTGTTTTACCTCTCGAAGGTAAACTCTCGACTTTGCTAGTTGAAGGATCTTCCCTTTGAGTGATTGATCCCTAAACCTCCTTATTCCTCCATCTAAGCACTCCTGTGGTTAGGAATCTTCCCCCTGAGTGATCGATCCCTAACCCTCCTTATTCCTCCATTTAGAGGTACTTAGATAGTCAGTTTGATATCTTTTGAAGTGATCTCTCGAACTACCCTTTTTCGAGACATAACGCAGAGAGGCAAACTGAACATGTACCTCTCGAACTACCTTTCGAACACAGATTGCGATATGGAGACAAGATTGATTCATCAAAAGAAGATATCACTTGGAACATTTCCTTAAGTTCATTTAGTGATTTTCGAAAACATTACAAATGAATCAATATCCTAATAGATTCCATAGAAACTTTTGTTTGGCCTTGGTCAGCCTAATAGGAATCTATCGTTAGAGCAGGAACTAGCCATCTAAAGTCCTATTTCTCTAATAACAGAACTAGGGGTGGCTACTCCCTTTCTTGTTCTTCTCTCCGCTGCTGCCTTCCTCACAAGCTTCATCTCCCTTTCCCTTGGTTCTCCATTTGGTTGAGGGAGGTCCTTTTCCAGAATGTGCAGCGGTAGGAGTCCCACTTGTGCAAGACTCTTCTCCTGACTCCAGTATCCCATCGTTGTGGATCTCCTCGCATTTGGGGATCCATTCACCTTGGATGGGAATAGGATGCTGGCTTGGATTATCAGGAAACTCCGCAATCTGTTCACCCTTCGTTGATTCTGGATAGTTCTCTCCTTGAAAGTCTTTGGACTTCGTTGCTGATTTTCTCCCTCTATACTAGAACGGTACATCGTCTTTTCCTTTCTTCTTCTCCATGAAGAAGTCGATGACATAAACTGATGAGAAAACCCTTCTATTTATAGCCCAAATAGGTTACCACTATTGAGTCACAGGATGCGATATGAATGACCATTCAATGCTTGTGTAACTCCAAAGCTGCCATAAAGTTGATGAAACCGCTCCTCACATGCGAAACAGTTCATGGCACTAAATACAAGAAGATAAGATTTGACCACTCATCCCAATTCTATCATTCCCAATTCTAACCTTAGTTGAGAGAATCTATTTTCACATAACGCTTTTGTGAAAATATCTGCTAGTTGCTCCTCCGTTGCAACGTATTCCAAAGTTATGTCCTTTTTCTCAACATGGTCTCGGATGAAGTGATACTTGATATCAATGTGTTTTGTTCTTGAATGTAACACTAGATTCTGAGTGATAGCTATGGCACTTGTGTTGTCACACATGATCTTAACCTCTTTACATTCAACACCATAATCTAGTAGTTGTTGCTTCATCCATAAAACCTGAGCACAGCAACTTCCAGCTGCTACATATTCTGCCTCAGCGGTGCTTGTAGCTATCGAATGCTGTTTCTTGCTAAACCATGAGACAAGTCTTCCACCTAGAAACTGACATGTCCCTGATGTGCTCTTTCGATCTATTTTACAACCGGCAAAGTCTGCATCTGAATAACCCATAAGTTCGAAAGATCCACCTCTCGAATACCAAAGTCCAACACTTTGCGTACCTTTGAGATATCTAAGGATCTTTTTAGATGCATTTAAGTGACTTTCCTTAGGACTTGCCTGAAATCTAGCACATACACCTACTGCAAAGGATATATCTGGTCTACTAGCAGTTAAATAGAGAAGAGATCCGATGATACCTCGATATGTAGTTTGATCGACCTCTCGACCTTCACTGTCGACATCGATACGTAGAGAGGTTCCCATGGGTACTTTGACTGAGGATTTCCCTTCTATNGGTGGAACTTGCGGAGGGCAGAGGATGCTCTGGGCGGTGCAGTCTCTAGTCGGATTTTATTCCAAAAATCTTGCTTGTCTAGGTCGTAATCCGAGAGATGCAGGACTGCCTCCTCCGACGTCGTGAAGTCGAATGCCGCTCTGAGGTCACCTACAGAGGTCGTAATATCAATTTCATTGAAGCGGCTTTCAATCTTGCCCTTCGTGACCTTAGCATTCGCGAACCATTCTGTGAAGTCGAGGTCGTGAATGGTTCGGTAGTCGTGCGTCATATATTTCATTAGTCCTGCCTTCTCAAACTTCTTCAGGACTTTCTCCGCCATCTTTGGATTTGACGAGTGGGTGATGAAGCCGTTTTTGTCAAGGATACTCCCCGCCTTGACTTGTTTGATCTGAGAGCGAATGTGTAGCAACTCCCTCTGATATGCGTCGGAAGATGAGGTTGATGTGGAGGATTCGGATGCCATTGTTGACAGATTTGAGGTTTTGGAGGGAATGTGTACAGTGTTTAGGATTTTGGGGTTTTGGGTATTCGGTTTGAGCTTGAATCCGGGTAAGGAAGAAGAATTTGGCTTTTATATCATGTGGATTCGGGTTGGATATATGGGTAGGGTTGAGAACTTGACCCGAAAAAGGGATCTCGGTTAATTTAAACGAATTTAAAGGTCAGAAATATCCTTTATAACGGTTATGTATGTAAGATATGGTAAGGGTATTTTGGTAAAATATAATGCGGTTTTGGATAGTGGGATATAAAGAGATGATATTTATATAAGCATGTTCCCACTTATCAAGATAATGCCTTTAAGAGCGGAAAAACCGTCAATAACCGAAGACCACGTGGCTAACATTAATGCCCAACATTAGCCAATCCACATATATCCGTTGAGCTCATTTGTTTTACCTCTCGAAGGTAAACTCTCGACTTTGCTAGTTGAAGGATCTTCCCTTTGAGTGATTGATCCCTAAACCTCCTTATTCCTCCATCTAAGCACTCCTGTGGTTAGGAATCTTCCCCCTGAGTGATCGATCCCTAACCCTCCTTATTCCTCCATTTAGAGGTACTTAGATAGTCAGTTTGATATCTTTTGAAGTGATCTCTCGAACTACCCTTTTTCGAGACATAACGCAGAGAGGCAAACTGAACATGTACCTCTCGAACTACCTTTCGAACACAGATTGCGATATGGAGACAAGATTGATTCATCAAAAGAAGATATCACTTGGAACATTTCCTTAAGTTCATTTAGTGATTTTCGAAAACATTACAAATGAATCAATATCCTAATAGATTCCATAGAAACTTTTGTTTGGCCTTGGTCAGCCTAATAGGAATCTATCGTTAGAGCAGGAACTAGCCATCTAAAGTCCTATTTCTCTAATAACAGAACTAGGGGTGGCTACTCCCTTTCTTGTTCTTCTCTCCGCTGCTGCCTTCCTCACAAGCTTCATCTCCCTTTCCCTTGGTTCTCCATTTGGTTGAGGGAGGTCCTTTTCCAGAATGTGCAGCGGTAGGAGTCCCACTTGTGCAAGACTCTTCTCCTGACTCCAGTATCCCATCGTTGTGGATCTCCTCGCATTTGGGGATCCATTCACCTTGGATGGGAATAGGATGCTGGCTTGGATTATCAGGAAACTCCGCAATCTGTTCACCCTTCGTTGATTCTGGATAGTTCTCTCCTTGAAAGTCTTTGGACTTCGTTGCTGATTTTCTCCCTCTATACTAGAACGGTACATCGTCTTTTCCTTTCTTCTTCTCCATGAAGAAGTCGATGACATAAACTGATGAGAAAACCCTTCTATTTATAGCCCAAATAGGTTACCACTATTGAGTCACAGGATGCGATATGAATGACCATTCAATGCTTGTGTAACTCCAAAGCTGCCATAAAGTTGATGAAACCGCTCCTCACATGCGAAACAGTTCATGGCACTAAATACAAGAAGATAAGATTTGACCACTCATCCCAATTCTATCATTCCCAATTCTAACCTTAGTTGAGAGAATCTATTTTCACATAACGCTTTTGTGAAAATATCTGCTAGTTGCTCCTCCGTTGCAACGTATTCCAAAGTTATGTCCTTTTTCTCAACATGGTCTCGGATGAAGTGATACTTGATATCAATGTGTTTTGTTCTTGAATGTAACACTAGATTCTGAGTGATAGCTATGGCACTTGTGTTGTCACACATGATCTTAACCTCTTTACATTCAACACCATAATCTAGTAGTTGTTGCTTCATCCATAAAACCTGAGCACAGCAACTTCCAGCTGCTACATATTCTGCCTCAGCGGTGCTTGTAGCTATCGAATGCTGTTTCTTGCTAAACCATGAGACAAGTCTTCCACCTAGAAACTGACATGTCCCTGATGTGCTCTTTCGATCTATTTTACAACCGGCAAAGTCTGCATCTGAATAACCCATAAGTTCGAAAGATCCACCTCTCGAATACCAAAGTCCAACACTTTGCGTACCTTTGAGATATCTAAGGATCTTTTTAGATGCATTTAAGTGACTTTCCTTAGGACTTGCCTGAAATCTAGCACATACACCTACTGCAAAGGATATATCTGGTCTACTAGCAGTTAAATAGAGAAGAGATCCGATGATACCTCGATATGTAGTTTGATCGACCTCTCGACCTTCACTGTCGACATCGATACGTAGAGAGGTTCCCATGGGTACTTTGACTGAGGATTTCCCTTCTATATTGTATTTTCTGAGCAGATCCTTGGTGTATTTCTCCTGATTGATGAAGATACCTTCCTTAAGCTGTCTCACTTGTAATCCAAGGAAGTAGTTGAGCTCTCCCATCATGTTCATTTCGAACTTCCCCTTCATCAATCTGGAGAACTTCTCGCACAAGTTTGGATTGGTGCTTCCAAAAATGATATCGTCCACATAGATTTGCACCAATAAGATGTGATCCTCATCCTTAATTCTAAACAGTGTTTTGTCCACTAGGCCTTTGGTGAACCCACACTGAAGTAGAAAAGAGGATAAGGTATCATACCAAGCTCTCGGAGCTTGTTTTAAACCGTAAAGTGCCTTCTTCAACTTGTATACTTTGTCAGCTCCCACGTCTTTCAAGAAACCCGGAGGTTGTTCAACGTACACCTCTTCTTCGAGAATTCCGTTCAGAAAAGCGCTCTTGACATCCATTTGATATACTTTAAAGTCTTTGAAGGCGGCATATGCGAGAAAGATGCGTATTGCTTCGAGACGTGCCACTGGAGCGAAGGTTTCATCAAAATCTATTCCTTCCTCCTGACAATAGCCTTTGGCAACAAGTCTGGCCTTGTTCCTAACAATGACTCCATCCTCATTCATCTTGTTTCTGAAAACCCACTTTGTACCAATGACATTCTGATGATGAGGTCTCGGAACTAGTTCCCAAACATCGTTCCGTTCAAACTGATGAAGTTCCTCTTGCATGGCTTGCACCCAATCTGGATCACATAGAGCCTCATCGATCACCTTAGGCTCTATTTTTGATAGAAAGCAAGCATACATGCTTTCTCTGTATGCTGATCTGGTCCGAACTCTGTCACGTACATCTCCAATTACTTGATCAGCAGGGTGACTTCTCAGCCATCTTAGGTCGGGTTGTGGCTCCTCAGTTGATACTTCCGTTGAAGGTTGAGATGTGGGTTGAATATCTATGATCTGGATTGGATCAACTGAGTCAGGAGCTTTCTTCTTTGTAGACTCTTCATCATCTGATTCTGATTGGAGTTCCGCTACGTCTCGAACTATCGACTGCTTGTCTTCGAGAGGTAAGTTTGATCTCTCGATAGACTCTGGCTGATCTTCCTCAGCTGCTTCCATTGGCTTTGATGGTTGATATGTCGATGCTCCATCATCAAAAGAAACATGTATGGATTCTTCAACCACCAATCTCTGCTTGTTGAAGACTCTGAATGCTTTACTTGTAGATGAGTATCCCAGAAATACTCCATCATCTGCCTTTTCATCAAAAGTCCTTAGCTGAGTCTTCCCATTGTTGTGGACATAGCATTTGCACCCGAATGTGTGGAAGTAGCTTACATTCGGTTTTCTTCCATTCCACAACTCATATGGAGTCTTTCCAACTCCTTTCACGATCAAGGACCGATTTTGGGTATAGCATGCTGTGTTGATTGCTTCTGCCCAAAATCCTTGAGATATGTTGGCTTGCGAGAGCATGGTCCTTGCAGCTTCTTTGAGAGTTCTGTTTCTTCTTTCAGCTACCCCATTCTGTTGAGGCGTTCGAGCAGCTGACAACTGATGATGAATACCGTTCTCATTGCAGTAGCTCTCGATAACTTGATTAACGAACTCTCCACCTTGATCTGACCGAATCTTTAGTATCGAGACATCCTTTTCAACTTACACTTGCTTCAAAAGATTTGGCAGGGCAACTTTTGTCTCGCTTTTCTTGGTTAAGAACACGGTCCAGGTGAATCTTGTGTAGTCATCTACTACCACAAGAGTGTACTTTCTTCCTCTCATGCTGGGTGGGTCTACTGGGCCAAATAAGTCCATATGGAGAAGACTTAATGGTCTAGTGGATGATATCTCGGCTTTGCTTTTGAAAGAGGATTTGATCTGTTTGCAGCGTTGACATGCCTCACATATNTGTGGATCTCAGACCTTCCATATTTGCCTTGAGGCGCATTATATGGAATGTAGCTCCTTTTGTACTTGGAATGGCCTTGCGAGAGATAGCAAGGTGATCTCTCGATATTGTTTACCCGGCCATTCTTCGTAGCTTTCCTATACTTTCCATTGCTGGTGTATAGGGACGGTTTATGAATAGCTACTCTGGTCTTTTCTGTTGGTCTTTTATGACCTTTGTTTGGTTTGGGTTGAGATCCTCCATTATTTGAAGTTCCCAAACCATTGGTCTGTTTATCTCTCGAGAGACAGTCTTGACGGAACCCTAGACCGGTTCTATTACTAGTAGGTCTGTGATCATTTACCATTTTCTCCATATCTTTGGAGGAATTAGTGTATGATGCTATGACCTTCCTAAGATTAAGCTCTCTGGTCTCTCGAGCTTTGCACTCTTCAGTCAGTAGGATTACTTTAGCTTCTAACTCACTTACTTTGAGAGTTAGCTCTGAATTCTCTTTCGAGACGTTCTTAAGCATATCTCTTTCAGCAGTTAGCTTGCTGTTTTCTTCCCTGATTTTGGCATGAGTGTTGTTAGCGATACCGAGATCCCTTTTAAGTGTTTCAAGCATCTCAAAGGGATCTTCATCGCTTCCGAACAAAAAACATCGCGAGGTAGAGGTAGAGCAGCGAGATGTGGAAGTAGAGGTTACCTCATTGTCAATGGCCATTAGACATTGATCCTCTTCTTCCTCGGTGTATAAGCAGATGAGTCCCCTCTCATCTTCTGAGCTGCTGCTTCCTTCACTGGAGCTCGATGTCTCGGACTCCTCGATTGATCTCTCGAGTTCCTCAGCAACAAACGCCTTTCTGCGCAGATGTTTCCTTGAATCTCCCTTGAAGCCACTTTGTGCTGGCTTCTCTTTGGATTCCTCCTTTCTCCTGGAATCCCTGCCTTCTTGGCCTTGATACTTACTTACCATAGGGTAAGGACATTCAGCCTTGAAGTGCCCTGGTCTCCTGCAGTTGTAGCAGAGACCCTGATTTTCCTCCTCTATCCTTCTGGATGAATGTTTCTCATTGTTCCTTCTTGAGGAGGAAGGTGAACTTGTGTTGCTCTCCGTTGACTTCCTCATGAATTTCCTGAATTTCCTCATGAAGAGAGCAAACTGTTCGTCAGATAACATATTAGTGGGATTAGGATCTGACCTTGAAGAGGTGGATGGTTGATCAGCAACCAGTGCCACATTCCGTCTGTCCACCACGTCCTCATCTCTCGGAAGCATCTCAAATTCGAAGGCTTTGAGATCTCTGAAAAGTTGGTCGGTTGTGGTGTTCTTCAAATCCCTGTGATCACGCATTGTGATCACCTTCATTTCCCACTCCTTGGTAAGGCCTCGTAAGACCTTCAGGTTTAGCTCCTTTTGTGGAATCTCCTTCTCGAGATCGCTGATCTCGATTGATAGCTTCATGAACCAAGATTCCATGCTGTCGATGCTCTCCCCTGGCTTCATCTTGAAGTCCTCGAACTTCTTCATGGCCACGGTGAGCTTGTTCTCCTTTTCCTGTTCGTCACCTTCACCAATTAACATCAAAGTATCCCATACATCTTTCGCCGTTTTGCACTTTCTTACTTTTGGGAAGATGGTTTCGTCTATAGCTCTGAAGAGAATATCCTTGGCAATGTTGTCCAGGTTGTTTCTCTTCCTATCATCACTTGTCCATTCTTCCCTAGGTTTTGGGATGTACTTTGGTGTTTCCCTGGTTTGCTCAGCAGCCGTGTTTACCATTAAAATCTTGACTGGTCCAGATGTTATCACTTCGGCCATCTCATCATGGAGGGCTGATAGATACGCAAGCATGCGTGTTTTCCGGTCATCGAACCTGCTAAAATCAAAAAGGAGATGTCTCGACAACATGCTATCCATTTTAAAAATTATCTCGTGCTTTGAAAGATTTTTAAAGAGTTTTTCAAAGAAGGATCTCTAGGCAATATAAACAAAGGTTTATATCGATCAGAGAACTTGCTCTGATACCAATTGTTGGTCCCAAGGGGATGGGGTACAAGTCTAGAGGGGGGGTGAATAGACTTGTATAAGATTTTGCAAATCTTTTCGACCTCTCGTGTGTATTGAACTCAGGATGTTTAGGTTCGATACCTCACGAGGTGAAGACAAAGTTTTATGCGCAGCGGAAAAGTTATCCCCTTTTAGTTAGCACGAGTTTGAGTTAGTTCGAGAGGTGTGTTTATATGCAGTGCAATCGAGAGGTTAGCGAAAGACAAATACAGAAAGTAAATGCGAGAGAGATTTTTAAGTGGTTCGGCCAACCCGCCTACGTCCACTCTTCTTCCAGAAACTCTCTGTAAGGATTGCACTAAAACTTCCCTTTTTAGTACAATATCGAGCGCTTGAGCTTTGATCACGAAGCCCGCCTCAAGCCTCAGGTTTTTCGCCCCGCTTCTTGTTACTCCACCTATCGAGCACTTGAGCTTTGATCACCAAGCCCGCCTCAAGTCTCAGGATCTTCACAAGACAGCTCCCAGGTTACTCCGCCTCTCCTCATGTTTTTCTCCCCGCTTCCAGTTACTCCACCTCTCGAGCACTTGAGCTTTGATCACCAAGCCCGCCTCAAGCCTCAGGATCTTCACTAGACAGCTGCCAGGTTACTCCGCCTCTTCTTGCTTAATCCAAAGCAAGGACCTTTGGTTGTCACAGTTGAATGTAACAAGCTCCAATCTGACCAAAAGCTATCGTTGAATCAACTTCGATGTAGAGCAGCTTCGGTCACCTTCTAGATGTATAACAGTTTAAGCTTTGTAACTCTCTCAAACACTAAGATGTGTTTTCTCGCTATTTTGAATATCAGGATGATATTCCGGATTGAGCACTAGCACTTGAACGTTTGAATTAGACACCTCTTAAGATTTTCGAATCGAACCGATCTCTTACGAAAATTTCCCCTCGCTTTTTTTTTTTATCTGTGTCTTCACGTCCTTTTTATATGAGAGTAAAGGAATAATTCCGTTGGAGGGAAAATTATTCCGTTTGAAATTTGTCTCCCATGCTGTGTATGGGACTTGCATCTTTTCAGCGTTTTTCATGGAGTGGTGGTCTTGTAACTTGAACCTTTTGTTTGGTAGTGGATATTCCATAATCCACTTTCTTGAGTCCATGCTCCACTTGCTACTTTTGGTAAAAGTTACTCTTTTTAAATTCCCATTGATCCTCGTTTTAGGGAATAAGAC